>NW_011889060.1:151006-173856 GCF_000151845.1 Pteropus vampyrus | reverse complement strand
GATTGTCCTTACCAGTAGATCTGTGATGAACTTTATAATTTCTTCATTTTCAAGATTTCTGCCTACTTTGATAAATGTCATCTGAGAGCATGCATTTGAGGGTGGCAATTTTGGTCTTATTTTTTAAGAATCCTTGGGCTTATTTTAAACAATCAGTTCTAAAGTCAGTCTCCCTTAGTCTGCAATGAACTTTTGGATGCCCACGCCCAGTGCAGAGCCAGCAGGTTGTCAGACTCTTGGGGTATGTTACATATTAAACGAGAAATGGCCGTTGCCTCAGAGAGCTTGAGTGCGGTTTTAATTCTTGACACTGAATATTTGTTTATTGCTATATATCTGCCATCTAGAACAGTGAACACAGGAGGTGTTCAGTAATTCGAAGGAATGAATCAAAAGAATAAAACTGGCAAAGTATGAATTTGTCACTTACAGATTCTTTTCATATTCTGTAATGACCTTATGATTTAAATTTTTATGAAAGAAACATTCTTTGTAGAAAAGTTTGAAATTATTTTTTAAAAAACAGCAAAGAATGATCTATACGAAGACAGTTTTCGAATGCACATGTAATGCATGTTTGGGAGGAAATAAGTCTTAAAAATTTTATTGACGTATAATATTCAGAAAGGTGCATGTAAATGTGCAGCTTGATATCATTTTCACAAACCGAATATACCCAACTAATCGGCACCCAAATTAAAGACCAGAAAACTGCCAGTGCCCCAGAAGCTCCCTTCATGCTCCCTTCTGTTGTCGCCGAGAGTGGTAGCCGCTGTCCTAGTCTTTAATGGCAGAGATTTGCTTGCTCTTGTGCTTTATGTGAATAGAACCCTACCGTATGTACGTAGTTCTTACAGCTTGTTTATCGCAATATGATGTAGAACAATATTTAGTGATTTGTTTACGATGTAATTTTAATGGCTGAGAGTAGCATATAGATAGTAATCCCTTATTTGTGCATCTGTGTAGTTTTCCATTATTAATAAGTGACGCTGATGGATAGAGAGATTTTCTTCTTAGTCTTTCTTGTCCTCCTGTTTTGGGAGACCAGCATCAGACTAGCTATCCTGTTCTTGTAACATGGAGCAGAGGGCAAGGAAAGGGTAGAGCCAAGCCCTAGCAAGGGAAAGTAGGAACTTGGAGCTTCTTACACAGGTATTTATCGAGCATCCACTCTGGGTTTTATACTGTGTAACACACTACTCACGAGTTCGTCAGACCGATTGACATTGATGATATGTGGTAGAAGCAACCTTTTTAAAACTGAGATAATTGACATTAGTTTCAGGTGCACAACATGATTCAATATTATATTGCAAAGTAATCACAATATATATAGTTAACATCCATCACCAAACAGTTACAAATTCTTGCGATGAGGACTTTAAAGATCTGACCTGGCAATTTTCAAATATATAGTGCAGTGCTATTAACTGTAGTCACCTTTCTGTACATTATATCCCCAGAGCTTATTTATCTTATAAGTGGAGATTTGTACCTTTTGACCCCCTTCACTCATTTTGCCCACCCCACCCCTTGCCTCTGGCAACCACCAGTCTATTCTCTGAGATCAGTGTTTTGTTCTGGTTTTTCTTTTTTCTTTCTTTCTTTTCTTTCTTTCTTTTTAGATGTTACATATAAGCGAGTTCATACAGTATTTGGTTTTCTCTGACTTATTTCACTTAGCATGATGCCCTCAAGTTCTATCCATGTCGTTGGAAATGGCAAGATTTCCTTCTTTTTTATGGCTGAATACATTCTGTTTGTGTATATAACATTTTCTTTATCCATTTATCCGTTGATAGACACAGGATGTTTCCGTGTCTTGGCAGTTGTAAATAATGCTGCAGTGAACGTGGCGGTGCGTAGATCTTTATGAACTAGTGTTGTCTTTGGATAAATACCCAGGAGTGCAGTTGCTGGGTCAGAAGGTAGTTTTATTTTTAATTTTTCGAGGACTCCTCAGACTTTTCAGTAGTGGATACACCAGTCTGCAGTCCCACCAGCAGTGTACAGGGTTTTCCTTTTCTCTGCATCCTCTCCAACACTTGTTATTTCTTGTCTTTTGATAATAGTCATTCTAGCAGGTGTGAAGTGATATCTCGTGTTTTTGACTTGCATTTCCCTGATGATTAATGATATTGAGCATCTTTCATGTTCCTGTTGGCCATTTGTATCTCCTTTTTGGGAAAATGTCTATTCAGATCCTCTGCCCATTTTTCAATTGGATCGTTTGGGTTTTTGTTTGTTCGTTTGTTTGTTTGTTTTTACCGTTGAGCTGTATGAGTTTTTATGTATTTTGGATATTAACCCTTTATTAACTCCTTAGCAGGTGTGTGATTTGCACGTGTTTTCTCCCACTCAGTAGGTTGCCTTTTCATTTGGTTGATGGTTTCCTTTGATGTGCAGAAGCTTTTTATTTTGATATAGGCCCACTTGTTTATTTTGACTTTTGTCGCCTTTGTGTTTGGTGTCAAATCCAGGAAATTATTAGCAAGACCAGTGTCAAGGAGCTTACCGCCTCTGTTTTCTTCTAGGCGTTTTATGGTTTCAAGTCTTAACGTTCAAGTCTTTAATTCATTTGTATCTGTTCTTATGTGGTGTGTAAGATAGTGTTCTAGTTTGATTCTTTTGCATTTAGCTGTCCATTTTTCCCAACATTTATCGAGGAGACTGTCCTTTCCCTATTGTATATTCTTGGTTCCTTTGTTGTAAATTAATTAACCGTGTATGTGTGGGTTTATTCCTGAACTCTATTCCGTTCCATTGATCTCTGTTTTATGCCAATGCCATACTATTTTCATTACTATAGCTTCATAATATAGTTTGAAATCAGGAAGCGTGATGCCTCTGACTTAGTTTTTCCTTCTCAAGATTGCTTTTGTTATTTGGGGTCTTTTGTGGTTCCATACAGATTTTGGAATTGTTGGTTGTATTTCTGCGAAAAATACCATTGGAATTTTGGTAGAGATTGTGTCGAATCTGTAGGTCACTTTGGGTAGTATGGACATTTTAACAATATTCATTCTTCTAATCCATGAGCACTGCATATCTTTCCATTTATTTGTATCTTCAGTTTCTTTCATCAGTGTCTTACAGTTTTCAGGTTACAAGTCTTTCACCTGCTTGGTTAAATTTATTTCTAGGTATTTTATTCTTTTTGAGGCATTTGTAAACAGGAATGTTTTCTTAATTTCTTTTTTGATAGTTCGTTATTGGTATATAAAAATGCAACTGATTTTTGTCAATATACAAAAATGATTTTGCATCCTGCAGCATTACTGAATTTGTTTATTCTAAGGTTTTTGGTTGAATCTTTAGAAATCTATTTTTCGGTATATCTGGAAGCAGAAGTTCTCTAACAGGCCAAAATCTGCCATATACGTCTCCTTTGGGGGTGGGAAAAAAAGAAATGCATGTAAAGCTGTTCCACAGAAGCAGCTTAGACAAGGATTAGAAGCGGGGAGGGGTGGCAGTGGCAGAGAGAAGTGGAGTAAGATCAAAAAGTAGTTTTCCGCCATAATCCATGAGATTTTCTCGTGCCACACGGTTATCTTTGTGTTTATTTATGGAGAACTCTTGTTCGATATGGAGTGATCTGAGAAGTCGGGAGAAAGTATTAGGACTCCCTTGTAACGGTCGAGGTGAAAGAGAAAAGTGTGAACTGAAATTAATGATGAAAAGGATAGATTTGAGAAATTTTTCATGAAGATTCTGTCATCAAGGAAAGGCTAAATTACGTTTCATATTCATGTCTAAAAGGTTTATTTTTATTATCCATCAAAATAAGATAATATTTACATTTAAAGGGATGTTTCAGTTATTTTGAAATTTTACTCGTGTGTAGCAGTCTTGTTTACTGATGTCAGATAAATGAGGCATTTAGGTTAAATGAGATTATTTGCTTTTCTACAGCTTTTAATCTTTTGAAAAGACATGAAATAGACTAAAGATTTGGTATCGTTTTCTCTGGTTAGGGAACTGAGGCACTAGGAAGGGATTTAAATAACTTCTTACAGATACTATGAACCATGGTGACTGTGGAATCAGTGTCACATACGTCTGGTTACTACATTTGCCTTACTCCTGTCGCTAAAATGTGGTTACTATGAATATTTCTCTGTGAAAAAGTAGGACTGTGGGATATCATTACGAATTTTACCTAAGCATTACATAAGCATTTAAATTATTCAAATTCGGGCTCATTTAGTTAGTTCCAGCAATAGGTACAACTTTCATTGTATAGTTATATATAGAGATAGGGAAGTAGATAAATATATATCAGAAAAAAATGTTCCTGGGCCATGAAGTTAAAAAAATTAAAATGCTAGTCAGCACTTTCAGTGATTCACTTATTCAGTAATTCACCAATTTAACTGGTGTTGTAGATAAAAGATCAGAATTTCGAATCAGATGAGCTACATTAAGCTTTATCGCTATGGCCCTGGATAGCAATGAAGAATGGAGTTATATTACCTGGGGTTAAATTTGAGCCTAGCCATTTACTAGCTGTTTGACTAAAGTGAGGTCACTGAATTGTGTGTTTGTTTCTTCATTTGTTTAATAAGGAGCCTAATTACCTACCTCACAGGGTCGTGAGCATTAAATGATACTCTGTACATAGTGCTTAGCACATAGTAGATGTGCAATAAATATGACCTGTTAAACTTAATCCATGAAAATTTAGATTTACATTAAAGATAAATTTTGCCTTCAAAGAACAGTTCTTTTTAGTACAAGATTCATGGTTGGGTGAAATAACAAGTATCTCTTCCATTTAGAATTGAAGTACCTTTTTAGAAACAGATCTGCTGCTGAGAATAAGGTCTATACAGAAATTTCTGTATTCCTATATTGTTACAATGTAATGTCCTTCAATTATCCTATTAGAAGAATCTGTCCCCGGATATTATTTTAATTAATTATTTGAAAAAAATGTCAGTGTCTTTTCGCGATCTTTTGACCGAATACCTAGATCCTATGGCATATAAAAAACACCGTGAAGATCCCTGGCTTTCAATAATTTATTCATGGAAACATTTTGGATCAGTTCCCACCATTGGAGAAAGATGAGATGGATCCCTCATCGGAGCTATTTATAAGCTCGTGGCGCTCAAGCTTTGAAGCTGGTGACACAAACAGGGACAAAATATCTTTCCTTCTGTCTTCTTTCTCAGGACAAATTTTTAAAATGTAATCCTGCCCATGAGACCTTATGACAGTAAAAAATGAGCTATCATGGGACTTGCGACTTGATTTTTTTTTTTTTTTTAATCCTAGATGTTGTTTCTCCTTCATTCTTTCGCGTATTTAGCAAGTGATAAAAGGTTTGCTGGCTGTAGGATTTATTGACGTTAATAAGGGTTCTGGTATTTTCTAGCATGGGAGTCTTTCAGCTTCATCTCCCAAACCTAATAACTGATACTAATGTGGGACTTCACCTTTGAGATCACATTTTTGTTCTTAGTTGCTATCAAATGCATACTGTTTTCCTGGTACCAGACCAGGACGTTTATACACGTTATCATTTAATTTTTACAATAGCTATATAAAAAGTATTATACTCATTCGTAGTTAAGGAAACTGATGCTCAAGAAATTAAGTAAGTTTTATATGTAATGTAAAAGAGCCAGGATTCTGACCGTGGCCTAATTGACTCTCAGTGCCCACTATGTTTTAGGCAACATTGCCCTTTTCAAACTGATTCTTGTCATAAACATCTTGTTTGAAGAATTGACATACTTATGTGAGCATGCATACTTACATGTGTGTGCAAGACAAAAAGACTCTACGCCAGAATGTTGTAGTAGTTCTTGTGGATAAATGGGTGCTTAAAAAAATTTTTTTTTGTATTTATTTGTATTTTCTGTACACAAGCATAATATATTATTTTGTAATAAACATTTTTATGTTAAATATTGAACTTAGTAATTGACATCTCTAATCTGTTGTTGCTTATTTCTAGATCAATTGGCCTTATTTCCTCGGTGGGAATCTAGCCATTACGATGTAGTAGTTGGTGTGTTGTCAGCCCGCAATAACCGTGAACTTCGAAATGTGATTAGAAGCACCTGGCTGAAGCATTTAATACAACATCCAACACTAAGTCGACGGTAGGTTTTCTGAGTTGGCACATTGCCTGATTTACTGAATAAGAGTTCTGTAAAACCTCTTCTTGGGCAGTCAGACATGCTAATTTAGACGTGCGGTCTCTCTTCCTGGGAGAAATGGCTATTTCATTTTGCTTTTCCTCCATGTAGTTGAGCCCCCAAAGTAAATTTAACCAAAGTTTTAAGCCAAAAGGTAGTCATGGAGAATATAGTCATTGCCTAACATACCTACCTAGTTTTTATAGATGCCTAGTTTTTATAGATGCCTAGTTTGTTTTTGCTTTGATTTGGAATAACAATTCTTAAAAGGTTCGAGTTCAGAATAGTTATTGGTTTAGACGTGTTCGTGTTGAAATACGCTTTTCACTAACTTCACAGAGACACAGTTGATTTTTTTCGTTGAGTGATTTTTTTTAGCAGTGTGATCTGCAGTGCGTGTGACACGCCACGCTCTTCTTCCTGACTACCCTTTCAGGGCTGAGCTTCGGGAGCACAGTCACGTTGACATTAGTTGGCTCGATTACTGGTTAGGAGCCCAAGGCCTTAGCCTTGGACCAGCCTCTGAAGATTACGTAGGGAAGCGTTAGTGGGAGAGAAGAGTGGACGGTCGGATGCCTCGTCATGTGAAGACCCTCAGGTGATAAGCAGAGAAGGCGCTCTCATGATCGTATTAAACTGTCACGTCGTAGCTGAGTAGCTGTACAACCGAATCGCAGTTGTGAATTTTCTTGTCACCAGCAGTGAACATTTATAGATTTTCTTTCTTACTCATAGCGCTTTTATTTCTTTTAAAGACAGATTTCTTTAGCTCACGATCGCAGTGATAATTGAACCTATTACACTGCAATGAGAGGCCGCAGCTTTGTCGCTGCAGCCAGAACCGCCTCCCGACCTGCTCTTGCTGCGCAGCTTTTCCCGCCTCAGAATAATGACTCCTCTGCCGGCCACAAACCTGGGTGTTTGTGTTGTGAAGGGAGAGGGGCGAGCCCCCCTTGTGGGGTCTTTGAGGAACAATCCAGCGCGTCCACAGAAATTACACATAGAAACTAAAGGATCTGTTACACTCACGGGCCCTGGAGAGAGAGAGCGAGGGCCGTGGGCACGTGCCGTTACTGGGGCTTGTAGTGGAGGACACAGGTGGCCCTTGAACAACATAGGCCCACGCGTAGATTTTTTTAAAAAATAAATACTGTAAATGTATTTCCTCTTACGATTTTCTTAATGTTTTCCTTAGTTTTCCTTATTGTAATGATACAGTATATAATCATGTAACATAAAATATGTGTTAATCAAATGTGTTATGTTATCATTAAGGCTTCTGGTCAACAGTAAGCTATTAATATTAAGCTTTGTGAGGATCAAAAGTGACACGTGGATATTTGGCTGCGTGGCGGTCAGCGCCCGTAACCCCGTGCGTCGTTCAAGGATCAGCTGTGCGAGCAGAAGGCACGAGGGGGTCCCACTGGGGCATTTGAATGTTACTAGGTCACAGTCAAGAGAGGGCACGAAGAGGACCTAGTGCAGGGACCAGCCCGCTCAAGTCGAGGCATCGGGGAAGTGGGAAGTTTTAAAAATTTACAATGCGGTGTTATCCCGGTTCTTCTTTCTCGCGCGTGCCACGTCCAGTCCATCAGCATATCCTCTTGGGACTGCCTTTAGGTCATTTCTAGAATCCGACCGCTCACCACCTTCACCACGGCTGTCAGAACCACGGTCCTGGCCTAGGCCCATTACGTCGCTCCTGGGTTATTGCAGAAGCCTCGGGGTCTGAATTTCCTGCTTCTACCTTTGACCCTCTGTGTTTTATTTCTATTCAGCAGCCAGAGTGATTCTTCTAAGATTAGTTAGTTATGTCTAATCAGCATGCTGTACGCCTGAAACTAATATGAAATAATATTGAATGTCAACTCAATATTAAAGAAAGGTTACTGATGTAGATTTTCTGCTCATACCCGTCCCTTGACTTCCCTTGCTCAGAGTGTGATACCAAGGCTTTCTGCTGGTCCTTGACCTTATCTGTGTCCCCTGCCCCTTCACTTGGCCACCTTAGACTGCGCCTCATGCGCTAAGCGTGCTCCTGCCGCAGGGCCTTGGCACTTGCTGTCCCCCCGCCTCAGCACTCTTCCCACCGGGTAGCCTCGTGGCTCACTCGCTCCCTTCCGTCCGGCGTCTGCTTAGACGTCACTTCAGCAGGCAGCCCCTGCTTTAACGCTGCACCCCGTTCCTTCTCTGTCTTCCCTTACTTGACTTTATTTTCCTTTACAATATTTATCACCAATTAGCATATGTATTACATTTAGTTGTATGTTTATAAATCGTCTTTTCCCACTAGAATATGTTTTGTGAGCATAGGGGCTTTAGTTTTTTTTAGTTGATGTATTCTCAGAACCTAGAACCTAACTTGGCACGGAGTGAGGCACCTATCAATTACTGAGTGAATGACTCAGAACTAAATGAAATGTGTAAAGTTAATTTAGCATTCAGATATTCACCAGTAATTTATTTGCCATTATAGCATTCTTGCTTTAAATTTAATAAGTTTGGCAATTTATTATATAAAAGTGATGGAATATCTGTATAAAAATAGGTATTAGCCAAAAACATCTTCTTGGAGCACAGTAATTTTGTGGATCTAGTAAGAGTATTTAAGATGGCTTAAAAAAAACTGGTAAATATCTGCAATAATTTAGCAAATTTATTTCTGTTTATACTTTTATTCTAAATATTCATTGTTTATGAAAGGTAGTCTGCCTTAGTTGGGCATTAGTAAAAGAAAGTGTTTGCATTTCTGTGGTTATGGTTTACTTTAAAGTCTTTGCATTTCACTGAGGGAGCCAGACTCCACATATATTTCAAGGACTTTAATTAAAAACCTTTGTAATAAAACCACGAGTTGTCAGTGTCACAGGTATTTAATAATGTTTTATGTATACAGGTAGTATATAGAAATTAATGACAGGACTTATGTATTTATAAATGTAGGGAGGGAGCCACGGGTCACAGGTAACCAGTGAAGCAAGGCTGAGGCAAAGAGAGGGCCTGCTCTCACGTAGAAAGACGAATCTTAAGTAAAAGGACCACCTTCTGAAGCGGAAGAAAGCAGGTAGAGGCGATTGCAGACGGAGATGTGATTTTAAGTGAGAGGGCGAGAAGCCGACTTTACTGCAGTTTGCGTTTAAGTGGTGTGAGCATTTGCTGGTAGCCAGGCCAGCCATGTTCACACTTGGTTTAACTCTACATAGCACTGGGCTCACACGTAAGTCACTTGGTAGTTAGCACCTCGGGTTTGCTTGTTCCCCCTTTTTGCTAGACGAGAAGAATAAAATTAGAGGGAATCCTAATAAATGCCGTGTCTCAAAGTAAAAGCTCTGAGATGGGCGTGAGGAAACGTGCACGTGTGAGATGAAGATCAGTAACCGATGTTCATGCCACCCCCTCTCAGCGTGCTGGTCAAGTTCATCATAGGTGCTCGTGGCTGTGACGTGCCTGTGGAGGACCGGGAAGACCCTTACTCCTGCAGACTGCTCAACATCACGAATCCAGGTGAGTCCTTTCTCGGCCTGTGACTACTGTGTACAGGTTTGGTGGTGAGGAAAAGTGGCCAAGCTGAGTAGTATGGCGTCTGTTTTTAGCAGATGAAAATCAAGCTTTCGTCAGAATTTGTCTTTCATCCTTTTTGACAGATTGACTATTCACTCTGGTTATCTGTGAAGATTCTTTATAGCTATATAGTAATTTCAGGATCCAGTAGGATATATTTTTCAGGATGATTCAGATGTATCTGGAAATTCCTCATGCAGAGATAAATCCTCAATTACTGAATTTCAAACTTTTGGAAAACTGCTGATTTCACCAGCCTGTTGATTTCTAATAGCCTTGATAACAAATGCTGTGAATCAGCTTTCTCTTAGAGTTATTGCCTAAGCTTCTGCAAAGGAAACAAAGTAAAAAAACTGAAAACTCGAGTAGTACTTTTTTATTCCTTACAGTTAAAAACTTGGAGGAGTCCTGAGGAGGAAGGAAGGTGGTGGTGATTAGCTTGGGTGTGACCTCGGAACCGTTTTAGGGAGTTGGTAACTGTTACCGCTCATCTTGTGTTATTTTGTAGCATTTCTTATTGTGTTCAGTTGTGATTCTAAGGCATATTGAATTTTTCCAAATCTTTAAGTGTGCCGATGATGACTTCTGGTATTTTAAGATTTGTCGAACCTGTGTGATTACACCCCCGCTTCTCTAAGCAGCGGTGGTGGTGGTTAAGGGCGTGGCTTTCAGGCCGGGCTCTGCCGATTTCCAGCTGGCTGACCTTGGATCACTTATTTATTCCTCTGAGCCTCAGTTTCGTCATAAACGGGATAAGAGTACTTACCTCATTGGGATTGACATGAGGATGAAATAGATTGATACATATAAAATATTCAGGATAGTTCCTAGAACATGGTAGCTGCTGAATATCATTTTAAAGAACCTGCCTTTTTATAAAGTTGGGTTTCAGTTGGCTTGTTAAATAAATTAGACCCTATTTTCAGGTCTGTATTGTAAAGCAGAGAGGTTTCATACTTAGGATTTCTATGAATTAAGTTAACTTTGTAAGTGAAAATTTGTGAATAATTGTGTTTTTCTGGGGGAGGGGGTCCTTTAATTTTCACCGGAGTCCCAAGATAACCGTGAACCTAATAAAATGTATTACTGATGATTTAAGAGTAGCCTAGAACAAATCATTCGAAATCCAAAACCAAACCAAATTTTAAAAAACCTCATCTTTAAATTAACCTGACTTTTATTAAAATGCTACTGTTCATTGACAGTAAAGGAGTAGAGCTTTCCATTAATAGAAAAATTTCATTTATATAATACCTAGTTACAAATTTTAAAACAGGTGTAACTAAATTTATATTGAACCTAATTTTATCTTTTTGATGATTTAAATGGCATTAAGGTTTATTTTAATACCTTAAGGTCATCATGAGCATTAATTATAATACTCTGGATGTGGAGAAGTTTTGATTAATAGCGTTATCAAAGTAGCAGGATTTCCTGTGTTCAGGAAGTTCAAGGTATGTTTGTTTTGAAAATATGTAATATGTTATAATGTACTTAACCTATTGCCTGTGGTAGACGTATTTCTACTTTGTATCTCTTTTATTTACTGAATGTATTAAAGAGAAAAACTTCTGTTGTCTCCAGTATATTTGGAGTCTAGACTCTCCTGCCAGCGCCTGCCCAGCTCACAACAAAATCTGTATCCCCCTTTTTTCCCCTCCTGCTCATGTATGCATTTGGGTAGGAGCTGTCAGTGCTGTTCAGTCACATTTTAATCAGCATCTACTAAATGTAAAATAGCATTCTAGGAACTCTTAAGATGGGGATCCAAATGATCCTCTGGTGTGTAGGAAGAAAACAATTTTTATTTATCTGAAAACAAAACGTAATCGTTATAAATGCTAACTATATTGACAGTAATACGTGTGTATATTTTATAAATAAGTATGAGCGTGGACAAATGTTTTTAGTTGATGGGGTTGTGTGACCAGCAAAGTTGGAAAACGATAGCTCGAAAAGATAAAAGAACTTTGATACGATCTTTTAAAATAGGTTTTTATATTATTTCTCAAAGTGGACTGATTCTCAGCCATATTAAGTGCTTCGTGAAATCTATTCTGAGTCATTATGGTAATTGAAAAAATTATTCGAAAAGGACCGTTTTTGACCTCGATTAGACAGCTACAGGGGAGTGGAAAGGGCACTGAATTTGAAGTCACTAAACTTGGGTTTGATTCCTGGCTCTGCCACTGTCTGTGATCTTGGCTGAGTGACTTAACGTCTCCCGGCTTCAGCTTCTTAATCTGTAAACTGGAGATGGCACCACAGCCACACAGCGTGGCCGTGAAAGCGTGGGTGCGAGGGGCACAGCACAGAGAGGGCGGCCAGGGACGTGTGCCGTCAGGTGCGCTCTCAGGTGTGCTCTCATTTTCTCAGGCGAGCGAGAGTTTTGCGGTGTCATTTGAAGTGCTTTCAGTTACTCTTGTCTGGGATGAGTGCCTGACATCTCAAGTATTTTAAGTTGCCCAAGAAGTAGGATTTTTGGAATTTGCGGAACAAGACTAAATTTATTCATTATTTATGACTGCAGTCAGAACTGTTTTTAATATCCCCATTTATCCAACTTTTCTTAATAGATGCCTTTGAATTTAATATTCCCCTGTGCTGTTTATATATATAGTGTACGCACGTGTGTGCAAAAATCTGTTAAAGTAGTTCTGGTAATAAAATAAATTAAATATTTTACTTCAATGTGGCTGAAAAGTTTGTTCTTAAATTTCCAAAAAAGACAACCTACTGTTTGGAAGAAGATATTCGCTACTGATACATCTGATAAGGAGTTAATATCCAAAATTTATAAAGAATTTATACAACTCAACAACAGAATAACAAAACGGTCCGATTAAAAAATGGGCAGAAGGCTTGAGCAGATATTTCTCCAAAATGGCTAATAGACATATGAAAAGATGCTCAAGGTCGCTAACCATCAGAGAAATGCAAATTAAAACCACAATGAGATATCACCTCACACCTGTCAGAATGGCTGTCGTCAGTAAATCAAAAAACAGCAAGTGTTGGCGAGGATGCGGAGAAAAGGGAACCCTCTTACATTGTTGGTGGGGTTGCAAATTGGTGCAGCTGCTATGGAAAACAGTCTGGAGGTTTCTCAAAAAATTAAAAATGGATTTGACCCAGCAGTTGCACTTCTGGGTATCTTTACTTTGTAAAGATCCTTGCACTCCAATATTCATGGCAGCACAATTTACAGTAGCCGAGATATGGAAGTAACCCAAATGCCCATCAACAGACAATTGGATAAAGAAATTATGGTTCATAATATACAATGGAATATTACTCAGCCATTAAAAAAAATGAAATCCTACCATTCGCAACGACATGGATGGACATAGAGGGTATTATGCTGAGTGAAATAAGTCAGATAGATACCATATGATTTCACTTATATGCGGTATCTAAGGAACAAAAAGAACAAACTAATCAGAAACAGGCTCACAAATATAGTGGACAATTTGGTGACAGGCGCAGGGTGGTTGGGAGGCGGGAAAATGGGGCGAAGAGTTAATGAGGTACAAATTAGTAGTAGATAGTTGGGCACGGGGAGCATGGCAGAGGGAATGCAGTCAGCATTAATATGATGGGTAAGTGGAGGGCAGAGGGAGGGAGGGAGCATTTGTGGGGGGATTGTTTTACGAACATTGTAGGTGTCTAACCAATATACTGTATACTTGAAACTAATTTAAATAAATAAATTTATTTTAAAAAATTTCCAAATAAGTTTGGTTTATTTTCTTAGAAGCAGCCATATTTCCAAAGTACATTTTAAAATTACTGCCGTTGTGAAAGAATAATATAAATTATCTAGATTTTGCCATCGAGCCCACTTCATTACTTCATACTAGTAAAATAAGACTATTTGATGACGTAAAACTCCCTTTTTCCTTACTTCCTTAGTTTTGAATCAGGAAATCGAGGCGTTCGGTCTTTCTGAAGACACTTCATCCGGGCTCTCTGAGGACCGCGTCGTCAGTGTGAGCTTCCGCGTTCTCTACCCGATCGTTATTACCAGTCTTGGAGTGTTTCATGATGCCAGCGATGTGGGTTTCCAAAGGAACATCACGGTCAAGCTCTATCAGGCGGAACAGGAGGTATGCACTGCTTCGCGCAAGGTTTTCCCCATTTTTCTGTTTTAAGAACATCGGCTTTTTCCATCAGCGTATCATAGGTTGGAAGACCACGTTTCTTCCCTGTCAACTGGGTGCATTATAGTGTAATATGTTACGATGGTGGTTTGGGTTAAGAATACCGATGAATAAATGTGCTCTATGTAGAAAAGAAGGGGTTGGATCAGATTCGTAATTCCCATTTTGAGTTAATTTTAGTGTGTGGTGACGGCAGTCTAGTTTCATTCTTTTGCGTGTGGCTTTCCAGTTTTCCCAGCACCATTTATTGAAGGGGCTTTTCTTACTCCGCTGTATGATTTTGGCTCCTTTGTCTAAACTTATTTGCCCGTGTATACGAGGGTTTGTTTCTGGACCGTCAGTTGTGTTCCATTGGTCTGTGTGTCTGTTTTCCGTTTTGATTATTGTCGCTCTGTAGTATAGCCTTCTTTCGGGTTAATTGAATGTTTTTAGAATTCCATTTTAATTTGTTTCCTTTTAGCTACATCTCTTTGCACGTTTTTTGTTCGTATGTATGGCTGACATAAGGATTAGATGATAAATCCTGGACTTTTCAGTCTTCGTAAAGTTAACGTTGTGCCCCTCCATATAAAACATAAGAGCTTGCAGCTGTGCGATTCCAGCTACCGCCTCCTGTCTTTTCTGCTTTAGTCGTTACATGCGCTACATCCAAGTACACTGCACATTCCACAGTACAATGGAATAATTTGTGCTTTAAATAGCTAAATAGATACTAAAGTAATTTGGACAACAGTAGTCTCACATTTGCCCCCAGTTCCATCATTTCTGGTGCTCGTCACTCCTTCCTGAATATCCAAGTTTCCATCCGATATCGGCTCCTTCGGCCCAAAGAACAGCCATTAGCATTTCTTATCGTGCAAGAAATGTATGTGCTGAATTCACTGAGTTTAATTTTTCCGAAAATGTTTTAATTTTGCCTTTATTCTCCTCCCCCCATTGTTATTGTGGGCTATTTTCTGGATATAGAAATGCCTAGTTAACTTTCTTTTCAATATGTTAAAGATGTCACTCCAGTGTTTCCTGGCCTCCATTGTTCTGGTGAGAAATCACCATCCGTCATCTTGTCATTTTCATGTATGATGCGTATAATCTGGTTTTTTATTTTTTTTTCTTGAATGCCTTTAAGATTTTCTCTTTATATTTGGTTTTAAGCAGTTTGAGTTCTGTCGTACCTTGCAGTTTTTTCTTTGTCTGTTCTGCTCAGGGTTTGCCAAGTTTCTTCAGTGTGTGAATTCGTCCCTTACCAAATTTTGGAAATTTTCAGCTATTATTTCTTCAAAAAATTTTTCTCAATCCCATTCTTTCTACTCATTCTGAGATTCCCTTTGCATGTATGTTAGACCTTTTGGCACCGTCCCACAGATCACAAACTGTTCATTTTTTTCAATGTTATTTTTTTTCCTGTTTCCAGATGTCATAATTTCTTTTAATATATTCACATCTACTGACTTCTGTCATCTCAAATCTGTTAAGCCTAGCTAATGAATTTTTAATTTTAGATATTGTACTTTTGGGTTCTAGAATTTTCACTTAATATTTCTTTATAGTTTCTATTTCTCTAAAATTTCCTATGTTCATTCATTTTCATTCATGTTTTTTCCTACAGCCTTGACCTTAGTTATAAAAATAGCCATAAAAATCCTGACTGTTCTTATATTTGAGTCCTTGGAGGGGGTTAGTCTTTATCGATTATCATCTTTGCTCTTGCGTGTGGGTAACATTTTCCTGTTTTATATCAAGTGACTTTGGATTGTATCCTAAATATTGTGAATAATTCATTGTAGGATTTCTGGATCCTGTTATATTCCTTGAAAAGTATTGATTTTGTTTGTTTTAGCAGGCAGTTAAATTAGCTGGACACAGTCTAAACAGTCTCCCTCGCACTGGACAGAAGCTGAAACTTCTTCAGTTCTTTTGGACTTATATGGTCTGCTTGGGTTCTGTACCAAATGTGTATTTCATGAGTCAGCCGCAGATTTGGGCAGAATTTATATGAGGAACTTAGGGCGCTCTCTCTGTGACCCTTTCCTTTCTAAGGTTTTCCTCCTCACTTTTTAGCTGATGTGTTTGGCTCAGCTCTTTTCTCTGATTTTGCAGCCAGAAAGACGGCAGGTTTTTAATTGTAAATTTTTAGTTGCCTCAGACAAAGAACCATAGAGCATGGGGGAAGCATACACACCTCTTTCTCTTCTTCCTGGCATTGATTTTCTTCCATTTTCTGCCTGCTTTGTTTGCATTCCAGTAGCTTCAGATCATTTTTTTAAATATTTTGCCCAGTGTTCATAATTGTTATCGATAGAATTGGCCTGATGTCACTGGAAGCAGAATTCTGTTCGGGCTTTTTTAGATACCTTAAAAAATGTTTTTTATATTATTGCTAACGTTGATTGTTACTGACAGAAACAGTGTTAGTCACCAGTAAATATACAAATGAATTTAGGATTACATTTTTTTGTTGCAATTTGTCCTTTCCTACTTCCTCTAAAGAATCCATGTGGTTTGTAAATGTGCTTAATGACATGAATATGAGAGGGGGAACAAGTCCTCATGTTGATCGCCACCATTACGATGACAGTGAGATGGCCTTTGTGAAGGTCTCATGTGCAGGAGTTTATATGTTATGGTGCTTAAAAGATTTCATTTATTTTGAATTCAGATAAGTGACTGAAATAGCAGGACTCTGAATTCTACCGTTATCTTTATCTAGAAATTAGGATTAATCTTGAACGTTTTTGATACACTTATCAGGATGTATAGTCTTTTTTTTTTTTTTTTTACTATTCATAATGTTTGAGTATCAGTCAAGTATTTAGTTCAGATGTAGAATATTTTGATCACGTCGATTTAATTTTTAGTTGCCATATTTTTAGCGCAGGAGAAGTTAATTTTTGTCCCAATCTAAGGTGGATGCTAACGGGTTCACAAGTCATCACCACGTTGCCAAGAACTGGTGTGAATGAAAGAAATACACATAATTCACTAAGACCCCCTTAATTCTGAACTTCTGCATGGTCTCGATAGCTTTTCCAGAAGTTTCCCACATGGTAAGTTGGTATGTAAGAACAGGCATGAGAATTAGGAAATGTTCTTACCTAAAACAAACCGGAAACAGCCGAGGAAACAGACATAATGAGAAATAGTGCTCTTTTATCGTCCCTTGTTTTTGTTTATTTTTTCTTCTAAAGGTGGTTCCGGGAAGGGGGATTCTTGAGCACTTTTGTTCCATCTAGAAATCTGTCATCTTTCAGGTTATCCTTAATCCTTTGGAGTTAAACCTAGTAAGATGGTTTAATTTAACACCTCACACTCCCCCTAATGTTTCTCATTTCGGGGTGGGTTTTTTTAAGGTTCTATGGATTATATTTAGTGCTGCAGAACTTCACGACAACTTCGGTTATCTTAAACGTCTTTATTTAATAACCTAATTGCACCGAAAACACAGATGGTACCTAAACCACAGGAGAACAACGTTGTAACCACGGTCGGGACCTCTGAGGATTTAGTTGACCAAGATGTCAGCTGTGTGAAAACTTGCTGCAGACGCAGTGTCCAGCATGAAGTATTTCTTCTTGTCCCCCTCCCCATTTATAGGAGGCCCTCTTCGTTGCTCGCTTTAGCCCTCCGAGCTGTGGCGTGCAGGTGAACAAGCTGTGGTACAAGCCTGTGGAGCAGTTCATCTTGCCAGAGGTACGAGGTGGGATGGAGCCAGTGGCACCGTGCAGTCCTTCGTGGGTCTAGGGCTGTGCTCCCAGGGCGGGCGCTTGATATTATGTCATTGGGACAGCTCTCCGGGGGGTGGATGAGGCTTCCAGCTGGTATCTACTGAAATGTCACACTCTGCATTCATTCCTCCAGGGAGTTTCATGATGCCTTGGAGGTTCCAAATCCACTTACCATGGTTTCGTTAGTGGAGTAGAGAGCTGCACGGTTATTTTAATGACAAAAGATAGTAAAAGATATGGAATCATAGAACGACCAGACACAGGTGCCATTTGAATAAATCGAATAGTTATCTAAAGATGGAGGATGGGGTGTAGACAGGATAATGGCAGAGAGATCGGCCAAATTTCTAAGACAAAACAAAACTTCTCCAAGTTGTGAAAGATGTCTGAAAACTTAACTGTCACCTTCCGGGTCCCTCTAGGTCTAGCCCTAAGTAAATATGTGCTGGAGCTCACTCACCTGCAGGTGCTCTCATTAGTCCTGGAGTGGCACCCCAGTCTGGTCGCAGACTGTTACGCAGCCAGGCGCGAACAGATTATCCACCCATCACCCTCAGCCTTTCCCGCTATTTCAGTCTCGTCCAAGGCCATTCCCAGTCTCAGTGCCACGTGGCCATTCCCACGTGGGGGTCAGTTTCCCCAACACCCCTGGGAAACTGAGAGTCAATTTCAGATCAGCTGTAGGGTTCATCCTGTGACATCAAAGTCAAGTTAAGATGTGGCAACGAGGCAGTCGACCAGCCCTACTGACTGTCCAGGAAACGTTTTCCTACCACTGTTTGATGGGGACTGTTCACATTTATGCAAAAACAGAATCACACATTTCGTGATAGGCTGTGGATCTTTGGCGTCAGGTACAAGTAGTTGAAACTATGCTAATTCTGTCAGAGGCGTGCCCGTATTTCACCTCTATGTGAACTTCCACTTAAAACATTTAAATAAAAGCAAAACTAAAACACACTGGAAGAGATTTACTAATTTCTCACTGTTAAAAAAAGTCTGTCGTGAACATCTTTACACCTCTTTTGTGTACATAACTGGTTATTAGGATGAATTCAAATTTATATGCTTTTTTAAGGCATGTGATTTTCTGGAGAGCAGTTTGTATCGGTTGGAATCATCAGCATTATATGAGAATCCCTGGTTTTCTGCCCTTTTTAAATTGCGTATGTGAACTTTTCGCTTGTTGAGTGAGGTGTGCACCATCAGAGGCATCTCTCCCTCGCAGTTAAGAGTAGCGCCTCAACTATGTATTGGCCAGGAGTCGGACAGCTGGTTTGAAGGGAGCCGTTCTTCGGTTTGTTTATTCAGTTACTCAGAAAACATTTATTGATAACTTAGTTCGGGCCGAGCCCCGGGACTGTACGAGGCTCCCGTATGCAGGTCTCTGACCGTGAAGCGGCTTCGTGCCCGTGGGGAGAGCAGCGCCCACACTGATGTCGTACGTAGCCGCCGGCCCGGCCGTCAGCGGCTTCCTGCTGTACCCGGCTGGGAAGCTCCGTGGGATGGAAGCGAGTCCTCCATGGGAGCCTTGCCTTCCTCGGGAGCAGCATGGGCAGGACCTGACCCGGACTCCGTGTGACCCCTGGGGGTGGAGCGCGGGAGCAGGAGCATTGTGGGGGTGCAGAACCGAAGGGTCTGAAGCCTGATGTGGGGTCGATCTCCCAGAGGGCTTCCGAGGGTGGGCATGAGCAGGAAGGAGGAAGGGGCGCCTGGGAGCAAGTCTGTGAGGGCATATTGGGGTGCACGGGCCTGAGTGGGCACCTGTGGGCACAGCATGGGTGAGTGAATCAATCCCTGCTCTGCCACTTGGTGGCTCTGCGACCTTGTGCAAACTGCTTCATCTCACTGTGTCTGTCTCCTCTGTAAGGCGGAGGTGCGACACCACCCAGCTCAGAGGGTTAGTTTAGGGACTGAATGATTTGACAGATGACAAATGTTTAGAACGCGCCACGCGGTAAGCATTCAGCACCTGCGCATGTGCTGTCCCCGTCACTGCCGCTGCCCCTCTGCATTTGGGGAGTCCTCATCTTTAAGAGCCGTGTTTCTCCAGCTGGGGCAGTTCGCTCCCGAGGGGACATTTAGCAACGTCTGGAGACGCTCAGTTGTCGTGGCTGGTGCGGAACGGTACTTGGCACCTAGCGGGAGAGGCCGGGGCGCGGCTGAACTTCCTGCAGTGGCCAGGACAGAACGATCCGGCCCGAAGTGTCAGCGGTGCCGTGTGGAGAAACTTCAAGAGGAAGGAGTCACAGGACGGGGCAGAAAGGAAGGAAATAAGCTTTACTTTTTCAGGCTACTCAGTTTTACAGCCTGCTCTGTTATCTTGGTCGCCCTTAGAGAATTACGATTTTGATTAGCCCACCAAAAATATCTTTCCCTTAGAATGTCCTTGTTCTTGGGAACTACCTGATAAAATGCCATGAATCTGCATTTTTCAGATAATTCAACAACAGAAAAGTAACGTGTGTGTAGACAGGGATCAAGCAAATGTAGCTACATGTTACTACTTGGTGAGTCTAGGGAATTTAGGTGTTAAAATCAACTTTTCTGTAGGTTTGAAGTTTTTTCGAAATAAAATTTGGGTTGGGGCGCGGGGCCGCCTCCTTGCCAGCGTCCGGGGTGGCGTACCTGGCAGTAGGTACTGATGGTGGGAAGTAACTCGGCCCGACAGCGAGAGGCCGTTTTCGGTAAGACTTCAATGCCTGTTGCCTTGTGCGCTTCATTTTGCTTTAAACTTTCAGCGAAATGGACTTGATTTTTCATTTCTTATCAGTAAAAATTTTTTTTTTAAACATGCAGTTATTTAACAGTGGCTTACTCAGGGCGGGGCAGGATTATGGATGATTTTTATTTTTTTGTACAGCTGTTTTCTGAGTATTCCAGGATAAATGTATTAGCTTTATAAAAAAGAAAAACTTAAAAATTAAAAAGTATTCTTTCCTTTTATACATAATTCTATTTCTGTTGAAACCGTGTTTGATTTTACATAGATGATCGTTTTTGCTGTATCAAGCCGAATGGGGCCTGTTAGCACGGAAACTCTGACAGTGAGGAGTGAGTGCCTGCCCATCAGCAGATGACAGGAGGAAACAGGTCATTTATGCCATTTGCGAGGGAGAGGAGATGCTTCGTTCACCTCATTGCCTCCACACTCCGTAATCTACCAGAGTCACATGCCAGCCGTGTAGCTCGTCACGCAAACAGATCTCATCATGTGACTCACGAAAGCATAAATCTCAGGGGGGTCACATTTAAATGGAGACTGCTCTTTCTTTTAAAATATTTATTTCTCTAATTTCATATTTTACTCAGTGCTGCAATTGAAACCTGAAACTAATTTCACTAAGACTGTTTTTGTTCACCTGAATCACTAGAGACGTTATGTTAGCATTATGGGTGCTGACACACTTACTTTTTATGAAAATTAAAATGGTTCAAGTGTAATCATTTCTCCAATCCACAAGGAATTGTTAATGGTTACAGACACAAAAGTACTACATGTTTAAGCTACTCTGTGTGTTTGGATGACAGATTAGGACACAAGAATTAATGTGTGAAAGAGGTTGCAGGTAGCTTGCTCATGTTACGGTAAGATAATTTATGAGGCCTCGTTTTCCAAACTCTGCCACGCTGTTTTTCCTAACTTTTATTTTGGTCTTATGATCTTATCGGAATTGCCATAAACAAGTTGTTTTGCATCTGAAGAGATTCCTTGCTTTATAATTACTTTGTCAAAGGGTAGAAAGTAGGCCTGCGTGAGAAGTGACATTCGACTCGGCCGTGACCCAGCAGGAGCAGTTCTGGGGGCGGGGAGGGCACAGCCCTTCCGTAACGACAGAGCAACAGCTGGGTTCTGTGAGTTCAGCGGATAAACCAGGATCCTTTTTCAGACCAGTGAGTCGTGGTAATTACCCGGAGTAATCAACATCGTCGGCGCACCGTGACCCCGTCACAAACAATGGAGTTTGGTGCCAGCAGTAACCACTGGGAAGTAGCGAGTCAAATGCCAAGTTTCCGTTAAGTGGACAGGACAGAGAACTATTTGTTTTGTCGTCATATTTTCTAGATTTGTAGTTTGGAGGCAAAGCATTTTTATTTGGTCGCTATCGCTTTGCTTTTGGTACGGTTCATTTGGAACAGCAGTCGCTAAGGTTCCCAGAGACCTCGCTGCCACCTACAGGGCCCTTTTTGTCTTTACTTAGTTGATGGCAGCTGCTTTTTGGCTTGTATCACGCAAATGCTTTTGCGCAGCCGTATCTGGCTCGGTCCTTCTTCCTGACTGTGGCACCTCCTGTGCTTTCCTCTTAGATAGGAATCGTTAGCATTTGATACTCGGCCTTCTGTTGATTGTACTCTTTCTTTTTAGGCAGTTTCATTCATTACCAGCCATTTGCTGTCACTACAGCCCAGATTTCTCTTACGAACTCCCTGCACACATCAGCTGCCCGCTGCACTTCTCCACGGGAATGTTCCACGGCCACTCGCTTTGGTCGCCATCCCACCCCTCCTCATCTCTCATCTAAGCACCCACTAAATCCTATCAGTTCTTTCTCCTAAACATATTTGGTAGCATCCTTTCCAAACATTATCACCTAGGGCGAGAGGTGGTCGCCAGGAGAAGGACGTAATGAGCCCCCAGCAGCCTCACCCAGCCAGGGGCCAAGGACTTGGCTTTCCGGTCCTGGCACTGACCTTCCAGCTAGTTCACATGGAGATGCCTAGATTCTCGTAGAATGGCACTGTGTAAATTCACGAAGATCGCTGTATACACCAGAATGTTGATTCATCTTTAGAGTTTTGGCTTATTAGAGTGCTTTAAAAGTTCACGACCCCCATCTGAGGACCTCCTCTTAGTATGTCAGGCACCTAAAAAACTGAATTTGAACTGTACTTGGTTTGGGCATTGAATTTTATTTCAAAAGTGGGAGGTGTGTGTTTAGCTCATTCAGATAGGATGGGACCCTGGTCCAGTATATCTTCTAATTACTGGATCTTTCTCCCTTGGACACAGCTACATAGCCCAGATTTCTCAGCCCAGCTTTCCTGTAGTGGCCAGTTGGTGAAGTATTGATTAAGGTATTGATTTTATTAATTAAGCTAGATCTTAGAGCTCTTTCAGTTATTAGAAACATTATTTCCTTAAATGTAAGGATTTAATTCAGCTCAGAAGGCGGTCTTTTTTTCTATTGTGATATAATTGACAAAACGTTAGTTTCAGGTGTACAAGATAATCATTCAGTGTTTATATTTTGCAAAAT
>NW_011889060.1:144319-150956 GCF_000151845.1 Pteropus vampyrus | reverse complement strand
TCAGAAGGCGGTCTTTTTTTCTATTGTGATATAATTGACAAAACGTTAGTTTCAGGTGTACAAGATAATCATTCAGTGTTTATATTTTGCAAAATGATCACAGTAAGTCTGGTTAACATCCGTAACCACTCAGTTATAAATTTTCTTTTTCTCGTGATGAGAACTTTGAAGAGCTACTTAGCAACTTTCAAACACGTAATAAAGTAGTGTTAACTGTAGTCACCACACTGCGTCACGTCCCCAGGACTTACAGCTGGGAGTCTGCACCTTCTGACCCCTTCACCCATTTCTCCTCACTCTGTCTCTGGCAACCCAAACACCCATATGTTCTCAGTGTCTGTGAGTTTGGGGGTTTTGTTGTTAATTTTAGATTTTACATATAAGTGTAATCATACTGTAATTATCTTATTTCTGTCTGACATTTCACTGAGCATAATATCCTCAAGGTCCACGTGTGCTGTAGCAAATAGCAAGATTTCCTTTTATAAATGGCTGAATGATGTCCCATTGTATTTATACATCACAACTTTTTTTTATCCGTGGACCCATCAGTGGACACTTAGGTTATTTCCACATCTTTGTTCTTGTAAATAATGCTGCAGTGAATATAGAAGTGCATATATCTTTTCGAGTTAGTGCCTTCATTTACCCAAAAGTAAAATTACTGGATCTTATGCTATTTTTAAGTTTCCGAGGAGGCTCCACGCTGGTTTCCGTAGTGGCCGCACCAGTTTACAATCCCACCAACAGTGCCAAGGGTTCTCTTTTCTCCACATCCTCACTGACGCTTCTTTTTTTTCTTTTTTCTTTTTTCTTTTTTTGGGATAATAACCGTTCTAACAGGTGTGAGGTGATGTCTCATTGTGATTTCGATTTGCATTTCCCTGATGATTAATGATGTGGAGCATTTTTTCATGTACTTGTTGGCCACATGTATGTCCTCTTTGGAAAATGTCTTTTCAGATCCTCTACCTGTTTTTTAATCAGATTGTTCTTTTTGCTATTGAGTTATATGAGTTCTTTATGAATTGTGGATATTGACCCCTTATCACATACGATTTGCAGACATTTTCTCTCACTTGGTAGGTCGCCTTTTCATTTGGTTGATGGTTTCCTTTGCTGTGCAGAAGCCTTTTAGTTTGATATAGTCCCACTTGTTTATTTTTGCAATTGTTGCCTTCGCTTTTGCTGTCAAATTCAAAAAGTCACTACCAAGACCAGCGTCAAAGAGCCTACTGCCTATGTTTTCTTCTAGTTTTATTGTTTCAGATCTTAAGTTCAATTCTTCAATCCATTTCGAGTTGATTTTTATGTGTGGCGTAAGATAGTATTCTGGCTTCATTCTTTTTTGTATGTGGTTGTCCAGTTTTCCCACCACCGTTTAATGAAGGGACTGGCCTGTCTCTGTTGTATATTCTTGCCTCCTTTGTCATAAGTTAATTGACCATATAGCATGAGTTCATTGCTGGGCTCTCTGTTCTGTCCCATTAATCATTGTGTTTTATGCCAGTACCATACTCTTTTTGATTACTATAGCCTTGTAAAATACTTTGAAATCAGGAAGCACGACGCCTCCAGCTTTATTCTTTCTCAAAATGGCTTTTGCTATTCAGGGTCTTTTGTGTTTCCATACAAATTTTAGAATCGTTAATTGTATTTCTGTGAAAAATGCCGTTGGAATTTTGGTAGAGAGTGTTATTTCTGTGTGCTCTTTCTTACCCACGAGCACTGCATATCTTTCCATTTATTCGTGTCTTCGGTTTCTCAGAGGTCAGTCCTAATATCTAAACGATAGGTGCTCGCTTCCTTTCACCTTGGATTTTCGTAATAGTCCAACGGCCACTTTCCCTCCCTGCCCGTGTCGTCCTGCCATTGTGTCGTTGGAGTGACATTTCCAGACTTGCAGGTGGAATGGTGCCCGTCTCGCGTTTGCAGCCGTCCGTGCTCCCCGCTGCCTTCTGGGTAAAGGACGGACCGCGGCGTAGCAGCCCGCGCTGACCGCAGCCTGCGTGTCACCCCTCCTTTCCCCGCGGTGTGTTTCAGCGATTTTAAACCACTTGACATTTTCCTGAATATGCAGTGCGGGTCCAAGTCGTGCCATTTGCTGTGTCATTTTATCTGCCCGCCTCCCATTTTCCTGATTCGAACTCCTTCAAGATTTAGCTCAGCTCCCGTAGTCACTTGAAATTCTGGCTGACTCCAAACAGGATAACGTTCCTTCATCACTGAGCCTGTTGTTGTATATTATGATTGTTTGAAGAAATGGGCTGCTTCGTTTTTTTGAATCTTCGCACATTGCCCACAGCCTGGTACCTAATAGACACTGTAAAGTTTAAATAATGGCGCGTATCTGAAAGAAAATATGCCCCAAATTTACTTTGTTGTGTATTTGTTTAGTTTAAAAAATCTTTTTTCCCCAATTATGAAAGTATGAAAATATGTGAAAGTAATACATATTCACTGTTGAAAACTTGACAAAACTATAGAAAGGTTAAAAGAATGTGATGTCATCATCTATTCCCAGCACATTTGGTATATTTAGGTCCTTTTTTTTTCTTTTTCTGTGTATAATCTGTTGGTGAGAATATTTTTTGCTTTTACAGAATTGAGATTTCGCATCAAATTCAATAGAGAATTAAGGCCACCCGGGGAATGTGTAGAAATAATCAGCACCTATTTCAGAGATAGGGAGATGGACTCTTTTAAAGAGTAGTTCACCTGCGTGCTCGCGCCGGCGGCGATGGGGCTGTGTTACGCTGAGCAGAGATACTGCGCTGCACACAGCATCGCTCGCCTCAGGCGGCCCTGTGACGTAGCTGCCGTGTGCTCTGTTCTGAAGGTTAGGAAGCGATGACACAAGCTGTGTCTGCAGGATCTACTCTGAGGGTCCACCAGGCGGGTCAGGAGGGTCACAGGTAACGAAGATTAAGGCACGTTAGCGGAACATAAAGTGACAGACTGCCTGATTTCAGTGTTTTTTATCTCTTTTGGTTGAGAAGTTTTATTGCTTAAAAAAAGCTTGCAAACCACTGGCCTAGCTTATTGGACAAATTCAGTTTTGTATCATGTCCTTACAACAATGCTTGCTAAATGAGACGTTAAGCACTCCTCTCTTATACATGAAAATTTTTTAGAATATTAAAGCTGTATCTTTTATCGCATGCTCTATACCAGAGTTAATTCTAATTGATTTTGAATTCAACATTAAATAAATACTTTTGAGTCAGGCTCCTTATGTGTCAGGCCATTCTGGTGCCGGGGATGTTGTGATTGACCGAAGAGACAAGATCCCTGCTCTCATGGTGTTTGCATCCTGGCGGGAGCAGTTGACTCGTCAGTAGAGAAGTAAACAGGAAATATGGGAGTGCTGAGTGGTGTAAGAAGATAAGACAGGTTGATGTGACGGGGAGAAGTTGGGGGTTGGTTGCCTTCTGTCGCATCTCTGGGGAGACAGTGTGGAGCTGACCCGAGCAGTACTGAGGAGCCAGCTGGGCAGATACTGAAAATGGAGACCACAGAGAAATTAGAAGACGGTGGAATTTAAATGTATATCAAACCTTGGGGGAAGGGAACGGAACTTCCTAAGCTCAGAATTTAATAATCACCAAGGACAAGCTTGTCAGGTTTGACAAGAGAAATCTTATGGACCTTTGAACTTCAAAAACCAAACGAGTCTGAAAAAATATTTTTAGCATGTAAAACATATACAGGATTATCTACTAAAAGCTCACAGAGATTAATAAGAAAAAATATAAAATTCAGTAGCTAAATGGCAAAGAAGCATGACAAAGCAATTCCCAGAAGAGACTGTGTAATTCATAAAGATCAATAGAAATCTAAGGAAACACAATTAAATGAAGAATCTTTTTAACAAATTAGTTTAAATTTCTTTTACTAATATCCCATACTGGGAAGAGTACAGTGCACACAACTGGCATTTTCATAAAATGCTAATGACTATAAAATAGTAAAATTCGCTTTTGAAAAACAGTTTGGCGCTGTGTACCAAAATCCATACAAAATGCCTCTACTTCTTGGCTCAGTAATTTCACCTCTGGGAATTTTAAATTAAAAAAACATTACTGGGGGGGAATCTTGACACCAGAATCCCATGATTTTAGTAGACATGTGGTCTGACGGTAGGGAAATGTTGGAGTGAATCAAGCTGCGTCCATTCAGGGGCTTGTGTACGTACATGAAAAAGAACGCCTGTAACAGCTGCAGTAGCATAAGGAATCGCTTTCGACACAGTGGGAGATGACAGCGGCATGCAGAACTGTCATCTGTATACCCTTCGTAATTGCCTTTTTCAGTGCGTGTGAAGATGAGAGATGGAAGCGGGGAGGGGTGGACACCAGAACGTTAACCATGCTGTGGCAGAGCTGTGGGATAGAAATTCTAGCCTCCGTGTCTTAAAAAAAAAGTCTTTTTTTTAAAAGAGCTTAAAACCTAAATGTCAACAATAGAGAAATTGACTCACTTTTCATCTTTCACAAAGAGCTTTGAAGGTACAATCGTGTGGGAGAGCCAAGACCTCCAAGGCCTCGTGTCAAGAAATCTGCACAAAGTGACAGTAAATGACGGAGGGGGAGTTCTCAGAGTCATCACAGTAAGCCTTTCTTTTTTTTAAAGGTTGTTTAGTATACTTCAGCATTTTTTAATCCATAAAAGTGTTTTTAAATTTATTTTTATACCAACTCAGGCAATATGGAATAGTGAATCTTATGTGTTTTAGAATATATGTAGTAGAAAATGTATAGTCACCACAGTAAAGATGAAAAACTCAAATGTTCTATGATTTTGTAACTTAGTAAATACATGGTTTTGCCTTAAAATCGGTGCATTTTTAAAAGTGTGATATTTCATTTCTCAGTAGTAAACATTAAAAACATTTGCTTAACGCAATTCAGAATATTCACTGTCTCACCTCGATAGTAGGATGTTGGTTAAAGCACTACAGATGAAAGTATTAGACGTAAGCTTTTCGCTTTCATATCTGTTGCTGCGATTTCTGCCTCGTATTTTTAATTTATTCAGATTTGCTTCAAATTTAAAACAGTTTGACAGATAAACTTCTCAGAGTAATTGTATGATGGTAAAGAAGGTGTAAACAAACTTAAAATGATGAACTTTAAGTGGTGTTTGTGGTGGTGTCACAGACACAATCTTGAATTCTCTTTGATGCTCTGGTCTGATGATTAGAAAAGTACTTGGCATTTAAATTCACAAGCGTAGTATATTTTCGTTAAATATTAATGTTACTCACATGAATTAATTCCTGAACTAGACATGCCTATCGTGCGGTGTGTTGTTACTGATCTAGCAAACACGTACTGCCCGCCAGGGTAACCAGGCACGGTGATGGGCAAAATGGGTCCTTACCGGCCCGCAGTGGAGCTTGTACTCCAGGGAAGAAGACATTAAGCAGATCACAGATTCACATATGATGATAAACTTAGCTTTGTAGGCCATGGTTAGGATCTCATCATCATCCCTGATTATGAAGGCTTTTAAGATATAATAGTCTATCTTAAACAAAAGACTTCATAATCAGGAGTGGAGTTTATGGGGTTTATTTCTTTTATTTTCAAGGCAATTGCCTTTACTATCTTGTCTCTTTTTACATTTGTGAAACTTAAAAATATACAAGATGTGGTATTGAGTCGGTTACAGAAAAGGAAATCAGATTACTTCTGAGTTGAGGACTAGGTTCAAATGTAAAGACTCCAGGGATCTACTTTGGGGCTGAAAAATAGTTGTAGAGGGCTAGAGGTAGCTTCAGCACTCAGCTAATCTTAAAAAGAGATCAGGTAACTTAGTAGCCTCCTCCAAGAAACCCCCTGTGTAAATGCAGGTTTTCATAAACGCTTAGAGCTGAAAGTTCTCCTAAGTCTTGCTGCCTTGCTGGCAAGTAATGATGTCAGAAAAATTTAAAAGCCAAAATAAAAGCCAAGCTATGACCTTTAGTTAGAAGTTAATAAACAAAAAGTACTATCAAGTTCTAAAGCCAAAATGGTATAGCATATACAATGAAGAGTATGCTACCCTTTGTGGAACTGCGAAGCAGAATCTGTGGCATTCACCTTGTAATTTCCTTCACTATAAACTTCAGCTATAAACCATATTTTAAATTAGATGACGTTACCCCCGTCACCTCAAGACAGTGTCCCTCTGCCAGCCTTAGAACATTGCTTCGTATGGTACAGCTCTGCTGAATAGACCCGTTCAGAAGGGGAGCCCACAGTGCTCCTGTGGATGGGCGGGTGTAGGAGGAGCGCTGTAAACACGCAGACGCGTGGCCGAGGTCGCATCCCGCTCTGCAGCTGTGCCGTGTAGGAGAGCCACACACTCAGCTGAGTCGCCTCCCTGAGTACCTGGTACGGTGAAGAGGTAAATCTCTAATCAAAGGGCCTCCAGCGCTGAGTGGGCTACAGGCTGGTGGCCATCGGCGCAGCGTCTCGGCACCTTCCCAGCGTCGGTAAGCAGTAGGGCTCCATCTGAACTGTCTGTTTAGGGGGGCCCTTTGCTGAGTGGTAACCCACCTTTAAACTGCCTAGATGTGTTCGAACTCACAGCAATTTTCAGTCTCCAAGAAATCAAAGGTGATCGTGTTTTTTTAAGTTGTAGGGTTATGATG
>NW_011889060.1:142180-144269 GCF_000151845.1 Pteropus vampyrus | reverse complement strand
TTTAAATTAGATGACGTTACCCCCGTCACCTCAAGACAGTGTCCCTCTGCCAGCCTTAGAACATTGCTTCGTATGGTACAGCTCTGCTGAATAGACCCGTTCAGAAGGGGAGCCCACAGTGCTCCTGTGGATGGGCGGGTGTAGGAGGAGCGCTGTAAACACGCAGACGCGTGGCCGAGGTCGCATCCCGCTCTGCAGCTGTGCCGTGTAGGAGAGCCACACACTCAGCTGAGTCGCCTCCCTGAGTACCTGGTACGGTGAAGAGGTAAATCTCTAATCAAAGGGCCTCCAGCGCTGAGTGGGCTACAGGCTGGTGGCCATCGGCGCAGCGTCTCGGCACCTTCCCAGCGTCGGTAAGCAGTAGGGCTCCATCTGAACTGTCTGTTTAGGGGGGCCCTTTGCTGGTGGTAACCCACCTTTAAACTGCCTAGATGTGTTCGAACTCACAGCAATTTTCAGTCTCCAAGAAATCAAAGGTGATCGTGTTTTTTTAAGTTGTAGGGTTATGATGCAAAGTAAAATTGGTTTTCATACAATTATGGTAGCAATGTCAAGAATACATGATTCTCTGTGAGTCAGTTCCGAACGCTGTGTGGACCGCTGCACGTACCTGATCTGTAACAAAAACGGTGCTCACGCCTTCCCGAGAGTGTGTCCGTGCACCGGCAGCTTAGACAGGTTATCTGCTCTGGAGTCACATTATGAATTTTGCCAGTCAGTTTTTAAATATAATGTATTTTTCCTAATGAAACACTGAGCACTTATATTCTTGTTTTTCAGGCTGGGGAGGGTTCATTGCCTCATGAATTCATGGAAGGTGTGGAGGGAGTTGCAGGTGGTTTTATTTATACTATTCAGGGTAAGTCAGCTGGTTGAACGTCGAAAAGCGTACTAAATCTCAGGTACCTAATCGTTATACTTCAATGAAAAGGTGATTTCTTTTTTGTCATAAAAAAGTTGTATTGATAATTCACATAGCACATAATTTACCGTTTTAAAAGTGTTTAATTCAGTGGTTTTTAGTATATTGAATTCTGCAACCATTTCTGTCACTCCAAAAAGAATCCCAAGACCCATTAAGTCACTCTTCCCTTTAGCCACAAACAAGCACTAATCTACTTACTGGCCTTGCTGATCTTAAATGTAAAGATTTATTGGTGGATTCTCAATTCTCGTCTTACACCAGAACTACACTGCGTTGCACTAAGGTTTGAATTTGGGAAGTGCGAGTCCTCTGACTCTTTTCCACGTTGTTTTGGGTATCCTAGGGCCGCAGCACGTCCATGTAAATTTTAGGGTCAGCTTGTCAATTTCTGCAAAAAAGCCAGCTGCGATTTTGAAAGGGGCTGATCGAATGTGTAGGTGTGGGGAGTGTTGCCATCTCAACGTGAAATCTCTGATCCATGAACATGGGGAGTCTTTCCATTTATTTACGTCTTATTAAATTTCTTTCAGTGATGTTTTGTGATCTTCAGAGCACAAGTCTTGCATTTCTTTTGTTAAATTTATTCTTAAATACTTTTTCTGATGCTATTTTAAGTAGAATTGTTTTTTACATTTTTTTCCAGATGTTTATTGCTAGTATAGAAATACAGTTGATTTAAAAGAAATTTTTTTGTTCAATTAGAATTGACAGTCATTATTTTGTATGTTTCAGGTGTGCAGCCTATTGGTTAGACATTTATTTTTCAAAGTGATCCCTCAGTTACTACAGTATTGTTGACGTATTACAGTTGATTTTTGTAGATCGTTGTTGTACGCTGCAGCCTTGCTGGACTTACTAATTGTTTTGCAGGTGGCTTAAGGTTTTCTGTATACAAAGTCATATCATCTAATAGTTCTGCTTCTTCATTTCCAGTCTGGGTGCCTTTTGTGTCTTTTTCTCGTCTAATTGTCTCGCACAGCAGTGGCGAGAGTGGTCACCTTACTTTGTTCCTGCTCCGACAGGGAGGACATCAGTCTGCTACCGTAAAGGCGACCCTAACACATCAGTAAACTCGGACTTTCTTGGCCTCCTGCACTGTGGCGGTCGTGAGCTCAGGGCTGCCTGTCGGTCAGGGAGAACCTGTCTTCCTGGCCCAGGAATGGA
>NW_011889060.1:118722-140755 GCF_000151845.1 Pteropus vampyrus | reverse complement strand
ACGTTAGCCTGTCTGGCTGGGCCGTACCTCGAGCTGCCGTGTCCCAGTCTTCCGGATGGAGCTCAGGGGTCTGTTCACACGGGCTCCTTAGATGGATTTGACCTGTGGCTCTTTCGGCTCGGGGCCTGGGCATCTATTCAGGAAGTATTCCCGAGAGCCACTGCTCCTTTGACAGACGAGATTGGGGGACCAGAAACCTGGGACCTGTCCGTCCGCTGCCTCACAGGCGCTGACAGCGGCGGACATCGGGGACTCGGGCCGCCGTCTTCCCGTTTGCCGCCGCGGACGGCGGGGCGCTAGTTACTGCTCAGCGTCCTCTCCCCACCCCTCAGCCTCTCGCTTTTCTTATTTTTCAGAAAGTTTCTCTAGTTTGACTGAGACATTTGAGAAAATCCTACCTTAGTGAAAGAATTGCTGCCTTAAGCAAATCCGTAGGCTCTGAAGACAGTCCCTGCATAAATGCGACAAACGATTCATTAGCTCGTGGTCTTTCAAGCACAGTAGTAACCATGTTTATTATGAAATCTCAAAAACACACGAGAAGTCGGGAGTGTCATAAGAAACGCCCACGTACTTACCGCTCAGCATTCGCAGTGTTTACCTCGTCACATTTGCTTTTTTCTTTTTAAGAAATAAAGCCTAACAGATTCCGTGGACGCCCCTCCTGGTTCTCCCAGGCTGTCCCCGCCCCCTGAGGAGGGGCCACTGTCCTGAGCCGCATGTGTGCCCTTCCCAGTCTCGCTTTTCTGCTCTGTACTCCAGATGCAGTGTCTTTGACAGCATAGTTTTGCGTGGACTGTGTTATGATTGACATCTGCAGTACCATGTTGCGCGTATCGGTTAGCAACCTACTTTTTCTCAGGGCTTTTATTTCAATGCCATTCCTTTTAACATGCAAAATCAGGTGCATTTTTTTACCTGCCGTATTCCACTGTGTGAATGTGCCACGATTTAGCCATTCTCCCGTCGGGGGGCATTTAGATCAGTTCCATTTTTTTCGCTGTTACGATTCCGCAGTGAATAGCCTTGTGACCACGTAAAATAACGTCTCCGGGGATATAGCTACGAGGGGACCCACAGGTCCTACGGTGCGTGCGCCCTCGGCCTGGCCCGGCACCGCCCACCCGCCCCCAGACAGTGCGTCCCCCCCTCAGAGCTCCGGCCCGCTGGTTCTGTGAGCTCACCCTGGACAGGGTGTTCGCGGACATCGCGGAACAGTCCTGGTCCCGTCTGTGCGGCGGCATTTCCCCTGAGCCCCCGCCTTTTCCTCTTTAGAAGGCGACGCCCTCTTACGGAGCCTTCGCTCTCGCCCTGGAAGACTCGCCGATCATACGCGGAGCCTCCGCACGGAAGATGCCTCGCTGGAGGAGGAGAGCGGTGTCTATGGTGACATCGTTTTTGTGGATGTCGTCGACACTTACCGGAATGTTCCTGCAAAGCTGTTGAACTTCTACAAGTGGTAGGTTGTAAAAATACTGCATACCTAGAATTGTTTGTTGTTCTTTTGAGGTAGAAACAATATATCAACATCAAACCACGGAGAGTTTTTAAGAAATAAACCAACCTTAGACCCCTGAACACCCAGAATATGATCTGTTGGATCCTAGTTCTTTGCGGGGATCAATCTTCTAAAATGCTGCCACTTATTTAGATTAGCAGGTGCATAACGTGAATGCCAGCGATTGCCAGAAACAAACAGGCAAAAATGGACTCACTCTGAGTCATCGCCATGCCTATCTCAAGCCCACATCAGATGAAAATCAGTGAGTTTGAAAGTGGCCCACCTCGTTGTGTTCACACCCACTGACCTGATCCCCCAATTATAGTCACTCACACCCCGGTTACTGGTCTGAGTTCTGATCAGCTGAACGTCGCAATTACATTTCCATTCTTTACCCTTTTAAAAACTACTTGCCCTGATTCCCAAAGTTTCCTATAAGATAAAATTCAACCACCCTTACTTAGTCTATCATACTTATAACTTCCAGACCCTCCAGTATTTCTCGGATCTTAGTTGTAATTCCTACCTTTATAATAGCAACAATAAAAGTAACGGTTACATGTGTGTGTATGTATGTAGTTGTTGATGTTATTAGTTCCTCTAGGATCCCATCATTTGCTGTTGAGCCCGGTACTGTACCCTCATTGTGCAACTGAAACCTGTCCGTCCGTCTAGACTAAACCTGTGAAGTGTATTCATACCTTTGTCTGTTCTAAAACCTTGTCAGCGAACTTGTTTCTTGGCGAGCCCCCGAGTCTGTCTCTTCCTCCTCTCCCGTTGCCCTGGGCAGAATGGGATATTATCAGGTACTCTACGGATATGGTCCCTGGTCCCAAGGGGTCAGCCGGTCTAATTAGATGATGAAAGGAAATGTTTCATAGCTAGGACAAGTTAATAGGATTTTGGAGTCACCCTGTGGGTGGAGGGCACACACACATAAGTCGGAGTCTGGGTGTGTCTAGAATACCGGAATGAAGTGTGGACAGCTGCAGTGAGAACAAGAACCACTAATGGGCGTTCCTGTTGTAAGTGGCGCCAAGGCAAGAATGTAAAGAGGAGCAGGGTGGGCATGGAGAGCCAGGGAATGGGAAATCAGTACCGTGGAGTTCCAGGACTTCCTATAGGAGCCGATTCCCAGTTGTGGAAGTTCAATTTAGTTTAGCTATTACCTTCAGTATGAGTTTTATCTCCTCTACTCCTTCCATATTTCTAAGATCTTAGCCTCTCCCCTCAGTCTGTATGGCTACGGTCTGCTTTGGGCCATTATCCCCACCTAGGTGACCTAACAGCTGTGCTTTGGGACCCACTTCCCTGTAAGCCTCCTCCACCTGTCTGCCCTCCACTCCGTAGAGGACACTTCCATTATTCATTCTCCTTTATTCGGTCGATTCATCAGTGAGCTCAGAGTCCTTCATCACAAGAGTTTATTCCTGTTTAACAAATAACTATTATGTATGCCCTAAGCTGTTAATTAGAAATACACTTTAGAAGCAGAAGGTTATGTTATTTGGTGTGGACCCACTGTTAACTTCGTCATTCTTTGACCTAGTTAAACTTTTCTCCAGATTTTTAAAATTCAGATTTCTGTCATCCGACTGGTTTCCTAGAGACTCTGGGTTTTTATCAAAGATGTACAAGGATTGGCATTGGGAGATGAAGGCATCAGTTTTGTCTGTGGTTGTCATATTTTTTTATGTCTAGATAAATGAAATCACTCCTCTGTTCTTTCCAAAAGATCATCTATAATAGTTTACTGGCCGGAAGTCATTTCCAAGGGAAATGTGTTTTAATGTTATAACTCAGTTTCTTTAAACTATAAAATAGCTGAGTGTCCTATGAACAGGATCATGTTGTTGCTACCTGTACATTCGTGTTCTGTGTGAGAGACCAGGTGTGACACCTGTCCCTTTCCTGGGCGTCTCTCATTAAGAACACAAGGGACAAGGTCCAGATGTTTAGGTTGAGCAGCCTGACTCAAGATGCCTGCGCAGCGTTTGTTTGACCGTACGTTCCACTTAGACCAGATCTTTTAGTGTTATTTTCCTTTGCACCTTTTCACATCGGCTTCATTCTGTTAGGCCCCCCGGTGACTGTCAGGTGAGGGCTGTACTTGGCACCAGCGTCGTGTCACAGATGTTCTTAACACTGGAGGATGAGAAACTGAAGCAGCACACAGGGAGGGGAGACCGTTCTTGATGACGATGTTAGCGCTGTGACCGCGTTGGCACCGCTTCACGTTCCTGTGCGGACGCACCGGCTTTCATGTCCCTTTTCTGCCACCAGGACTGTGGAAACGACCAGCTTCGATTTACTGCTGAAGACGGATGACGACTGTTACATAGACCTGGAGGCTGTGTTTAACAGAATTGCCCACAAGAACCTGGATGGGCCTAATTTTTGGTGGGGAAAGTAAGTTGAACGTTGTTAGCGCGTTGGCATTCATGGACCTGGTCAGAAGCAACTAACCTAGAACGAAATACGCATGTCACTTTTCATAAGAAAATGGGCGAGATGGGAAATTTCCCTGTTAGGCTCCTGGGCTATTATATTTCATTAACCTACAATTACAGGGACGAAAACTTTAAAATGAAAAACCTGAGGTAACGTAGTGAGGGGAGACGATGCGGCCTTCTCCGTGTGCCCCGGAGTGAGCGGCCCTGGGTTAGGATGGCTTCGTGTCGCGTTTCTGAGGCTGCTCCGTGTTTCCTCAGGAACACAGGATGGATTAGCGAACTTTGTAAAAGTAAATATACACAGGCTGATCTGGTACTTTCCATTTGCAAACTACAAAAGCAACTTTGAGAGAATTTAACATACTAGTCTTTTATGTAAGTAGATATAAAGCACTAGATAAATAATTCCTTTCCATATCAAACAAAAATTCTTGTTCTTTCTTTGATTCTAGTGTATTCCTTTGCAGGGATAATAAAGGAGTCAGGCTTAGTAATGCTGGAATGTGTCAGACCAACACACAGAAGCAGACTTATTTTGAATGTCAGTTTCAGATTGAACTGGGCCGTTGACCGAACCGGAAAGTGGCAGGAGCTGGAGTACCCCAGCCCTGCGTACCCCGCCTTCGCATGCGGGTCGGGGTACGTGGTCTCCAGGGACATCGTCCACTGGCTGGCCAGCAATGCAGGGAGGTTGAAGACCTACCAGGTAGGGAAGGGTTTGCGACCCAACAGCAACTCCGTGAACAGAGTGTCCTTCACCGGGTGTCCCACCGCTGGACGCAGGGCCAGCTTCCCCTGAGGAAGAGCGTGTTACTTTCTGTCTGGGAATCACTCTTCAGACATCAGGGACACGCTCCTGACCCTCAATTTGGCTCTAAATTCTACTCCTAACCCTGTTTTTGAGCCTACTTACTATATTTTCGACCTATATTTACCAGCCCCTGGAGGGGGTGTAAAGATTTATATTCAGAAGACGAAAAGTGCTTGCTTTCTGCTGATTCTGGGCCACGTCAGCCAGCAGTTCTGCCTAGTTATTAGGTCCATGTATGTGTTTCCTACTGTTGGAACTGGAGGCCACAGTCCACGAGGAGTGCGCTGGTCACCTGTAGGACGTGGTCATCAAATTAAAAGCCACCAGCTTTTACTGTGTGTCCGTGTTAACACGCGTTTGGATTTCATAGTAGATTTACAAGCAAAGAGGAAGGAAGATAATTTATTAAGGGAATGGGTGTGGCACTGTCTTTACAGGTGGCGTAGCAGCTAAACTGTTGCATTTAAACCTCGTGCGTACAGGGTGAAGATGTAAGCATGGGCATTTGGATGGCAGCCATAGGACCTAGGAGATACCAGGTAAGCAAGAGCCGTGGGGCTGGCCTCGGTTCCGGGGAGCTGAGCCGAGGTTTCCGTGTCACACAGACCTCAGGGAAGTGAAGACCGAGCATCGCAGCTGCGCTCGATTTAATTCACAGACTCTCTCGTACAATATTTTTCTGAGTTTAAACCACAGGAAACATTTTGAATGGAAGTTCTCCCGCCCCCAAAGAATTAGGATTTTTAATATTTGATCGGAACTCCTTTGCAGCTTTAAATCTCAAAGAACCAGCTGATGTAAGTTTCCAGCAATGTGGTGGTCCAGGCACCCTTCTGCCCTTCTGACTGAGGCAAACAAAATATTGTATAAAACACGGTGAGATGTCTTAAAATATGCTAGTCACCGAGCTAGAAAAATAAGTGACTCTGCCTCTCCCAGAAATGGGAACGAGAGCCCTGGGAAGAAAGCCTCAAAGATCTGTGTTGAATTTTGGATTCTTTCCGCTTCCACTTTGGCCATAGAAGGTGCAGGGGACAGAAGGAGCGTGGGGCCCAGAGCAGTGCCCTGCGACTTCGGGGGCACAGACGGAAACCCAGCTCAGGTGGTCGGCTCCGGTAGTTCTGTTTCTTTGTTGTACGTTCAGTCCCGTCTGATTTAGTCCACGTTGAACATAGTCCGCATCTGACCATTCTGGCATCGGGCCTCTGCAGCTGCCTCTGTGGTGTGAGGCTTCTGCGAACCGTTGCGTATGGAGCGTCTTTCCTGACGTGTTGAAAGACGTTTTTGTTGTGCCCTATGTCCCTTGGACACTGGGGTCTGTATGCAAAACGCTCCTACAGGGAGGACTTGGTCTTATCCGCGTGCCCTGCAGGGCGTTTCCATCTGCGAGCACGTGTTTCTGGCCTGGAGGGCTCCGCAGAACGTGAGAGCGGCCAAATCCCCACCGAAGTGTGGGCTGGGGTTCCAGGTGCTCAGGGGAGACCCCTTTCCGCCCCGCCCAGGGTCAGGGCTGAGGCCGACAAGCCTCCTCCCCGTGGTTCTGTGTGCGCAGTATGCCGCAGGCGCCGGCGCCTGGGTCCCCCGGCTGTGGCGAGGCCTCGCGGGCGCCCCTGACTGCAGCACGGTCTGCTCTCCAGCGTCTCCTTCCCTGCCGGTTCCGCCACGCGTTCCTGACGTTTGGGGTCGCGTCCAGCATTTCATGTTCTCTGGTTGGTCGATGGGTCCCCGGGTCTGTACCCTGCTCTGTTGCGGGGAACAGAAGCGAGTCCGTGTGGCAGGGAGGGAGGGGCCTGGGAGCGTGACAGGCCCCGTCGGAATCCGTCCCACTGGGCATCAGCTCACCTGGGTTCACGGCCCTGTGTCCTTGGGCAGGGCACTTCACTTAGTTCTAGTTTCTCGCGTGTAAGGGGAGTGACGTGACGCCTGCCTCGCGGGCCATTCACAGAGCACTAGGCCCAGCCCTCAGAGCGCGGCGCGGCCCCCTCTTCTCCAGCAGCAGATGGGGAGCTCACACCGCGGTTTCCAGACCGCGTCTTTGTAGCGCTCCGTCTGCTGACCCCGTGCGCACGGCGCACTGCTGCCCCACACACTGCGAGCGGGGACACACGGTGCACACGGAGCACACGCCGACAGCGCGCAGCTTCCCTTCAGGCGGCTCCACGGCCCGCCCGTCAGCCCTGCTCTCTCCCCAGGACGGCCTGTGGCTGTGCGAGAAGACGTGCGCGACGGGGATGCTGTCTTCTCCGCAGTACTCCGCACGGGAGCTCACGGCACTCTGGGACCTGAAGGAGCTGTGCGGTGACCCGTGCCAGTGTGCAGCCCGATGATGGTTTAAGTCGCCGCGTGTAAAGCTCAGGGTAGGCGAACGACAGTCCGTGGACGTGTGAGGACAGGCGAGGTTTGGCAGCGATCCTGTGGTCCTTCCGGAGAGTCTAGACTGGCGCTTCTGTAACCAGTGTGGTATCTCTTAATGTTTGCACAAGTTTTTCCTTTTTAAAAATCAACTGATACTGTAGCATAAGACAAACTTTATTTATATATTGGAAGATGATTTGAAAAATGCCAAATAGTTTATAAAAGAATATTTGTAAATCCAGATACATCATTTCTAGTTAGTAATTCATTATCTGTCATTTTTTGTAAAACTTGGCTTGTTCAGACATCTTTAGTAGCTGAGAGTTGGAATTTCGGCTGGATTGCAGAATAGCTGCGTATAGCATAATTGTCATTAATATGGGCCAAAAACAACTCACGGAAATGCTGTGTGAGGATCTGTGGGCAGTGGTCACTCATACCAAAGTGTGTGATTTCTGGGAATAACGTCAGATTTCTGTGGACGTCTGGATGAAGTGGGCAGCTGAAGCCAGGTAGTTCTCAGTTCTGGGCCTCGGTCTTGAAGTTTGTATTAAGTGCCCTAATGCAGGTTTTCTTTTGCCATATCACATAAATCCTGAAGGTCAGTCGAGCATTTTTTTTTTTTTAACATAAGTTAAATCAAGTATACCTCTCAGGATTTTAAGTAGTTGCCACTTTAAAAGAATTTTGCTTTCGTCCTGTCATTGCCTGATGGTCACCTGATCTTTTATAGACGCTATGCTCAGTGTAGGTGTGACCGTGGAGGAAAAGCCCTGTAGTTGGGAGATCATAGCATGTATGTCATACATTGTAGGGGGTGTGCCTCCCTACGTTTATGTCATACAGCGTAGGGGGTGTGCCTCGCTACGTTTATGTCATACAGCGTAGGGGGTGTGCCTCCCTACGTTTAAGGGACATTCCCAAATGACCGACCTAATCATTTTAGTAACTTTTTAAACTGGTAGTAGCAAGAGAATTCCATTAAAAGTGGCCTTGTGACAGACATTAACTGTGCTCAGATTTTGTGAGATTTAGCTAGGTGCTATTTGACGTTGAAATCTTCACGTAATGAAATGCAGTCATGACCTATAAAATATGAAATAAAACCAAAATCATTAGTAGGTGCAAAGCCTTTATTGCTATTATACACGAGGTGAGAAACGGTCTCTTCCCAAATGAAAATTACCACCTTTTTTATCCTCAGGGCACGTTATAAAACGTGTCCCAATAAATCCTTTACTTCCAGCGAACCCCAGTCACACACAACAAGCAGCCTAGTGGCCTCGGGTTCAGTTAGCTGTTACCAGCGCACTAACAGACAGTCTCCATTTTCCACAGAGTAAAACTGTAACGACTGTTGGTCACTTTCTAGTTCGATCTCTCTGCCCGGCATCTGAAAGTAGAAAAGGGGGCTCATTAAGACAGATCTGACGGAGCATAATGTATGGCGCCCCCAGACAGAGGGGTCGGGTCTCCGTGCGGAATGAGTGTTATAGACTCAGTTTGACAGCATGTCATCCTGTGGGGGACGAAGTGTGACTGTGTTTGCCGGGCAACTTACTTTGGGACTTTCATAGGACAAGAGAAGGTCTGACGCAGGAACTCTGAGGAGACGCGACAGCATTCCTTTCACTTTCTGAACTGTCATGGAGTCTGTCACAGAAAAAAGAAAAACCGTCCATTCTCTGATATGACAGTTACCTGTGTTACTGGCTCACGTGACAATTGCAATGACAGGTGAAACGCATTTCACAGTCTCACTTGACCCAAGTAAACGATTAGGGAAAGGCACCGATCACGTACTGCACTGACAGTCACTTGGGGACCGGGCCAGTGCCTGACCCAGGCGTCCTCCGACAGGGCGTTCACACACCACTTCCTCCGAATACACCAGAAACCATTAACTTTTCAAAGTTTTAAAATCTGTGATGGCGTGACGGAAAGACTGCCGGAGCGGGCGCTCAACCGTCTGGCCCAAGTTTCCCCCTCTGTGAAGTGAGGGAAGCCGGGTCGCCGCGTCCCCTCCAGGCGGCCAGCCCGGCTGTGCTGACCTGTGCTCGACACACTGGCCACCAGGCATGGGAATGTGACTTTATGGTTTGTTCAGAAAACACTATGAACTTTTTTTTCCAAAGATGGGTCTGTGGTAAATGTTGGCTATTTTGATTGAGAAATAGTTCCTTTGAAGCTTTAGCTGGAGGTGCAGCAATAGTGTGGCGTTCCTATAAATACCACATGTATTCAAACGTATTTTTCTATCGAAAATCATTTTGGAAAAGCTGTTTTTATGCAACTTGTAATAATAAATGTTCTTTATTTTAGAATAAAAATGGACTTCTTAAGTTTATGTCTCGAATGCAGGCGTGTAATTTTCATTAGCACGATTCGCTCTTATGTGTGGATGTGATACACCTGTCCCTTCAGAAGACTGAGGGGGACTGGCTCTCAGTGCCAAGTCAGCTCCTGCACAGCAGTGGGAAATGACACGTTCCTAAGCCGTGCCGGAAACAAAGTTTGCTCATCAAACAGCTCTAATAAGAAATGTGTCTGTAGAAGTGGTAAACTGCATAAACTATTACTATCTTTAATACAAAGTAACATGATTATCTTAACATTCAGAAAATAGAGGTAGGTAATTTATCTTTTTGCCTCCCTATGACCAGCGGTACGTTTGACGGGTAGACTTCTCCAAGCTTTTTTTGTTTATTTAAGGACGTACAGGTTTCGTATATATGCTGGTGTACAACTTATTAGCGACACATCTCACGTAGACCTGCACTGTCCACCACAGCGGCTGCAAGTGGCTGCTGGGCACCGGAAATGTGAGTATGGCTAAGGGCCTGAACTTGGTTTTATTTCACTGTAATGAATTTAAACTGCACGTGTGACTGGTGGCAGCCACACTACACCTCACAGCTCTAGAGCCACTTCATCTTCTTCCATGATTCATGATACTGTGACACGTGGTCCCATCAGGACAGTCAGCCATTTCCCCATGAAAACATTGACTTATTTTTACCGTTACAAGTGCCACAAGGTGGAATGCTTGGTCACTGCATATACATATTTTAATTTTTTATGACTACAGAAAGTTTACACTGATTTTTGATGCTCTGCATGTTTAATTTTTGCTAACCTGACCAGCGGAAAAGTGTCTCAGTATTTTATCACTTCTCTCTTTAATGGACAGTTGTTAGTGCCTAGATGGCACATGTGGCATAAAAATTAGAGCTTTGACTCCGCTGGCTGACTGCTGACGGATCACAGAACCCTGAAGAGCTTAACGCGGTAATTACGTAGCACGTCTACAGAGCCACCTGAAGATTACGAGTCAGAGCATGAACAGGGGCTGTTCTAGCAGGTGACTGACGCGCAGAAGAACTGGGATGGTCAAGATGGACAGCACGGGGACGAGAGGGTGAGGCACACACTGTCACCGTCAGCCCAGGACCACGTGCACGCACGCATCCCGCCGGAGTCCCGGCCGAGGGAGCTCTGACAAAGGAGACCGCGGCACAGACCTGAGAACATTCTAGGGCAGTTTCCACAAACCGCTTTCACGTGTCTGGACTGTAAAAGGGGAAATGCAGAGACACCCAGAGCCCGTTTCACTAACAAGGCCTGGTCCTCTCCACTGTCCGTCTCCACGAGCGCCTTTACCGACAGGGCATAAGTCTGAAAACAACAGAAGGGGCCCCACTAATTTTAATTCAGCTTTATGTAACAGCAAAATCATAAATCACAGGAATAGAAAGTGAACCACCGGTACTATGGAGTAATACAGGTGAGCTGACATTAACTGATGGTGATCCATGAGAAAGCTTCCACAAGCAATGCCAGGATAGGCTTGTTTTAGTTGATAAAAACTAAAAATCAGTGCGTTTACTGTGCTGAAAAGTATTTTGCGAGTCATTTAGGGTGATACTCATTTTATTTCTCTAAATCCTCACTGCTCTAAATTTAACCTGTTTATATTTTAGTATTTAACTGTGAACAAGTTTAATCTCAAGAATTCACAGCAGCCTACTTAGTAATTTTTCTTTTGAGTGGAAGTTTAAGGTAAGTTACATTGACCTAATTTGTGACACAAAAGTATTTTCCAAATAAAACTGGTTCAGTTGCAGTGGCACAAATGTCTAAAGTTCTGAAGTGTATCCAAGTCAGCCTCAGAGCTGTTGCTGCCAGGCCCCCTGACCGGTGCGCAGCAGAACATGTGAAAAGTCACACATGTCCAAATAATCACTCTCAGGTCCGTAGGCCATGTTTCCTGTTCTGTGAGGGATACGACAGGACAGGTTCTCCCGAGCGACTTGAGAACTAGACAGCAGCGAGCGTGGGAAACACCGCTGGAAGGCTCGGTCATTGGCGCTCGTGCCTCCGGCTAAGGATGTCGTCTGGCTAAGCTGGGGAAGTTATGCAAGACTTGAGCTTTCAGGGGGAATGACAGGAGCGCGACTGACTGTGTTTTAGAATGTAAAAGACTAGTGAGAACGTCCGAGCGCTAGAAAGGCCACACTGTCAGGCAGGAGGGAACTGTTTTACTTCCTGCCAACGAAGACCTGGGCCAGCGACTCAGGGTATGAAAACAGGAGAGAGACGCATTCTTCTTACCTGGCAGTTGCTTCTCTATGACTTTCTGATCAAGCTGATGAGGACATTTTATCTTAAGTGCTTGAAGGAAAAAAGAAAAAAGACAAATTGAGACCTCGTGTAGTAGGATTTTGGTGACACGTGCACGTTTATCGGGACTGCCAAGGGACACAGCTGCTTAGTCCAACTTGGCTCAGAGCCTAATAAAGGAATAGATTTTATTGACGTTTACAATTCCTTCTACTAATACCTCACAGGGGGAAAAAAACTTCACTGAATTATGACAATAGCGGGACCAACATTCTGCTGCCTTCCCTTAAGTACTTCTTTCCTGACAATGTTAGCTAGGTTTGCAAGTGTAACAAAAATGACAGATTTCCAAATCACATTCTATTCACTGCTAAGATACTTCTCACATTTATGACACTATTAAATGCATTTAAAGCATGGGAATGGCTCAAATGTTCAATATGAGAATATTCGAGAATATTTTTTTTTAATCGAAGTACTCATTTAGGTACTTAAGAGAAAGAATTCCTATTAGGTCATCACTGTTTCTGCACCTACGCACTGAAACACAAATCAGCTGTCACTGAATCCGGGGTTCTTACTTAGTAGCTGGTTTTTGAGCAGAAAGGGCTGTTGTGTCTTGAGTTCCCCATCTTCCGGTGCACCGTATTCTGTGTAAGAATAAATAAAGCATGAACGATAAGCCAAGACCATGTAGGAACAGTGGAGTACTGGTAAGTGTCACCACAGGGTCAGCCTCGCAGCGGCCGGACGTGAGCCTGGGATCTGCTCCCTCTTACTCAGTGACTTGCTTCTTTTCAGGAGGGATGGATGGCGGTCACTTCGGCCCCCTACTGTGTGTCACATCCCTGGTCCTCAGGGTCCTGACTCAGACTGGCAGACGAGGCTGTGCTTTCAAACACTTGAACTCTTCAGCCCCACCCTCAGCTTTGCTAACGTTTCCCTTTCTTGCCGAGTCCCGAGAAACCTGGCCCTAATTGGGACACAACTCCCGGGCACCTCGGCCCGTTTCAGCCACGTCTGGCAGCGCCGCAGACCAGGCCCAGCTGGACACAGCCTCACGAGGCGGGTGTCCGGGAAGCTGTGTGTGACGCCAGCGGGGGACAGGATTTGTGAGCACCCCGACTGTGCCTGCCTCGTGGCATCCTTGGTGGTGGAGGCCCGAGCCACACCGGCAGGGCCTCTCTGCTTACCCCCTGCCCCACAAGTGACTGGGAACTCACCTCCAGTGGCCAGGAAATTGGGCTGCGGGGGAGGAATCTGAAAGCAACTCCCACAGGAAGCATTTCCCCCTCAAAAATGGCCTTCCAGCTGAAGCGGTCATGCAGTGAGCTGCTCACGTTAGGAAATTTTATATTAAGGAAGTCGCAGCCTCCATGCCTGAGGGCTCGGCTGGCATGTGGGGAGCCCCCTGCGCGAACATCACGCACCCCCAGCCTGCAGGATGTTAGCATTACCCGGGGAGCTGGGGAAACCCCAGTGCCCAGGTGCCACCTTCACTTGCTCTTAATTTTTAAAACCCCAGAGGTCACGTCCGGGTCGCCAGAGATGGGGGCACCCCCCTCCCCACACTCCTGGAGATGCTGATTCTTCCTCTCTCTGGACAACCGGTTAACTCTTTGCTCCCCACTTGCAAGCAGCCCCAGGAATGTGCCCGTGAAAAAGCCCTGGGGAGAGCAGCGACACCCCGAGGCCCTCCTGACACCCCAGCAGCGAAAAGAGGCGCGCGGGCCGCGGGCACGGGACCTACGTACTGAGGCAGAGAGACTGGTATCTGGGGTGCGCGGCGCGGAATTCTGCACTGGGCCGGTTCCGGTCTGGGTCCTGGTGCCCACCCGCCTTCCGCCACTCGGTCCCGAAGGCCTTGCGGTAATCCAGCTCCGCCCCTCGCCTCTCCTCGGGAAGGATCTGTCGGTGCGGAACAGACAAGGCCGGGCGCACGTGTCCTTTTCAGCGCCGACACAATTCAGGAGTTTATTGAAAAAGACGTTTCAGTTTGACACTTCTCTTCGTGACCGCATCTGCCCACGAGCTGGTTTCCAGACCCCGCCAGGTGCCTATGGCCACCCACGGGAGGCCAGCCGAGGGACCACGGGGCTTCTCCCACCAGCAGCCCCGAAGCACTGGCAAGGTGCTGGGGACGAGTGGCCTCGCCGAGCCCCGGTCCCATCTTTCTGCCTGTGCCCCCCAGGAAATGGGGTAGGACCTGCGTGACGGCACACTGGCCAGCGAAACGCAGGTTTCTCTGCGAACCAAGTGCCACTCGCCTCCTGAGGGGCCGGGACAAAGCCCGTTACTAAGACACGTGTGCTGTTTTATCATCTGGAAGAAAACTACACCCGCCCCTTCACAGGACTCGGATACGCTGCTTCCGCTGACAGTTTATTTTCCAGTCTGGGAAGCACCCAGGCCAGGGGCCAGCGCTCACCTGGCACTTGTTGAGCATCTCCAGCTGCCCGATTTTGGCGATGATGAACTGCCGCGTGGTCTCGGCCCTGCTCCCCGCGGTCAGGGGGTTCCTGAGGCAGGACAGCGCCTGCAGACTCTCCAGCTTATCCAGCTCGTTGATGAACGACCACTGAAACCCAACGGGGGGACATTGGTGACCGTGCACAGGTGTCGGGCGAACTTTTCAGGCTACTTAACTAGCAACTGAAAAGCGAAGTGGCTCGTTCCGGTCCAAGGCACGGGCGCTCATCAGGCACCGAGCAGCCACCAGGAAGAGCACCGTTAGTCTAAGTCTGCTTAAGTGTGAGTTCAACTAATTTCTGAACGTTTTGGGAGGTTTATATGAGGAGTTCCACTCTGAGGAAGCATTTCTCTCTCAATTTAAAACATTTTTAATAGAAGGAACGTACAGGCTCTGCCATGACCGTGGAACTTGGGGACAGCGCGGGACGCGCCTCCTGAAGGAGCCTTACCCGCGATATCTGGTTGTCGTTGACCACGAGGTATTGCAAGGAAGTAAACATTGACGTTTTGCACCCTAGGAAGAGAAGGATTAAGTTATGTAGTAGAAGGGAAAGGAACGGCTGAGTAGGGGGACGGGAGAGGGATGCAGTGTCATACACACCAATTCCAGTGTCTGGAAAGTGGAGAGAAGAAATCCCCACGTCACTGAGGATTAGCTGTTCTAACCTGAAATCACAAACGTCAGTTTGACCTCACAGAACAGTACGGAATGCTGCGGACTGTCGGCCAGACGCGATCTGACTTCTTCCTACACCCCGGGCTTTCACCCCAGGTAAAAGGCTTAGAAGCCACGAAGCCCAGTTTCGGGCATGCAGAGGGGTCCCATGATTCCACAGTCACCTAACAGTCCCGGGTGCCTACGGCCGCACCGGGTGCCAAGTGGGTCTCGAAGAGGAAAGAGACACGGTCCCACTTCGCAAAGCTTAATGAATGAAGACTTGGACATTAGCCCAAGGCCATACCATCCACAGTGCAGTCACCTAGTGCAGACGCAGCTGCACTGTACGTGGTTCACAAGTAAACTCTACATGAATTAGAATAAAAATTCCCCACAGGGAGTGGCCCGAGCCGAGAATTCCATCTTCGTCACTGTATTTCCACTGAGAAAGCGCACACGGCACATGACCCACGCGCTGCAAATTTACTCGGCACTCGTACTAGGCATTTTAGGAGCAAATTACCTGGGTAGATACGCTATTAGAAACAGCTGATTTTCATCAATTGACTGGTTAGAGGAAAGGTCTAATAACTTGACCGTCTGTAGAACGTCATTTGGCCTGCAAGGAAAATAAAAAATTTTCAACGTGAATTTAATCTCGTTTTCAAAGATACAGCCTTAAAGTCCTGCAATTGATGTTAAGGAGAGGTTGGTGGAGGGCGGCGAGTGGACGTGACTTTGAAAGGGCAAGGCCAGGACCCTCGTGATGGAAACTGTCTGCGGGGCGGATCAGTATCACGGGTGACACCGGACCATGGCTCTGCAGGATGTTGCCGCTGGGGTATACTGGGTGACAGGTGTGATTACGTGTGAATCTAAAACGGTCTCAGAATAAAGTTTAATTTTTAAACCCCTGCCTTTGCCTGCATAATAAACGAAAATTACTCTGTACAGTAAAATCTCAACTTGAATCCTTTGAGGGTTTGTTGAAAATCTGCCCACATTTATTTTATACAGTAATTTAATGGTAGCAATAAAAGAGGAGGATGAGAACAACATACTTAATTACTTAAGATGCTTTTTTACTTTGGTGCATCGACCTAAACAGACAGTGCTAACTACAAATACGTTATTGAGTCCTTAGAGCAGATACTACGGAATTTCCATTCAGACACAGAAGTTAAACCTCTATGTAAAACTAGTAAACATCACGTCTTCAGAAACATTGACCGCAGGGCTTCCACCCTCATAGTGTTCCCTCGATAGGTGAAGTTCTTGTTGACACTCTGCTTTGTGAAGGCGACGAATAAACATTTTCCTAATTCTTATTTGCAAATGCTTCTAAAAGGTAACAGCTGTGATTGAGACTATTCAAAGTGACCACATGGTGACAGGTGACTGACACAAACCCTTGTTACCTTTCCAAAATGGTGATGTTGTTCGCCGCGAGGTACAGCTCCTCGAGGACCGGCCAGCCGGTGGCACAGCGGAGCACCTGGGGAGAGGCGCAGGTCAGGGCGCGGCCTGTGCCGCTGTCACCCCGCGTGTGCTGCCGGGACTGCCACGTGCGTTCCGCTCTGTCACTGTTTAGAAGCAAAGCAGCTTCCAGACTTTTCCCCACAGACCGTTTCAGGCCCGGAGCGCTGGGGGGCCGGAGGCCGACACTGCAGCCCGCATTGTAACGACCTGAGGTGTGACTTTCAGCGCTGACCCCATGCGGCACGCAGATGGACCCGGAAGTGACCGAGGCCCCTGCACAGTGGCCCGGTGAGGCCGACGCAGCACGTCCTTGTCATCTGACACGATGCGCTAACAAGGGAAGGGGCTGTTAAACACGGTTCCTCGATTCTCGGTCTGGGTTTGGAAAGAAGACACTCAGCCAAAATTTCTCAGTAGCCATTCCCAAACTTTCTCATCTCACCTCTGCTGCCATCTCCGCCACCGGCATGTCTATGTGTCCTTCCTGTTCTGATGCTAAATCTGACCCCAGACAGGAAGGAGCCCTCGGAAAGGAGCTAAGGGAACTTAACTTCTGTGGCCACGTGCAGGGCACAGTTCATCTGTGGCACCACCACCTCACAGGTGAACAGCTCGGTGGGGGTGCACTTCTCCGCGCGTGTTTGAACGCGGAATATCCTGCGTGTGTGAAGTCGGTTAACCCGACAGAAAACAGCGGTACCAGAAAGAAGCTCCCAGCGCTGCCGGGCCCAGGAGCCACGTGTCTCCCCAGCTGCACACAGGAACAGAGATTCTAGAAGCCGAATGTCAAACAGGATAAGGATGTGCACCTTCCTGCTGCTTGTCCTCTGCCCTAAGGACTCGTGGGAAAAGGCATTTGCCGAAAGCCCCACGGGCAGCCGCGTGGAGCGCCGAGGGGCCCCGGAGAAAGTCTGCGTCAGCCGTGGGCCCGCGCCTCCCTCCCGAGGGCACTGCAAAGAATCGCGTTATTTGGATAATAGGATAAAACGATGATCAAAATGAGGCCGCAGCCGTGCTTCGGTTCCCTATTAAACCAAGAATTTAAAACTGCTTATTTTTGAGCAACAAAGCAAAGAAACGTGATTACCTCAGCCCACGTTATTCCCGTTCGGCTAAGGACTAAAACCTTGAGTGCAGAAAACGTCCCGGCTGGCGACGCTGGTTCCCGGGAGAATCGCAGCTTATTCTCACTGTAGAGAGAAGGTGCAGGGCGCTGACTGCCACGCGGGACAGTTTGGTTTGTTCCACCCTTAAAACGCAGTCGTATCACGCAGTGAGCCGGACCGCCTGTCCTAAACGTTCACCGTACACGACGCTGTGGGCTCTGGCACGGCCCGGGCAGCCGCGGGGGCCGCGTGTCTCCCGAAACGGGAGGCTCGGGCATCGTGACGGCGGCGCCCGGCTCACCGTGTGCTCCGCACACAGCGACGCTGAACCTCACGCTAGAGTCTCACAGATGTGCCAGGCCCTGGGTCAGAATTCTGCTTCTCCAAACGGTCCAAACAGGGTCCGGCCTCTGGCTGGCAGGACGGACGAGATCACACTGCCCCTTCCGTCCTCTTTCGAGATCCTAATCTCAGAAAGTACTCAGTCCTCACTGTCATTTTGAAAGAAGATGTTGTTAACAGACATGAGTAGCCTTCCCACCCCCCACCCAAGAGGGGACACTGGATCAAATTACAGCCTTTGCTCTCTGTGGGAGCACAGCTAACTAAGGCCTGACTACCTGCTACACGGAACCTGCCTGAGCCAGGTACAGCTCACCTGTGTCCGTAAAACTGGCTCAAGTTTGAAAGCTCTTGGAAAGTTAGGTTCTGAGATTAAAACTAGTCAAATATTTGAGAAGGCCTGGAAAATTAGTAAAATATGTAGATTAGCGAAAAATTCTAATCAGACCTGAATTACAGAGGATTCCAATGAAATTACTCATCCGTAACGCAGTTAAATGCTAGAAGCTTCAGAATGAACAAGCGCTTCTAATGTCATCTCTCTTAACCGCCACCACCCCCGCTGGGCCATCTTCCGATTTTACAGTCAGGCTCCAGAAGCATCGCCTCTCACTCAGTTCAGGAGGTCGACCTACCCCACGCTCCACTCAATCAAAAGTAAAACACGTTCCCCATTAATGAATCACCTCATGTGACCATTTGAACAAGTATGTTAATCAAAGAACGTGAAAGAATAAATTAAGCTTAGATAAATCTGACTAAGCCGTCCCGCCCACCTCATTCCCACGCAGGTGCCGGGACGGGCGAGGAGAGCGCAGGAGTTTTAGGTCACGTGACGATCAGGCGCCCGAGTCCCTACCTGAGATTAAGGACCTCTAGGTGTCCGAGCTGATCAGCGATATCTGTGACGTCGTCCCATAATGACAGCAGGTTTTTTGACAAATCCAAATTTCTGATATCTAAAAGCACGTGTTAAGAAACAGTAACAGAAAAATTCACGAAAGACAAACGAATCACCTCTTAATTCTGGAGCCCGGGATCTTTTTCAGTGACGCCTTTTCTTCTGTACATATTACTTCTACCTTTTAAAATCATCCAGCTATTCATTAACTACAGTTCACTTTGAGACAGACACCTCATTCAAAGGAATGAGAACCAAATGTCTCGCCTTATCCAGCAAAAAGACAACCAGAGCTGGCCCTCCCAGCACGCGCTGCCCGGGCACTGCCAGCAGCGGTGGCCTCACCGCAGGCCCACGTGCCTTCCGACAGTGCGCCCGGACCCTCTGCACCACAGGAACCCCCACACCACTGGTGGCATCTGCAGGAGAGACAGCAGTGAGCCTGCACAAATGTGGACAGCGCTGAGTGACCTGGGTCTCCCGCAGACGGGTGCAGTTGGCGTGACACCCACTGGCGCTGGAACAGGGACTCAGAGATGTGAAACTGGTAGGGCCATGGCAGGGCCATCCTGGAGGGGCACAGCTCAGCGGAGCCCCCAGGCAGAACGCGAGGACAGGAAGCCTGGACAAGGACCGCGCCAGCCAGAGCGCGCACACTGCTGTCTGGGAATGACTCGTCTATTCCGCAAGTGGCTGCCGGGTGCACGGAGCGTGGCAGTACACAAGTCTCAGTGCGGGTGGGGGGCTAATCGATTAGCACCCCCCAGCACCCCCGGCCGCCAGATCCAGACCTGTGCTCAGCAGCGAGCGGGGCGCGCAGGAGAGGCGGTGGGAAGGCCGCTTTCTGTCCCAGGGTGCTCTGAGCGGAGAACTAAGGGAAGTGAGGGGCTGCCATCCTGGAGCACAGTGTCCGGGCAGAGGGAACGATACGAGAGGAGGCCCTGAGGTTAGAAGGCTGGCCCATGACAGGGACAGCAAGCTCTGCTGTTCCCGGGGCCGAGGGCCAGGGTGCTGGGATGAGGTCCCAAAAGCACAGCGGCCAGGCCCGATCGCAAAAGGGCTCGCGGGCTACTTCAGGCCGCGGTGGTCTCTGCCCGAATGGGAGGACCGTGCTGTGCTCTGACCTGGTCCTGCAGAGGTCGCCCTGCTGTGGTGCTGACGCGACAGGCAGCAGCAGCCCGCAGGGAGCAGACAGAGCAGACGCGTCAGGAGGTCCCTGGGCTCAGCAGGAGCACCGGAGGGGATGCCGGGTCTGGACCCTAATCAGACAGTGGAACTGCCTGGCCGCTCACGGGTCTGCGAGAGGTGGGAGAAGGGAAAAGTCAGAATCATGGCGAGGTTTCCGGTCTGGGCCACGGGAGCTGCCGTTTGCAAGACGCAAGGACCAGAGGATGGAGCAGGTTCTCAGGGTCTTAAGGTCCCAAATGTGTTAAATCTGAGATGACTGTTTAGGCGCCTGGGTGTCAAACACACAGCCGGAGAGACGGGTGTGGAGGGGGAGAGGTCTGGGTAGAGGGTCAGGCGGAGTCAGTGAGCGGGAAGGGTTAACAGGTCGCCAGGCTCCCAGCGTTCAGCAGAGGGGACTGGGGGGACCAGGCCGGCGAGCGGGGGCGGGCCACGACGGGATGACGACGAGGACGATGATGATGACGACAAGGACGAGGATCACCAGCACCAGCACGGTGCTCTGCTAGGTGCTGTCATCTTCCTTTTCACGGAGGGAAACCCGGGAAACAGAGTGTGGGTTGACGCCCACGCCGGCCTCAAGCCGAGGTCCCCTTTCCTAGACCCGGGATGCGACCGAGTCTTCGAGCACAGAGGAGGCGGAGAGCGCGGCTTCCCGGCGCAGCCGCCGCACGCGAGCCCGGGGCGGGCTGGGAAGGGGGCGCGAGGCCGAGCGGGGAGCTGGGGAGGAGGGCGGGAGCTCAGCTTCCCCCGGGGTGAACCGGGCACGGCGGGCGGCCAGCCAGTGCCCACGCGACGGCCACAGGCCTGGTTCTCCTCTGGCCCCTTAAAGAGAAGCTCGCCGGCTCCTGACCCAGAGGAGGCTCGAGAAGAGCCCGGGCCCGGGCGGTGCGAGCGCGGCCGAGGACCCGGGGGCGCCGCCCACTCCGCGGCGCCGCAGCTCAGGCCCTGCACCGGCTCCGCCACGACACGGGGCGGAGACAGCGGAGAAAAGCGGGTCCTGGCTCGACTCTCGCACTCCCCGCACGTCGCGGTCGCCGCCCGGGCCATCGGGCTGCTGACGTGGGGCTGGAGCGCGGTAACTGCCCCGGGCACCTGCCCCGCGGAGTTAGACGACGTCCTGGCCAGAGCAGCGCACAGGCCACCCGCGCTCTGCAGCCCGAGGAGCCACCCGCGCGGCGGACACACACGTGCACAGTACCCGCAGCTCCTGCTCCCAAGATGTGTCGCCTGAGCCAGGGCCAGCCGGTGAAGCAGGGGCCGTCCCCTCGTCCCCAGAGCAGCTCTCGACCTGCTGTGCTCTCCGGCCGCCCTGCGTCCCTGCCCGGGAATGACCTCGGGGTGCACCCCAAGGACTGGGTCACACCCGGCAGGCCTTCCATCTGGAGCCGCAGAAGTCCTGCCCACGTCAGCTGGGCCTTCACTTCCCAGCAAACCTCGGTTCTTCGTCTTGGGGGACATTTCTCCCTGAAAGAGCAGTCTGCACTGGCAAGATGCTGACTGTCCCTACACGGCTGACAATGCCCAGCCACCAAACAGCCTACATTCCCTAAGCCATCGCCCACCCAGAACTTTCCTGACTGTTGAAAACGAGCCTGAAACCACCCAATCCCCAGTCTGAACCGGTTCAGAAGCAGCCAGGCGGTGGTGCATGCTCCGGACACCTCTATGTGCACTGAGGCCCCACCGAGCTGTACCCCCAACTCCGCCCCGCCTGCAGAGGGACCAGCTTCGCTGTCTGCACACTGGGCCTGGAGGGGAATCCAGACCCCCCCACTGCCCACAGACCCCAGGGGTCCCACAGGCCCCAAGGCTAGCGGATGACACCTGAGACACGCCGGCGGGCAGCTCTGCTCTAATTCCTGTCACCACAAGGTATGGACTGTCAGGTGGCTGGAAACACTGCTAGAGAGCTACCCACCTGCCGTGTCTCCACTCAGGGAAAACGGATCCCAAGCCGCTGTCTCTGACGTAAATTATGCAGAGATGAAGCAGGCTTACAGAATTGGGACAAGACCTTTCGAAGTTAGAGAAAGTCTATTTGATGCCACTAGGAATTTTTTAAAAGCTTATTTTTGCTTGTGGACATAAAAACAACACATGAGGAAAACAACTTGGAAGGCAGAGAAGAGAGATCACGAACTTTAGCA
>NW_011889060.1:114576-116779 GCF_000151845.1 Pteropus vampyrus | reverse complement strand
ACTGTGGTCTAGACATACAATGGAATATTATGCAGCCTTAAAAAGGAAGAACAGTGTGACACAGGCTGCAACATGGGTGAACCTCGAGGACATTATGCTGGGTGAAATAAGTCAGTTACCAAAGGACAAACGCTGTGATTCTTATACAGGCACCTCGAGGAGTCACATTCATAGAGACAGAAAGTAGATGCCTGGGTGCCAGGGGCTGCGGGGGGACGGGTGGGGAGTTGCTGAATGGGCAGAGAGCTTAAGTCTGGGAAGATGAAAACGTTCTGCGGATGGATGGTGATGATTGATGGCTGCACGACATTGTGACTATGCTTAATGCCACTGAACTGTACATTTAAAAATGGCTAAGGTGGTAAATTCTGTTTGTGTATTTTACAATTTTTTAAAATGCGATAATTGAGTGCGTTAGTATTTGTGAAATTCTCAGACTACTGCCTGACATCTAGTAAGTTATTTCATAAGCACTTATAAAAATAAACATAAAGCTGACAAACATAAAACATAAAACACTAAGAGACAATGCAAGGCACGAGCGATCGCCATCGTCAGAAACTAGGGAGATGGGCAGCAGCGAGGCTCTCGGGCAGAGGCTCCCCAACTTTCTCAGCTCGTGGGGCCCCTGGTGTTCCGGTGAGTTTTCCACGGTGCCGAAGCCTAAAGGAATAACTAACCGTTATGTTTAGTGAGTGGTTGGGGCCAAACAACTGAGGATTCACATCCTATCAACTCAGTGTCTGCTGGGCAGTGTGGCTCCCTGATCTCAGGGACCGACCGGATGGGCCACCCCCACCTCCACTCTCTGTCCTGAATGGTTTTCGGGAGGTACCTGCTTTTTATCGCAGCAATTGCCAAACCTGGCTTCGCAGGGATGGGCCATGGGCCGCCCCTGAAAGGAATCACAGGACCAGGAAACTGGGAACTGCCTCAAACTAGTAGTTTGCGCCGTGTCCGACAGATGTCACCGTTTCCCTCTAACATTGAAAATACTCCGCTGGGCCCCAGAGAGTTCGCTGCCTGCGGTGCCGGGAAACTGGAACAAAGGGACTCGAGTCTCAATACAGACCTCGCAGCCCAGAGCCAAAGCCACCTGCAACAGAACTCATGCCTAAGGGCTCCCACTTGATTCCTTTATTCTTAGTGCTAGAACTCAAAGCTGGCCAGCCGGATATCACTAAGGAGATCATACGATGACCGGCTCAAGGTTTCCATCCCGAATAAGGACGAGGACGACCTCTGCTCTCCCCACGTCTCCCTTGTTACAGCAGCAGCTCTGCCAGCTCAGGGCCGATAAGTCAACTGGTGTCAGAGCAGCTCAGCTGACACCTGAACCCAGCTTTGGGTCCTTTCCAAGAAAGACACTAGCTAATTACTGAACACTCAAATAATGCAGTCATTCACCAGAAAAATTCATGAGTCACGCAGTTGTTTCTAAACGAGGGGCAAAATCTGTTTGCAATGTGTCTGTAATATTTGCAGGGCCCCGGGCAGTCTAAAGAGATTAACCAAGAAGAAAAGTGTCTCTTTTGAGGTAAAAGATATTTAAATACTTGCATCTTAAATGGGAAAAATAACTCTATGAAGCGCACAGTTCTTTAAATCACATAAATCAGTAGGATAAACAGCAAAAGCCATTCGTGATTGTCATATCTCGGCGGCGTCATCAGTTGTGACTTCCTTTTGTTGAATTTATATTGTCTAAATTTTCAAAATGAATGCATATTGTTTTGCAATTAACAATCGACGTGTTTTTTAAAATTGTGATTTGAGGTTTTTTTAAAAACTGGTTATCTCTGTTAAGAAGCAGAGCTATTAAGAAATTTATTTTTATTCTATCACACTACGTAAAATAAAGTTAAATGTTACAATGTAAGCAAAATTCAATTTCATAAGAACACGAATTTATTCAACATTGTCCCCATGTGCTCTTTAAATTCTGTATGATGTTAATTCTCAATAATAACAATGACAGCACCAAAAAGATAGCAAAGAAATTTACTGTGAACAAAATCAGTTTAATTCTTTTCCTTGAGATTAAAAGATCGCAGGCCTGAGCCGAGCAGCTGCAAATCTACTCTCCAGAGTGTCCACCAGGGGTCACTACTAGGACGCCTCATCCGGGTCAGGGTCAAAGCGCTGCACTGACCACTAAACCTGTGTAACCTGGAAGGGTGTCCGGCGCCTGTGTTTCTGTGAG
>NW_011889060.1:105719-114526 GCF_000151845.1 Pteropus vampyrus | reverse complement strand
GCAGGGCCCCGGGCAGTCTAAAGAGATTAACCAAGAAGAAAAGTGTCTCTTTTGAGGTAAAAGATATTTAAATACTTGCATCTTAAATGGGAAAAATAACTCTATGAAGCGCACAGTTCTTTAAATCACATAAATCAGTAGGATAAACAGCAAAAGCCATTCGTGATTGTCATATCTCGGCGGCGTCATCAGTTGTGACTTCCTTTTGTTGAATTTATATTGTCTAAATTTTCAAAATGAATGCATATTGTTTTGCAATTAACAATCGACGTGTTTTTTAAAATTGTGATTTGAGGTTTTTTTAAAAACTGGTTATCTCTGTTAAGAAGCAGAGCTATTAAGAAATTTATTTTTATTCTATCACACTACGTAAAATAAAGTTAAATGTTACAATGTAAGCAAAATTCAATTTCATAAGAACACGAATTTATTCAACATTGTCCCCATGTGCTCTTTAAATTCTGTATGATGTTAATTCTCAATAATAACAATGACAGCACCAAAAAGATAGCAAAGAAATTTACTGTGAACAAAATCAGTTTAATTCTTTTCCTTGAGATTAAAAGATCGCAGGCCTGAGCCGAGCAGCTGCAAATCTACTCTCCAGAGTGTCCACCAGGGGTCACTACTAGGACGCCTCATCCGGGTCAGGGTCAAAGCGCTGCACTGACCACTAAACCTGTGTAACCTGGAAGGGTGTCCGGCGCCTGTGTTTCTGTGAGGACATCAGCTTCCACTCTGATTCAGTTCATCAGAGCGCGCAGTGGGCCTCTCGGGAGTCAGTGGACGCAGTTTCAGAGAACAAAGGCTGTTCAGACTCAGCAGTTTTAAGACACTATTTCGTGCCCCTCCGACTGCCACATAACTGGGGTGCTTCTTAAAATCAAGTGCCCAGGGTGTCCTGACTCAGGAGGTCTGGGATGGCACCCAGGAGTCTATATGTCTCAAAAGCACCCCAGAAAATACGAGGGTGCACCAGATGATGGGAATGACTGGACCCTAGGTGGCACCAGCATGCTACGCAGCACAGGTGACAATTTAGACTTGTTTCAATTCTGACATCAACCAGATGGAAGTGTCACCATGAAATGGAAAAGGACCAAAATGTCAACCTTAGTTACTTAATAAGTAGTCAATACAAGACAGCATGGTATAATTGCCAATAATGGGCAAATCGATACTTTAATTCCAATCCGCCTACCATTATCGATTCCACTTACCTTTGCTGTTTTATAATAGAATCAAAACCAACAGTTTCCACGGGTTTATTTCCAATTGTAACAAGATGTTCTTTCCCAGCTGCTTCTGCTTCCTCTTCTAACGCATAACGGTTCTTAAGTGCAGTAAGAAAATCTACTCCAAAATTTGCTTTGTTTGGACGGATAAAGGATCCTCCTGTTGGGTGCCTGGAAAAGGAGAAAAATGGAACATAGAAAACATCATCCGTGGGGACATTTAAAAAGATGACACACGCAAAAATCCACTCTGCCAGATTTATATAAATCTGTTTACAAATCCATTAGCAAATAAAATATACAATTTTAAAGAGAAAAAACTCCACTAAGAATAGCGATAGATGCAGTATTCTGAAGGTATTCAAAATTTTCTGCATGCTGGAAAAACCAAAATCAGCATAAAAGGAAACAACATGCTAAAAAAAAGTATGTGATTGATATGATCGGTCACAAAGGGCTGAGCTTCTGCAAGCATGTGAGACCCCAAGAGATTAAACAGACACAAAACATGCCAGAAGTATTAAACCAATGGGGGACAGTTATACCTTGTTAATGATTAAGAAATGCAAATTCAAATACACTGTTTTTCAGAAAACGCAAAAATAAAGAAAAATCCTAACACCTTAAAGACTGCAAGGTTTGGTTTATTTTTGACTGTACAAACATACTCCTGGAAATCTGTCAGCAGGCAATTATTAAAAAATAAAAAGAAATCTGCATTTACAAAGATTCTGCATAATAGCATTTATTTGTAATTGAGGGACTCTCGAACCCATAAATATGCCCAGCTGGAGAGAAACTATTAAGTAAACCAGATAGTCACTAAAAAATTCTAGCTGAAACACGTAATAAAATTACTCACAAAACGCTGAGATTTCTAAAAATTGAACCAAGTTGTACATGATACGACTAGAGAGGAATCCTATTTACAGAGAGATAAGAGATTGGACAAGGGTACAAAGAAAGGAAAACATTTGTGGGTAAAAGGACTATGCACAGCATCTTTTAAATGACAACTTAAATTTGAACTAAATACATTTTAAACACGGGACGGGTGGAAACAATTCTACAGAAATGCAGGATATTTTACCACAATTTGTATTCAGGTTTTATAGCAATTTTTAATAATCTCTAGGAGAATTTAACAGAAATATTAATTATATTGCTATACATAATGACCAGTCTGCCAGACTTTCCAAGAGATTCAAAACAGGTCTTCAGACCCACTAAATATCAGCATTCGGCATGACATCACGACAATGACACTTTATTTTCAGGGCAATCTAAGTGCGCCCTATACAACAGCTGAAAATGTTAACACCATTTGATAACTATAGAGAATAAATGATGAAATACATGAACTCCCCAAAATTGTATCAGGAACATTATTTCGGCTGACAACCTTTCACTCTTAAAAAGATCGGCCCTTGGCTCGCCTGGGTGTCCTGTCTCGTCTGCCGGGGAGAGGCCCAGCGGCGACGCCGCTCCAGGGTCTTGGACTGCGGAGTCTGAGGCTGGGAGCCCGGCAGACGGACCGTCCCCTTTCCCCATCGCCTCTTTCTGCTCCGAGGGGCAAGCAGAGGCGTGGGGCTTTAGAGAGCTGCGTGGGCAGAAGGTGCTGGCGACTCTGGTCAAAGCAGCACTGCGACGCGAAAGAGGATCCTGCATGGTTTAATGGAGAGGACCCAAAGGCGGCAAGGAGCGCCGATGATGGTAGCGAGGCGGCCACCCCGTGCAGGACATCGAAAACAACCTGGAGGTGGCCACTGAAACCGCGGTGGCTGCCACGAGCAGGCTGGTGGCCCCCATGCGGCGGGCCGACCCCGAGAACCGGATCCGGGCGGACTCGACTTCCCTCCCACCCCGGGGAGCGCGCGCCGGCTCCGCGCCCAGCACTCCCGGGACCAGACGGGTGCCACCGAGCAGGCTGACCGCCTGCCCAGCGACCAGCACCTGCTCCGCTGCCGCGTCCCAACTTCTGGGGTCTCTGAGACGAAGTGCCAGGTGGACAAAGTCACGTTCGACGTGGGCGGCCGGCGCGACGAACGCCGCCGAGGATCCGAGGCTTCGACGATGTGACCGCCATCGCTTGGTGGCGGCCAGCAGCAGCCAGGACGAGGTCGTGCGGGAGGACGACCGGACCGACCGGCTGCAGGAGGCTGCGAAGCTGGTGGAGAGCATCTGGGACAGGTGGCTGCGCCCCTGTGACCCTGCTCCCTGGGGGGCAGCCCGAGGACGGCTTCCAGGAGGCGCTGCCACCCACTCCTGCGGAGGCGACTCCCCGCCCCGAGGGGGCCACGCGTGACCCGCCGGGGGCGCCTGAACCCGCGCGCCGGCCGCCGAGACCAACGACTGCCGTGACGTCAGCACGCGGGGCTCTGCGCGAACCCCACGTTCAATGACTGCCTTCCGCACAGCTAATTCAAAGGGAAATGTAACTGCACACGCAGTTGATCACCCACCACAGGGCGTGGTTAACAAAAGCAACCTTTCCCCACCCGCCAGGGACTCTGCCACCCCCTTTTCCTCTGCGGCTTGCTTAAATATTCCAAATTTAGAAAGCTTAAGTCGGCCTGCAGAAAGAAGAAAAAACAGGCCACACAAGTTCCCTAAGTAAACGAAGTAACAGCAGCAAACAGACATAAATGAAATAAATTTTGTCTTGTGCAGCATTAAAAAAATCAAAATAAAATTTAAATGTGGGCGGAAGGAAATCGGACCTTCCTAGAAGTCGCCATAACTAAAAAGGATGAAAACTACTACCGATGATAAATTTTGCCAATATAAACAAATACACATTTTTCTGGGAAGCGGGTCCATAGAGATCACCAGATTGCGAAAGGAACTTGTGATCCCCAAAGTTAGAAGTGACGGAGGTAAGAAGTGCCCCAGAGACTATCGGAATCCCCGAGCGTGGTGCCCTGGAAGCCAGAGAAGTGAGTGGACAACTGTGTCCGGCGCTACGAAACCGGAAGCTGGGCCCTGACCGGACCAACGGGTGACCGCGGGCGGGGTCGGCCCCACAGGGTGGGACCGCAGGGAGCACAGACTCCGCTGGTCCTGACCCGCGTCACTGCCAGTGGACGGGAGCAGGGACAGCAGCTGAAGGCAGCTGGGGACTGAAAGGGGTCAATTTAAGACAGAACGGAACGAACTCGCATGCTGACAAAAACAGCCCAGTGGAGCGGGGAACCGACAATGCAGGAAATTAGATTCTGTTGCAGCAGAAGCAAGTTCTGAGTCTGCTGTGATCTCAGAGCATCACTGGCTACCGGAAGCAGCCTCGGAAATACTTCGTTTTAACTCTCGGAAAGGCTCCTACTGTAAACCCCACCGTTCTGTTTTAACAAACACAATTATCTCTCGGCTAAAGAGATTAAATGTAGTTAGAATTATTTTTTAAGAGCTCAGAGTGGTCTGCCTAAGAGACATCTGGTCTAGGGCTTCTCAAACTTAACCTAGAAGCAGAAAGTTACCTGGAAGCTAATTGGACCCCACCCCGAGAGGCTGCCGGGGGTGAGGGGTCCAGGAATCTGCTGTTTAAAACAATGTTCAGGGGATGCTGATGTAGGTGGGCCCCCTGTCCCCGCCTTAAGGAACACTGATCTAACCCATCCTGTTTCAGTCTGGCTACTGGGGACACTGGGGTCCACCATTACAGAGGCATCACCACCAAGACCAAAAATCGTGGATTCCTGACTACTAGCGTGCGATCCTGTCCCATGCGGCTACCCTGGCTTACAGACACAGACCAACGGCTTACTTTGGTAAATTAAACGCATTCTTTAAATTAAAATCCTCGTTAACGTATATAGCCAGTCCTAGGATGGGTGGGGAGAGAGATGGGGTGGGGTCAGCACGTGGGTGGAGTTCGGCAAAAGCTGGGTCAGTTCCTGGCCCTATGACTAACAGCTGTGTGACCTCAGGCAACTGAATTTACATTCTCAGCCTAAATTTCCTCATCTATAATATTTACAAGGATTAAACAAACCATAATAAAATATAAACCATCACTATATTGCCTGGCATAAGATACACAGTTACTGTATCTAACATACTATTAAGAATAAACCCACCAATTGGAAATACTGAGAGAACCCGGAGGCCATACTCTCTAAATGTAGGCAGTGGCTCCTGCACTTGTTCAGATGGGCCCCTGTAGCGATCCTGTCACCATTGATGGCAACATCATCTCGTCATACGCATAGGTACAATTTTGCTAAGAGAAAATATCATTATAAACACATGGCAGGTAAAGTCACACACAACCTCCCCTATCTACTGCTACCTAAAAACTACCCCAAAGTATAGGGGCTTAAAACAGTGATTTGTTATTTCTCACAATTCTGCGGGTGAGCTGGGCTCAGCTGAGTTGATCTGCTGTTTCACATGGTGTCTGCTGGCGACATCGTGTGGCTGCAGCCAGCAGGGGGCTGCCTGAGGCTGACCCACCCACGATGGCTCCCTCAGACTCCTGGGTGGCTGGACCAGCTAGGGACTCTGGCCTCTCTTCCCAGCAGGGTATTTAGGATTCTCACGTGGTGACAGGCTTGCGAGAGAGTAAAACCAGAACCCGCACGGCCTCTTAGAGCCTAGTCCCAGAACTGACCTGACATCACTTCTGCCACTTGTCAAAGTCCGCCCCAGGCCTTCTAGATTCAGGGGGAGGGGAAGAGCCTCTGCCTTTTGACGGGAGAAGCCACGTGTATGAATCAGAACGGGAATTATTTGCAGCCATTGTTGAGACAATCTAGCACGCTCACCCCTCCCAGAAAACACCTGCCGCATTATGCAAGGTTGGATGTGTCCACCTGACCGTCGAGGCACAGTGGCTTTGCCTCCACGAACATAATGCTTCTGAGTTTGTGGAAAGTCAAAGGACGCCCTCTGCCACGTGCTGGCTGTGGGCGCAAAGGGTCTAATGTGACCCAGCCTGGGCGAAGCGAAGAGCAAGACCTTAGCACCCCCGCCATGGCATCTGACGTCTGGATTCGTGCAGACCAAATCAACAGGGGAGAGAGGACCAAATCTTAACCGCTTCCAAACACGGATTAAGAAATGTAAAGGGGCAAAAGGTTATAATAAAAAAAAGGTAAAGGTTATCATTTTAAAAATTGTGAACGAAAACTTCAAGAAACATTATGAATTTTTCATCTTAAATGTTCATGCACAAGTAAAAAAACATGAAACGCCAATGTTTCTCTTCACAGTCCTGATTTCAGTTTCATTTGGTCACACACGCTTTCACACACACACACTTGCAAAATACTCAATCATTAGTAATTAGAAGGGTATAAAACAAGGGGCACACAGGCTTAAAAAGATAACCTAGGCTTCAGAACAAAACTAATCAAATATTTAAAATTTCTTTATTCAAAAAACAAAGATATTTTTAATGGAATTTAAGTTTTTGGTTTTTGTTTCTTTAAAGGAACACTTTAGGGACAAAAACTAAGCTTCTTACATGGCCAAGGGCAGAGCCTGACTTCTCCTCCTTAGAGGCCTTTTGCAAAATAGATGCCAGCATTCACTGACCTCGATGTTCACCCCCGCCCCCCCAATACACACACCTGCCATCTGTAAGTGTAATGCTCTGGGGACAAATGGCAGGGGCTACAGAGCGGCCAGGATGTGGTCGGTCTTGATGTCCAGCTCCTGTCACTTTCCCGAGACGAGCTTCTCGTTCTCAAAGTGCATATCTTTCTTCAGCTTGCCAGCCACCAGCCACGCAGCTTTCACCGCCGACGTCGGCACCCGCTCCTGGCTCTGGGCATCCAGGTTCCGCATTTCGCTCGCCCGGCCGCACAGGTCAGAGCCCTGTCTCCAGCCTGGACCACAGCAGCGCAGTGTCACCGGTCAAGGCCTTGTGTTCCTGTTGAGGGTGGACACACCCCAGGACTGCTTACACCCACTGATGGTCTTGTCAAAGTGACCGTAGAGACCCAGTCTCTTGCTGACCAAGGTCAAGATCTGCTCTGCGATGCAGGCCACCTTCATCCTGGCTTCTGCAGCTGGGTCCTTTGCGACGGAAAAGGCCAGCCTGACGTAGATGACGACGGTGAAGAACAAGATGTGGAAAGCGGCCACCACCAGCGGGGGCTCCGGCAGTGCGAGCACCTCGCCGAACATGTCGAGCGCCATGACGTGCTGGTCTATCAGATTCTTCCGCAGGCAACAAGCACAGGGCAGGCTGGATGTGTCAGGCCGGTGCAGTGCAGCTCGCCTGGACACGGCCGATTTCACAGGGACTGTCACCCTTGATGTTCCCGGCCCCTTCGGGCAAGACGACCTTCACAGGCAGGGCATCTACCGCCAGTCAACAACCAACGCCAAGTCCCCAGGTGTGCAAGGCTGTCTTGGATCCTCCAGCCAATGTCACTTGGAACAAAGACAACCATCTCCACTAAGCTCACCCAGATCCCCGAGACAAAGAATCATGAGCCATAAAATGGTTGTTTTAAGCCCCAAGTTTTAGGGTGCTTTGTCATGCATCAATAACCAACTGAAATAGATGGGGAAATCATTATTTTCACTAACCTCTAATCGAAACTCAGTATCTCCTCCAATTATAAATCCAGGTAACAAACCCCAGTCGTATTCATAGTACTTTGTCACCAACAGAAATCGGATATTTGTGTATCATTTTACAGCTGTCCTATCATTAAGAAATCATTTATTCTATCGCCACTTCGAAATTTCAGTAGTTATTAGACCCATCGTTAGATCGTATTATTTAATGTTATTAAAAAATATATGTAACTATATCCTAATTTTAAAATATTTTGTTAGTTTATTCCAATGAGACTAAATTTCCATTGTAATGCAATGGATTTTATTTTCTGATTTTAAAAATATTATTTTATGCTTCCCCAAAGGGTCTGTAGCATGAAAGGGTCCCTGGTCCAGTGTGGATTCACACTGGAAGAATCTGACTGGACCGTGAAGGAAGAGTAAGAGTTTGCTGGGAACGTGGTGGCACTTCTGTCCTACCATGGGCATCGAGCAGGGCCCTAGTGTAAACACCTATGAAAATAAACACAGTGGCGAAAAGTGGCCTAGATGACAGAGGCTCTGTTCATCCCTCTGGCAACCAAATCAAAGTTGTGATGGAAACAAGGAGCAGCAGCAAGGAAAAATCACCCAGGATCTCGATGAACAAGCCATAAAAATAGGGAGAAATCCAAGAAATCATCCTGTAACGGCAGAAGGTAGGATGGGGTGAGGACGCGAGACTGCCAGGTCTCCAGCAGCCGAGTGGGACAGAGCCTGCGGCAGCTGCACATGACTCTTAAAGGGGCCACGTCCGTGAGCGGAGTTTCGCGGTGACGGACCTGCTCACTCTGAGCACCAGGGCTGGTTCGGCTGCGCACGGGGGACACCAGGGACTTACAGGGGGCCACTGAGTTGTCAGAGTGAGGGCCGAGGTAAGACTCGCTCTGTACAGAAGTGCCAGCGGTATCTGTTGTTCCCTGCTGAGCACCCCTCTTCCCAGTGGGCGGACACAGCGCCACCATTGCCATGACATCATCAAACTGGATAACAGAGGTCGCTCAGCCCAGAGGATTCCCTGAA
>NW_011889060.1:86268-101639 GCF_000151845.1 Pteropus vampyrus | reverse complement strand
AGAATGGCAAGAAAAAAGAAGTCGAGACTATAATAATAATTTAAGGAGCTTATGGGACACTATTAAAGGTAAAAATATCCATGTCATAGGGGTACCTGTAGGAAGACAAGATGTTGAAGGGCTATTTGAAGAAATCATGATAGAAAACTTCCCTAACCTGGGAAGGGAATGGACATACAACCCCAGGAAGCTCAGAGAATCCCCAAAACCAGGAATCCAAAGAGGCTCACACCAAGACACATCGTAATTAAAATGCCAAAGGTTAAATACAAAGAGAGAATCTTAAAAGCAGCAAGAGAAAAGCAGATAGTTACCTACAAGGGACCACCTATAAGACTGATTTCTCAAAAGAAACTATGCAGGACAGAAGGGCCTGGCACAAAATATTCAATGTGATGAAGACCCAGGATCTACAACCAAGAATACTTTATCCAGCAAAACTATCATTTAGAGTTGAAGGACAGATAAAGAGCTTCCCAGATAAGTATAAAGCTAAAGGAATTTATCACCACCAAGCCAGTATTACAGGAAATGTTAGAGGGACTGTAAGAAGAAAAAACACGTATCAAAAACAGGAATAAAGAATGGTAATAACTACATTCCCATCAGCAAGTACCTCAAATGGAAAAGAGTTAAGTGGCTGAAAGGATAAGAAAACAAGATCCCTACACATGCTGCCTACAAGAGACTCACTTCAGACGAAAGGACACACAGACGAAAAGGAAGGGGATGGGAGATGCTGCTGCCCTGATGGACCCAGACGGTCCTGCGCTGAACGAAATGGGTCGGATAGAGAAAGACAAATATCGCGTGATTTCAAGTACACGTGGAATCTAAAGAACAAAATCAACTACAACAACAAAAGCAGAAATAAACTCACAGATAGAGAATATTTAGAGGGATGCTAGATGGGAGGGGGGTTGGGGGGGTGGCAAAAAAGGCTAAGAGATTAAGAGGTACAAATGGACAGTAGCAGAATAGACACGGAGATGTAGAATGTAGCATTGGGAAGGTGGTTAATAATGTAATAAATATGTAAGGGGGAAGAGGGGTGCTAGATTTAGTGGGGTGATCACTGAGAGTTATGTGGATCTCTGATCGCTACGCTATACAACTGAAATTGGTATATTATTGTATGCCAACTGTAAGTGGGAAAAAACCTCACTGAATTGTACAATGTAAATACAAGCGACTAATTGTCTATTATATTTCAATAAAGACAAAAAAGATGAAAAAAGAAAATAAATAAAGACAGTAGCAAGAAGCAGCAGTATTACCAAAAATAAAACATTTCTAGAGCTATGGCATTTTAAATAAAACGTTATAGTTCAACAAAGGTGCTTTTTCTGAAGCGAGCTGCAGAGAGCACTTTCAGGTCGTTCCCTTAATGTCCCCCGGGACGGCACACAGGGCTCTTGCATTTACAAGTATCATCAACGTTAAACACTTCACGTGCGCGAGGCTGAAATAAGTTCCGAGGTGTACGTTAGATGTTGGAAAAATAATCTCAGCCAATGTAAACATTAGTTTTTATGCCTCGGCCTATCTCAATGTGTACAAACAAATGAGTTTTGCATCTACGAGACTGTTTCTAGAGTCTCACATTTATAAAATAGGTTTTGATTTATGGCATAGTAAAATTTGAAATTCTACTGAAATGACATTTCACAGTGAAATAAAATTCTAAAATTTATGAAAAGTCCTGGTTTTCCTGAAAGGAGTAACATGGGGGGAGGGTGTGGAAACAGAAATAGGAGAATTTATTTTTCAAATATTACGTGATTTAAATGACAAAAGTGTGAGAGCACAAGTTTAAAAACTAGTACATTTACGATAAATGAGAAAATAACAATGCAAAACAAATACCGTGGTTTTCATTTTTGTCCTAAATTTACACTTTTTAAAACAGTGGTTAATGAATAATTCAAGAGACCTTTATCACTGTTTCCTTTGGCTGCAGGCAGATGAAAGGATTTAGGTGAGGTGTTTGGGTCGTTAGAAAACGGATGCTGTGCCCTTTGTAGATCAAAGAATAACATCAAAGATTACTGTCCTCTGGAACATCCTGGAAGGCTTCTCAAAAAAACAAAAGAGCCCAGCAAATAAGGAAAAACCGCTTAGCTGCATGAGTGCCCATTTACGAGAAAGCTCTAAAGATAAACTAAATTTTCATAGACTTCACGACATTCTAGATATCGCATCTAAACACTGAAATTCTGAATGCTGTCTGTAAGAAAAAACATTGGGTGAGGGAAGGGGTCGGTGGGAGGAGAGTCCAACAATTTCTCTCTTGTGAGGATTTGGCTTCTTTAAGCTCCTTCCTCCTCCTGCCCACCGATTTCCGGTGCTGCTGGCAACATCACCATCCCGACCACGGGCCCGTGCAGAAATGCGACACCAAGATTCAACCTGCCCTATGACCCCAATAGTTTTGTCGGATAAGACCCAGGATGCCCAGTTAAGTCTGATTTCAGATAAGCAGCAAATCATTTTTTTTACATCAGTATGTCCCATGCATGTCCCATAACTTACACTAAAAAGTGACTGTTTATCTGAATGAAACCCAAATTTCTCACTGTGTATTTTGCGTACCTGGCGATACCATTCAAAGGTAAAGGGTCTCCAAGAGATTCCAAAATTCTCACAGTAAGCGTTTTTCTTGTCAGGGCTTTAGATGCGGGATGCTGGGAAAGGCTGGGTCTCCGGGGGGTTTCTGACAGGTGGTGTTGATCTCGATACCGTTCGGTACCGGCATGCTCAGAGCCTTTCTCTCGGCAAGCTTGCGCGACTAACCGTTCAGCCGGGGAGAAACCCGCGCTCTCATTCAATGTGTATGGCTGCCATGGCGGCAGAACGGGCCCTGCGAACTCATTTCCCAGCAGAAAAACAGCTCCGCAGCCGAGCACAGGTTTGTCGCCTGCTTCGGAGTGACACGATCTGCATGTTGCCCTGATTCAGGGGAGGCTTCCAAAAATAAAATCCCTCTTTTCACCTTTCACGGAGATGTGGGCTGCCTGTAGACTGTCAGTACATTTAGTGGTTTTTTTAAAAATCATTCTAACACTTCATACTTCAAGAATTATAAATATAAAGAACAGTACTTTCTGCTGATCCATTAATGCTCATTCAAGAACCTCAGCACGCTGTACAACAACCCATGACGCACACAGGTAGGGACATCGAGGGGACTCCAATGAAGTTCTTAAACGGGAACAGGCGTATCAACATGTTAGTAAGAGATGTGACTTCGCTTAAAAGAAATGCACGTGGTGTACATCTGTTTTGTCTGACTTCGAGATTCTAAGATGGTGGCATAAGCCTCACCAGCTGAAGCTGGGTCCTAATTCTTAGCAGCGTGAGAGTTACCACCCATGAGGGCTCACTGGTTGTCCACCACATCAGACCCGATGCTCCCTTTTATACTGCCCCCAACACCCAGAAACGGAACGCGCAGGTGACAGTCCCTATCCAGAAAGGACTTCAAAGTCAACACAACATCCATTTCAATGAAACAAAAGTAATTTATAATACGTATTTCAATATGTAAATGCCCGGGCATGACCATACTGGGAGACAGAAGAAGTAAGGAAATGCTCACCCCAAGGGGAGGACTCCGGAACAGAGCCGACGCCCCAGCACCCCAGGGCCAACCCAAGACCTGCCAGCGCTGAAACGCGTCTTGATTTCTCCACGAGAGTAACTACGGCTGCGCAGATCTCATCCACAGAGGTTAAGGGCCACGTGATCCCGGGTGGTTGGGGGAAGCTCTTCGAAGCGAAGTGTGCGGGGGGGGGGGCTCCACAGGGAAAGGCCACCCACGAAGCTTCTGTGAGGTCGCGGGCCAGTCCAGGTAGGTAAGGAGCAACAGGCCAGGCAAAGAAATTTTCATTTCCATACCCTCTTCCTCCACGAACTCTGGCCGGATTCTGAGCTGGCGCCGCTCCACGTGTGCCCTCGCAGCTGGCCTCCAGAGACAAGCTGATTCCTCCTCTACCCTGACTTTCTAAAACTAAAGAATGGTGGCCTAGGAAACACGTTTTGCTATGATCTAATTCTGACCTTCATTTTAGAGGTTAGTAAATTTCGTGTTGTTCGGGGTCAAAGAGAATGTTACAAGCAGACTTAGAGGCCTCTTGCTTCCCAGGCCGGGCTGTGTTCACTGAACCACAATTAAAGGAAAATAAGCTTCATGTAAGAAATCCTTCTGAGAAACTAAAACCTAAAGAAAACAACAAAACTGTTTAGAAGACAGGCTCGAATTCCCCACCATCCCTTTCAGAGTTCCATGCGGTTTCTCGAAAATTGAGCCGTTGAAAAGATTAGTAGATGTGTGACACGATAGCTCTGTCATGACAAGTCTGTAAGAGTGTCTAGCATTCTGCTACTTGGATGCTCTGTATTTTGTGTAATCAACTGCTCCTTAGTGGATATCTGGGCTATTTCTCTTTTCTTTTACTCAATAGATTGTAAACTGTTAATAAGTGAAAAATGTTTACATTCATCCAATAAAAGGAAACGAAAACACAAAAGAAAAAAAGCAACTGCATTTGTAAGGTTAAGAGACCGCTTTGAAAACATAAAAAAAAATACTCTACAAACAGAATTATCTTTTTAAAAGACGCCGAATTCTGTAGTATAACTGCCTCAGGAGCCAAACATTTCTTACCTCCATCCCCCTTTATTTGACTATTACATATCATGAGTAACCGTGCCAATTCACAATGAAAGATTACCTGCATTTAAAGTACTCAGTCCCCTCGTGGCTGCCATCATGCTTTCCTCTCTCGGGGTTGTCCCATTCTACGCCTAACCAGAGTCCTAGCAGAGCAAGAAAAACCGAATGAGCAGTGAGTAAGGACAGAGGCGATGCTGACTCTTCTCCGAGCAAATACAGTTTGCAGGTATCATGCAGACACTGCTGCGGGAGAGAAACGTCTTTGGGAAAGAACAAGTTAGCCTTAAACTTGGGACTCGACTGGCTGCGACATTTGCTTTACGGCGCTGGTCTGGAACTGAACGACAAATACGGCCGAGGAATGCCTGCATCCGGACGAAGAGGGAAACTCAGAGTTGAACTAAGCATGTAGAGTGCGTTTTTCCTCCCACGGCACCTGCTGGGTTTTGGTAGGAGAGGCTGGAAAGCTAAATGGCTAACGAAGCTTCGGGCAGATCTGAGCGCAGGGCAAAAGGTCAGGAGTACAGGTGTGAACGGAAGGCGCGTCTCCCACGCTCCGCCTCTGAGAGGGGACCCCGCTCTGTCCACACAGCGTTACCCCTTCTCTAATAAACCTCCTTCTGACTCTAAGCGTGGCCGAGTGTCTGAATTTTTCCTCGCACTCAGCCGAGAACTCTCTGTCTTGGGGCGGGCCTGGGGCTCCCCGCCACCCCTCGGGGGATGTGCCCTGCCCTGTGTCACCTGGACATCAAGACGCATGAAAATCAAAAGTCAATGATTCTGACTTCACTGGAATCACAAGTATTAAAAACCAGGGGTCCAACCGACACGGGAAAGGGGCGGGAGACCGAATATTAAACCGAGCTGCACTCAGAGGCTGCAGGTGCTGCCAGGCCAGGGGACACCACGGAACAAAGGAAGACTCCCGCCGGGATGGGGCTACTCACCAGTCACCCACACCGGGCAGCAGAGCCTTCGGGGCGTGCCCTACACAACGCAGACCCAACCCTGCGTGACCTACCCCGTGCCCGACCCCGGACCACGGGGACCTGCAGGACAAAGGCTGAGACCCCGACATGCCCTCAATGCGCGTACCCACGACAGGAAAAAAAACAGGAAACGAAGTCTTTAAACTGTAATTCACGGAAACTAAGAATGACATAAACCGAAATCCCTGCCGCTCGCGGTCTGTCTCGTCACCTGTCTCTGCAAGGAGACTGCGCTCCGTCTGTGCAGCGTTACTCCTCCTCCGATAAACTCTGCTTGTGTCCCTAACTCTGGCTCGCGCCTGAATTCTTTCCTGCGCGCAGTCAAGGACCCGCTCCTCTCGTCCTGCGTCCCCACCCAGCAGTCACACTAATGCAGGGAGGAGGCAAGGGAATTACAACGTGAATCGAGCCACGGCCAGAGGCTGCAGGGTGCTGGTCCCCCTGCGGCCAGGCCAGGAGGACCCTGCAGAACTCGGGGAGGTTTCCGCTGGGATTGCCACAGCCCATCCCCCACACCCGTGCCGGGAAACAGGACCAACAGTCATTCCCTGTGGCTAAGACCACAGGGGTCCTAAGGATTAAAGGCTGGGAACGCCAGGCAGGCCCCTCACTCCCCATATTCTTACCTTTCCAGCCACATACTCTCCCCCTTCCTCACTGTGTCCACGTCAAAGGAAATGGGTTGACAGTCTTTTAAACTGTAACTCACAGGAACTAAAGAATGACATAGGAACTGAATTCCTCGAACACCCAGGGTCCCTCTCGCTCTCTCCGGGTATCTTTACTCTGTCTCACTGTCCTCATCTCTCAGTCCCTCTCACTGTCCCCCTCACTCCGCCTCTGAGAGGGGACCACACTGGGGTGTCACCCCTTTTCCAATCAACTCTGCGTTCGACTCAGCTTTGGCGTGCGTGTTGAATTCTTGGTGCCCATCTAAATGAGGTGAAAACTTATGTCCACGCGAAGCCTGAACCTGGGTGTTCACAGCAGCGTTAGCCATGACAGCCCAAACTGGGAAGCTTGGACAAACTGTGGTCCATGCAATGGAATATTCTTTAACGCTGAAAAGAAATGAGCCGTCAAGCCATGAAAAGACACGGAAGAAACTTAAATGCCAATTACTAAGTGAAAGAAGCCGATCTGAAAAGGCTACACACTGCATGATTCCCACTCTGACGTTCTCGAAAAGGCAAAACTATGGAGTCAGTAAAAGGATAAGCGGCCACCAGGGCTAAGGGGGAGTGAGACGGACAGAGCACAGGGATTTTTAGGAGAAACTGTGACATTATAATGGCGGACACATGTCATCGTACTCGTGTCCAGACCGACGGAATGTGCAACACCAACAGTGAACTCTAATGTAAACACGTGTCACCGCAGGTTGTGACAAAGGTACAATCTGGCGGGGGACACTGACAGTGGGAGACTGCGCATGTGGGGGGCGGGGGGTACACAGGAACTTTCTATACTTTGAGCTGTGGACCTAAAACTGTTCTAAAATATATATATTTTAAATTACTCCATATGACCAATATATTTACCCCTGTAAACAGACCAACTCAAGAAGCCACATCATGAGAATATTGTTTCATGAGCACAAAATATCAACTAGAGGATTCGATAAATGGAATATTTAATGGCATGTGGCAGAAATATCTAGCTCTATCCCCCAGGTCAATGACAGGAGTCACTTCGAACCCACCGGCTAGAGCTCCAGGACCCAACTCCACACACCAGGGCTGGGCCAGGGGCCTCCCCCGGATGCCCCCCGGGAAGTCCGAGGTGGGCACTGCCATCATCTGCCTTGTGATTTCTGTGCCCCTTGCTTCTTGGGCTGACCAGCTCCTGAGATAACTAATAGTTTTCTTTCTAAAGAAATATAACTAAATTCAATCACCCAAGCATGAGAAAGTGGGAGACTCCTCCGTCTCCATGAAGCGATACTGCTCATCTGACTCACTCTACGTTGATCTGTACGAAATTACTCCTCGGGAGGGCAGCTGCTTAGAGGGCCTGCAAATACTGAAGCCACCTCACGGCTGAAACAAAGTCAGAGTTTACATCCACTGGTGGCTGGAATCATGTCCCTACAAGCTCGGTCTAAACCCTCGGGCTCTCTGAAAGGCCGAAGCGGGCTGTGTTCTGCACGGCCCTGGCCTGGCCTCACCTGGGAGAGGTAGACGGCCTCCTGCTTCTGTAATCTGTAACCTGAGAATGTCCTTAAAAGACTGCAATAACTTACGGTTAAAAAAATGAATTCAGGAAAAGAAAATCGGGGACCTGAAGTTCGAAAGCCATTAACCGAAACTGAATTAATTTAAAAAGGAGGTGGGAGAATAAGCAGCATCGAAAAAGAGGGTAACGGAAAAGAGCGACGAAGGATACGACGGCTCCGCGCTTCCTCGGAGCAGGAAAAGGAGATGCGCTCTCTCGACCGCCAGAGACATCTCCGCCAGTGCGTCGGAAGGAAACCTTGTCACCCTGTCCCTGAGCTACAGGAGTTTGTCGCAGAGTGCTTGAATAAGCACGAAGGGCACAGACTAAGATAATGAAGGACACGTGACATTCCATGCCATCTTCATAACATGCTCGCTCACGGGCGTTTCCTAACTCGAGCCTCGGGGCAGAAAGCCTGGTTTCGCGATGGCGGTTACACAACGGGCTGCGACGGTTTTATTTCACTTGCTGGTGATCACATTTTCCACAGGTGCATCCTGAGGAATGACAACTTGGCCATTCCCCGAGCAGGACATCGGAACACCCAGGGGGCGTGCTGAAATGAAGCGCCCTGGACCCAAACCAGCCTACTGGGTAAGACTCCCGGTGTGGAACCTGGGAATTCATCCTCTCAGCAAGAGCCCCCGACACAGGTGTCACCGCGCTGGGCTTCTAATGCGCCGAGGACAGCGATTCCAACTGAGTCGCTTCAGCTGGAGAATGGGTGTTCCGCAGCGCTAGCCTGAGCTACGAGGCCGTGTGGTTAAGGATAACAGTTTCATCTGACCAGTAAAGACCACACTTTCTGGCCCTGAGGGCCGTAAATTATAGATTTTTCACTGATTATATTGTTCTTCTAGCAGATGACAATGAAGTATCACACTTTAACAAAAATCAATATATTATGATGATTTTCCTATAGGAGGAAATTAAACGTCCTGAAGAAGGAGTACTTTTTTTTTTTTCTAATTCACAACAATAACAGCAAAACAATAATAATCCCTAAAATTTTAGATCCCTGTCAGACAGGGATCTAAGTGTTTTCTACGCACGAATTCTCCGAATCCTCATGACAACCCTGTGCACGGAGGGCCCCACTTCGGCACAGCTGTGGCCTACGCAACACCACTAACTTGCAGAACGAACCCCACAGCTGTTCAAAGCCTCGAACACACACACGCCTAAGTACCAAATGTTTTGCATTTATCAAGTATGAAAGAAACGACCAGCAGCCTAAAACACGTTTAAGTTAGAAATTACCAAACGCCTGTTTCTCCTATAGTAAAATCCGCTACCAATTTTAAGGAGGGCTACATCCCAGTAATAAATGCTATAAAAAGCATCCCGAAATTAAATGCACTGCCTACTCAATAAAACTACTTACGATTTTTCATCTGAATACTGTCACGTGTGTCAAAGACGATGATTTTGGTTTTGACACAATGTTTAAATGTTCTTCTAGACTTCCATCGACTGTTTCCTCCACCGACTCCCAGAACATGAAAACACATCACGTCATCACCACACGTACACACACACATGCCTTTCTATTGGCTCTGGTAGGACAAAAACATAATTCATCTGAAAGCTGCACCAAACTGCTCAAAAACAAGCACTGTCATAGATGCTTCACGAGGAGACTGACTGCCAGATAATCTGCGTTGACTCTGACACTCGCTGTAGCATCATTTCAATAAAGGCTATGAAAAAAAGAACATTAAACACTTCGGAATAACAGCAGCAACAAAACAACACTAACGAAGCACCAATCGATAAATGTTATTTGAAAAAATACCTTGGCCGGTGTCCCTCCCCCGTCCCTCTCTCGGTTACTGTCTCTCCCTGTCCTCTCGCTCTCAGCCTCTGAGAGACCACACTGTCTGTGGAGTGTTATCTCTTTTCTAATAATAAAAAAGAAAATACCTCGGTCTATGACTCAGATCATAAATAACGTCAAAAGCCAAAGTGGGCAGATGAAAGTCTTAAGATGTTAAATAAACAATTTTCCTCTCTGGTAGAAAAAAAGATTAGATACGGATTTTCTTTCTATGGGATACCGAGAAACTCATATTTAACATTAGTGAAGAAAAAAGCTAGTGAGGAATGTCGATGGCATAAAAGCAGATGAAAAGACCTGTCATTTTTAAGGACCGCATAATTAGTCATTTCAAAGAATAGACCCACTGCACCTTGGGACTAATCTTCAAGGACTTCGAAACCAAAAGATGAATCAGGACAAAGGTTTTCAATAATCTGACTTACTGGTTTAAAAAAACTATCAATATGACAATATGAATCAAAATTTCAGTGTAAAACGTACATACTATTTTGTAAGAAAAGGCGTTTTTTAGAGATGCATGGTGAAGTATTTGGGAATGCCACAATGGATATCATTTAAAATGCTCCAGCAAAAAAATAAAAAGAAAGCAAATGTGGCAAAACGCGAACTGTTAAATCGAAATTCCAAGTATATACAGATGTTCCGTGTATTACTCTACTTTTTTGAGACTTTTATAAGTAGGAAAAAAATACACATTTTCCTTAAATCTATTCTACTTCTAAGAATTAATCCTACAAATTAGTGGACAAATTAGCTTTGTCCACTAAAAAAGGCCTAAAAACAATGACCAACCCAGTAGCAATGAGCGCCCCTAGAGCTCAGAGCGTAGCCTCCAAATGCTGTTTGCCACTAAAAAACAAACACACAAAAACACAGGATCTTGGAGAAAAAGCTGGTTGTGTGATATGGGGCAAAAACGTCCAGGATGAACCCTGCACATCTGTAGCTTCCTTATATCACGAAGGAAGCTATCGAAAGCCATCTGGCCACACCAAGTGCACTCAGGAGCCAGCTTGGAGGGGTTCTGACTGGCCAGAGATGGGACAGTTTGCACATCAATAACAGTAACAGCAATGGACCGAAACTTGTCAAACACGTTTAAATCCATGACTTAATGAAGATTTTTAAAAGTTCATTGGTCTTCTAGTGAATCAACTCATTATTATCAAGACTGATAAATAAAAGGAAAGATTTATGCTGCTTTTCAATCACCCAGTTATTTTGGAAAGCAATTAGCACAGGGAAGATCTCCATGATTAGCTGCCCAGCTACTTGGCTTATTCATCTAGAGAATGATGACAACGGAAAATGACTGGAATTTCGCCACTTTACAACTCCAAATGAGACAGTGGGTGTAAGCGATATCCATCGACAGCTGCTAACTCCCAAAAAGAGATAAACCAGATCTTATCTATGTACTTCCTGACCGAAACACGCATCCCCTATAAAGTATCTGTAAGAAAAAAAATCAAACCTGATCTGATCAAGCTTATATAACTACCAGTTTACAGGAAATGTAGAGGACAGAAAACCATGTTAATGACGTCACACGGACAATCAGAAATACCCAGAAGACGGGTAACGCGGTTTTTCAACAACTATATTGCAAAGAAGAAAAAAAGGAACATAGAGGATCAAGTAGGAATCTCATATCCAACCAACTAGAGCGCCGGGAAGAAAAAGCAGGTAAAATGGAAAGGTAAAAATTATTAAAGGTATCTTAGAAGAAAATGTCTCATAACTGAAGGAGCTACATATAACCTCAGACCGAACAGGTTTAAACCAAGACGACACCACACTCAGTGGAAAAAAAACGACATGGCTGCTTTTCATCAGAAGCATTTCTGTACTATATTTATACCATGTTCCTGCATTATTTTAATATTAAAAAAAAAACAAAGAACAAAAAACAAAAAACAGCAGCAAGGCTTCAAGAACGCCCTAGAAGAGGAACATTGTCACTAAATAAAACTTTATGAAAATCTTATTGTACGTATAATTTTTAAAGCAAAGTCATCTAAGACTTAAACAAAAATCTCCTCTCAACACGGAAAATTGCAGTAGTTTTCTAAAAAACCAAGAAGAAAATAAATTTGATAGAATTCTCGTGGTGGGCCTCAGAGGTGGGCCTCAGAGACATGCTTGGTAAAAGCAGGCCCTTTGGAGATCCACGTCCGAACTGGAATCTGGAGTACTGGAAATTGGTATTCAGGTTTTGGTTACATGTGAGAAATGGAGAAAAATAAATAGACCAAAAGCAGACTTCTCATTCTTCTCATTGAAGTTCATTGTGAGCCCTTGTTCCTTGATAAATTTGGATTGCCAGTATTTACATTTCAATAGGTAGCAACACATTTCAATCATTCTTTGGGATCAATAAACTGTACGACACAAAAAAATCCTCCCTAAGAACCTAGAAGAAATATGTTGCAACTATTACATTTAAAATTAACTTTAATATTAATATGGGATAAATGATCAGTATGGGATAAATGAAACCCAAAATACTGCAGGACCATTTAATTTAGTCACTGCATACTGGCAGGCAATAATATCAGATTCTAGTTACCACAAGACGTATTACGAAATAATTACTAAGAGCAAAGAGGCTTGAAGACAACCATCTGGGAGGAAATAAAAGCACTGTATATTTACTGATATGAGGCAACTCCAAGTATATGGATAGAATATCCAAGCAATGACTATATAATTTTTAAGCATATAAATGTATATTTTTCAAAAGGGCTACTTATAACATTTCATTAATTGCCTTACATAATCATATTGTAAATCACACGATATAAACTAGTACACTAATTTAGAAGTAGTGCTTCCTCGCCTCAATTCATGAAACAATTTTAATCAGACTCTTCAAATGCATTTCTGACACCCATGTCTATGCAGGATATACGTATTAGTTTAAGGACCCTCACGCAATTATGCAGGATATATGTATTAGTTTCCAATTGCTGCTGTAAAACGAGACAATTTTATTACCTTCCAGTTCTGGAGGTCAGAAGTCTGAGGAAGGTCTCACTGGACCAGAACCAAGGTGGTGGTGACCCCGCCTTCTCAGCCTCAGTGGCCGGCCCGCCCTCCACCCTCGCTCCCCTCAGCAATGTTATTCCATCTCTGATTCTCCTGCTCAGGATCCTTCCGATTCCCCCAGGCCCACGCGGGTCACCTGCCTGTCTCAGTCGGCTGATTGGCAAACTTAATTGCACCTGTAACCCTGACTGCGTGGAACTACCGTGATGCCCTGGGTCCGGGGACATCTCCGAAGAGCGTTTATTCTGTCCACCGCAGCCCCCAGCGCATCAACTTTCCTTCCATCCAAAGTTTTAAGATATAACATTTATGTAAACCTATATATAATCCTATCTCAGGAAATTAAATTTCCAACCACGAGTAGCCATTTACAAAACATTAGGACTGTTGTATTTCTCTTTAAAGTAATTTTTTAAATGTTTATTTACAACAACAATAACGACAGCTAACAGTATGCACCAGCGACTGGCCGAAGCGCTTTAAACACCACCGCGTCTAGTGCCGCAACAGCCCCACAGCAGCGTGCAGCGAGGTAAGCTCGGGAGTACTCACGAGACCGCCTTCCATGTGTCTGCATCTTTGTACCATTCCATCAGGTGACCTCTAAAAGGAACCCAAAACTCGTGCCAACTGAGGTAAAGTAATGGAGAGAATGTCCCCATACAATGAGAAAACCGATGAGGAGTAAACACGCAGCAGCTCCCTCTTTACAGAACTGTAAAATTCAGGGAAAAAATTTCCTCATAATACACATATGAAGAATGTGTCAAATTCACAGGCAATTTAATAAATGAAAATATTATGCACCGCCTCCTCACCTACCATTACATCACTCCCACCTTATCACTGTATTTGCCACGCACCACCCGATCCGCCTTCAGGACCTGGGACTGCCCCCCGACAGCTGCCGGGTGTCCCCTCAACTGCGAGCCAGAGCAGTGCCGTAGAACTGTCTCCACTGGAAAAAGCACCTGGCCGGAGGGCACACCCCCTTCCACTCAACCAGAATCCAACGTCATCACCAGAGGTGTAAAAGCCCAGCCCCTCACCTCACCTGGGAAAGGCTAAAGGCCATCCTAAGTTCAGGATGCCCCCCAGGGCCAGCCGAAACCTCTAATTAGGCCACATCACAGCCTAACTTCCTCCTTCACAGAATCCTCCCCTTCCTACTGATCCCAAGCAAACTCCCTAATAAGCTTTCTGAACGCTAAACTTCCTGAATGTGAATCTCCATCTCGGGCTGCTGCCCAGATCTGGGAGATGGGACATTTCCAAGTACTGGACATCGATCCAACACTTTCAGACAGCAATTTGATGAGACAAATCAAGAACCTTAAAATATTCACATTCTTAAAGAAGCGATAGGGTAGAAAGGGCGTAGACTCTGAAGCACACAGATTCGAATGCCAGCTCTGCTTTATGAAAGCTTTGAGACCTGAGTCTTGGTCTCCTCATCTATCAAAAAAAAAAAAAAAAAAAAAAAAAAAAGAGAGACTAATAGTGTCCGTATTTTAGAATTAGTACAATGTTTGAAGTAGAGAACTATGCGAAAGCACCTGGCACACAGTAATTGCTTAATTAGCAGTTAAGGTTATTAATCAGCTGGCTTTAAGACTACATATTACCTTCTTCCCCGTTTACCAACAAGCCCAGCCAAACAAGAAAAAATGCCCTCTCCATATTAAGTATCCATTTACAGACTTCCACGGCAAGCTTAGGTCCACCAAGGCAGAGTCCACCTTTCCCAGCTCAGTGGCTCTCAAACCGCAGTGGGCATCGGAACCCCCTGGAGGGCTTCTTAAGACACAGATTGGTGGGCCCCACCTCCCGGGTTTCTGGGGTAAGGCCCAATAATTCGCATTTCTAACATGCAACCAAGTGACTTCACTTTGAGACCCTCTGGTCTAAGTTTATCACTGAACCCTGTACCGATTCAGGCCAGTTCCTAAAACACAGGAGATACTCAGATATTTATTGATTGACTAAGACATATAAATAAGTCTACTACATTGTTATTTATTAAAGTATAAAACTAGAAATGTGTAAAAGTGGGAAATAATTAAATTATACTATACTAAAAGTAACCGTTAAGAAATACAAGTAAAACCATCAAAAAAATGAAAAGCAACCTACCCAATGGGAGAAAATATTTGCAAATCACATATCTGACAAGGGGTTAATATCCTAAATATGAACAACTGATACAACTCAGTAGCAAAATAAAAACAATCTGGTTAAAAAACGGGCAGAGGATCCGAACCTTTTTTCCAGAGAAGACGTACGGATGGCCAACGGGTATGTGAAAAGATGCTCAACATCACTCATCGACAGAGAAATGCAAATCAAAACCACAATGAGATATCCCCTCCCGCGTCAGAATGGCTAGTATCACAAAGATGAGAAACAGCGAGTGCTGGTGAGGATGTAGAGAAGAGCCAGCCTCATGCTCTGCTGGAGCAGCCAGTGGAGACAACAGGGTGAAGGTTCCTCAGTTAAAAAACAGAACTACCATAGGATCCAGAATTCCACTTCTGGGTGTATCTAAAGGAAACGAAAACACTACCTTGAAAAGATATATGCACGCCATGTTCACTTCAGCATT
>NW_011889060.1:78920-84873 GCF_000151845.1 Pteropus vampyrus | reverse complement strand
ATCAATGGGGTCAATGCTTCTGAGCAATTCAGTCTTCACTTTTTGGTGAAGAGAACTCATAATTTGATTATCTTTACAGTCTGACGATATTTTGATAATCTAACGTATTTTTCGAATCTCGTTTAAGTCCGGTTAGCTCACATCATGTGACTTGTCTATCCCGTCATTTACGGAAGCGGGTGGGAAGGAAGGAGGATGCGGGGGATAAAGCGATAGAGAAACGGGAAAGGAAACGGGGGTATGGACTTTGTTCTCTCCTCGGGAAGGGAGAAAAACACAAACGCACAGATATAGGAAGTGACACGTACGATGGACAATAAATGAAAAATGACACTTGAATAAAGACGCAGAATCCTAAAAAAAAAAAAGAGAAGGTCTTAAAAGGAGCCTGCGAGAAAAGCGTCATCCGTCTAGGAATGATAACTAGACCCAACTCCCACTTCGCAGGAAAGCAGGAGACTGAGGAGCTTGCTGAATGACACCCCAGGCCGTGGTGGGCCCAAATCCAGACAGTGAGAACCTTTACAGGACAAACAAGTTGGTTTCGTCAACACGTGAAACGTAAGGAGTAAAAGAGACAGACGGAGGAAGGACAAAGATGCAGAGAAACGAAACGTCCAACAGCTGCAGTGTGTTGCCGTGTATGGCGTTCGTCTGCACCCTGATTTTTAAAAACTGTAAATAATTTTAAAGATAAGAGAAATTATGAGAAATTTGAAAATTTGAACACGACTAGATATTTGACGATGTTAAATAACTGTTTCCAATAAGGCTGATGAGTCAATTTATTTTGAAAAAAAAAAAAAAGAATAATTGTTAAATTTTTAGCTACGATAATGGTATAATGGCTATGATTTTTTAAAAGCCTTTATCTTTTAAATACATATTAAAATATTCACAGACCTTTTAGAACTGTATTTTCGATCTACCATGCCAGCGGCAGTGTAAATAATACACTGAAAGCGAGTAAGAAACAGAGTGGCCAGTCAGGGAAATACTGCTGAGTTCGGAGTCGGGGCGCTGGCCTTCGCCACCCACGACACGCGTTAAGCACTGACTCTATTCCAGCTCCTCCCCAGCTGGCCCTCTCATCGCACGAAACCTCGGCCCAGTGGCAGGTAGACCCAAGAGAATATGGATTTCAGCGAAAGTTAAGAGCTGGAATCAACGGGGTTTGGTAATTAAATGAACAGAAATGATAAAGACTAGGAAGACTCGATATTTTGTCTTGGGTAGATTTGCTGGTGCCAGACATTGAAATGAGCAGTATGAGGAGAGGCTTAAGTTTGGGACGGAAGACAGCGAGTTGGAGGTGCCTAATGTCATGATGGACGTGGGACATGGGTCTCTAGTTCGAAAGACAGGTTTCCACTAGAAATGTGTATCTGGGAGTCATCAGCACGATTTATAACTGATGCTGTGAAAGCGGATGACATTGAAAGTTGCACGAGGTGGAAAGAAGGGCTCAGTGACAGGACCCCGGGGAAACATAACATTTAAAGGGGAGAGAGAAGAAACGCTGCAGCGCAAGGCTTTCGAAATGACCACAAATCGCAGGACTGAGCGACAAAGTCCTTTTCTACTTTCGTGATGTTACCCTGTAATGTGTGTACGAAATAAGAAAAGCACGTACTGCTCATCACATTCCCGACAACGCAGACGTCCAGATGCAGAGAGCCGAGGTCTCTACTATTGTGACTTCTCTACTTTTATGTTATCTGTCTAAAAGAAAGAGTAGACATTTCCTCTATCACAAGGGTTGTCTGTTCTCATACCAGAGAATAATCTGAGCGTTTGCATCTCCCAGCAGGTTTCAGTACTGTGTTCTCTCGATCACGTGCTCTAGCTTCTCATAAAAACACTTTTCCCAACTCTTGTGAGAAGACCCCTATTTCGAGATGGGGCTGAACTTTACAGTATAAATATGGGAGGACAGGGCAGCCAAGACGGGACCAAGTCCTGGATCTAAATCTACCTTGTAGGTTTGAAAAACAAGAGAAATCGTTAGAAGATTTCAGAGGACCTGGGAACACCAAGAGGCGGGCGGGGCAGGCCTGGGAAAGCCGAGTGTCATGAGCTCGGGCACAGACAGTCAGCAGCTAAGGGGTCTGCCCGGTCAGCAGGCAGGGTCCCCTCACAAGCCTGTGTCCAGATGCGAAGTTCTAGTCCCTGAAGAAGAAAACCAGTAAGGTCCCTGCAGAGCTCCGTTCCCACAAGAAGTGAAAACGTCGGGCTGAATGGTGGTTCCACGAACTAGAGCGACAGGGGTCATCCAAGCGCAGACAGTCACCCCCAGGCCCCACGCCGGTGTGAAGCGCTGGCCGGGGCTCAGGCCACAGCGAGGACGCCTGGGTGGGAACAGAGCCCTGGTCACCCGAGGAGCAGGAAACCAGGCGGCACAACAGCAGCGTGAGGAGAGATCCCAGGCAGCCGTCTGCGCTCCCTTAACTTGGGTATGGAACTCAGGATCGTCAGGTACAAGGTGACTAAGATCAGACTTAACTGGCTCCGCGGCAAGTCAGTGCTGTTGACGATCTGCCTAGTCTCCTAACCCTTCCAGTACTGCTTTCTCATACTACGATCCTCCGCCACGATCCAGAAACTGGACCCTTGTCTTACGTCCAAAGCTGGTACCCTCTCCCTCTGGCCGGTCAGACCCACTCCAGGCCAGTTCCTGGCCCAATGGGGCCACCACTGCCTGTTGCTAAGATCCCCCCACCCAGACCCTGCCCCCATTTTAGTGCCTAGTCCGGCCGTCCTGAAGTCAGCTGCTCACCTGGTTACAGTTTCTCTGGTTGCCTGCTCTGGGCCCTTTCCTGATCACCTGAACCTGAATGTGAGTGGCACGTCACTCTTCTTGGGTTAGGTTTATTCAGGTGCCAATCAAGCCCTGGTTAAGATGGATGCCTTTTATTTAAATGCACTTGCTCATGAGCTACTGAAGGCAGCCCATTTCGTTTTCGGGTGGCCCTGCTTGTTGGAGAACAGGAGGTGGGGCACGCCTGTCATTCCCAGCCCTGGGTCTTAGTCGTCCTCCTGCACAGCCACAGAGAAGCAAACGAGCCCCTTCCCAGCTGGCGGTTAAGCATCCGAGGCCACCACTGCGCCCTTACTTCCCCTCCGTCCTCCTCTGTCCCCACCCCTCAGAACTCCACCAGGGAAAGCGTGATTCCAAGTTCTCCCCATAATTCATTTACCGATTCTCTTCTTAAAATATCTAAAAATGAAAACCATACTCCAGATCTGACTTGACCTGTATGTGGGTTCAATGGCCTGAACATTTACCTAATAATGCAGCCTAATATTACATTCACTTTTCCTCCTTTTCATGGGAAAAACTGTTCTTTACTATTAAGACTGAAATTAACTCAACTCCATAGCCATTTTTGAGTTACTGTCACTTTCTGATCATAAAATTAAAATGTTTAAATTTCAGTATAATTACTAAAAAACAGTTTTGGTAGTTTGAAATGCCCTTTCAATTGTCAGGAGTATGTAAACAGAATTTTATTACAATAGATGTACAACTTGTTAATGTTTTAATTCTACAACCACTTTTCTATTCAGCCAGAGAATCACCATTAAATCACTTTAACGCTGACAGCAAGATACCACGATTTATGTCATCATTTCTCTACTGTTATGTGTCTTCATTGTTTACTATACCAAAGAAAACAGGTAAAAACATCTTTCATTTTTAAATTAATTACTGCCCTTTGAAGTATTTCCTTGGAAAAAAATTCGAGACAATTACTCGAAATAAATAAGTTAAGATGCTAGAAAGCCATGGCCAAATTGTCGATCAAAAAAAATAAATAAATAAAATAACTCCTGACGCTGACAGCAACAGAAAATCTACTTATCCACCTGTTTCTACAACCTTACGAATGCCCAGCAAAAGCTCTCAAATCAGGTCTTCTCTATCCTGCCCTGTACAACTAATTCCTGAGACAGGAGTTAAAACATTATATTATGTATAAATGTAGGACTTCGCGTTTATATATATATTAAACATCCAATAATCCAACACATTAACTATCTCTCCTGGCTTTGTCCTGTGCCATTTTTTGTAAAAACAAGACAAAAACGACAACAACAACAACAAACAACAAACAATATAGGACACCTACTGAAGACAGAAACCCATACGAACAATGGGGGAAATTTTTCAGCTACAAGCACTCCTATTATTCAGCTCTCATTCAAGAATATCATGAACTTTGTGAAATGCTTCATGAAATCAAAATACACCACCAATGAGGGCATATGCTGTCAATCAGACAGAGGAGGAATGGGGTAAGAGAAAAGTCTTTCGCTTTATGACTTATACACATCGGAGTTGCATGATTATTTTTGGAACTTTTTATTTTTTCGAGCAATAATGAGGAGGAGGAGAATGATGATGAAAAGAGAAAGGCTATAATGCACCGTTCCCTGCAAATTTCCCTGACTCATCGAGGAATCACAGTCCAAACAAAACATGACGTGGATTTAACAAGAATGACTAAACTCTCTCCAGCTCCTGAGACTATTTTCTAAAGGTTCGAAAACATCTTTCCGAAAAATTATATAACTCCCCTGTTCATTGCTCTTCAAAGACTATGAACAGGCATTTTCGCAATCATATTGGCCAGTTCTTTCATAAATTACTGGATGTGATTTCTCTTAGGATGGAGACTAATTCAAAATGGCCAAATATCATTCTACCTCCTTTTATCTTCAACATGCTTTTCATCAGATATTTTTTGACAAGTCAGGAATCATTCTCCATAAAAAGGACAAAAGAAATCGAATCAACCTGCTATTTTTCTCTCATCTCTTATACTACATCACATATATCTTAACAATATGAATCGAACATGAAAATATTAATTATGAAATAAAGGCAACAAGTAGATGGGTATTCATTATACTTTTCTCTCCATTTCTCTATGTTTGAAAACGTTCAGGATTAAAGATAAAAGAAATGTATTAGTACAACAAAAGTGCAGACTTTCTTGTGCTTTTTATTCTAAATAAATCTTAAAAGCTTCTTTCCTGGTGTTCACATTTTTTTCACAAGTTGATTCTGAGGCCTGGCTTTACTGATAGTTTTCCTAAGAGGTCTGTTCAGCTGACTAAAGGTCGTTGGTAAGAGCCTGCCTCTTCTTCCAATTCAGTAATTCCCTTTGTATGTTTCTCTGTATATCTTTCTCACTTAATTTTTTGAATAGATGATACTCAAGTATAAAAGGGACACGATGAAAGTCCCCCTTTCACTCTGGCCAGCCGTCACCTCTTCCCACTGGCAACAACCTCATTAGTATCCCATGCACACTTCCACACGTATTTTACGATTATACAAGCAAATATCTTCTTTCTTTCTTTAAATAAATGATAGTGTACTATATAAGTGGTTCTATTCCTTACATTTTCATTCAATAATATATCCTAGAGATGTATCCACAGCCATGTCAAGAGCTTTAAAAAAATTTTTTTTTTTAAGGCGAGGCAACCCTCGGTTGACCTCATAGATTGCAAGGACCTTGTCATCTTACAATCTCTTTATTTTATTTTTTAATGTCTACAGCACCTGGTCTTCCTAGGTGGTCTCCCGTTCAAGTACTAACCACACCCGACCCTGCTTAGCTTCTGAGATCAGCTGAGATTGGGCTTGTTCAGTGTAGCATGGCTGTAGACAAGAGCTTTTAAAATTTTTATGGCTACATATTTATACAGGTAAACCATAATTTATTAAAATGGTATTGCTGAGTCGAAGGGATGTGCATTTTTAATTTTGATAGCTAATAACAAGTGTTCTTAGTAATTCTTGTTTTTTTTGATGTATCTCCTTGGTCACAAGAAACAAAAAAAAAAACCAAATGGGACTATATCAAACTTAAAAAGTTTCTGCACAGCAAAGGGAACCATCAACAAAATGAAAAGACAACCTACTGAATGGGAGCAGGTATTC
>NW_011889060.1:74488-78870 GCF_000151845.1 Pteropus vampyrus | reverse complement strand
CAAATGGGACTATATCAAACTTAAAAAGTTTCTGCACAGCAAAGGGAACCATCAACAAAATGAAAAGACAACCTACTGAATGGGAGCAGGTATTCAACAATGATACAACCAACAAAGGGTTACTATCCAAATTTTACCAGAACACATACAACTTAACACCAAAAAAAAAAATCCAATCGAAAAATGGGCAGAGGACATGAATAAACATTTCACCAAAGAGGACATACAGATGGCCAACAGACATATATGAAAAGATGCTCAACATCACTAATCATCAGAAAAATGCAAATTAAAACCACAACCAGCCATCACCTCACACCTGTCAGAATGGCTATTACCAATAAATCCACAAACAACAATCATTGGCTGAGGATGTGGAGAAAGGGAACCCACGTGCCCTGTGGTGGGACTACACATTGGTGCCGCCGCTATGGAAAACAAGATGGAGGTTCCTCAAAAAATTATAACCCAACAATTTCATTTCTGAGTATTTATCTGAAGAAATCTAGAACGCTAATTCGAAAAGATGTATGTACCCCTATGTTCACTGCAGCGTTATTTACAATAACCAAGATATGGAAGCAACTTAAGTGTCCAATGATAGACAACTGGATAAAGAAGAGGTGGTACATATACGCAATCGAATATTACTCAGCTATAAAAAAGAATGAAATCTTACTATTTGCGACAACATGGATGGACCTAAAGGGTATTATGCTAAGTGAAATAAGTCGGACAGAGAAAGACAATTACCACATGGTCTCGCTTGTATGTAGAATCTAAAGAACAAAATAAATGAACAAATAAAACAGAAACAGACTCGTAGACACAGAGAACAAACTGATGGTTGCCAGATGTGAGGGGGGTTGGAGGTCTGGGTGAAAAAGGTGAAGAGATTAAGAAGTACAAATTGGTAATTACAAAATAGTGACAGGGATGTAAAGTATAGCATCGGGAATATAGTCAACAAAATTATAATAACTGTACAGTGTCAGGTGAGTACTAGACCAATCGCTTCATAAATTATATAAGTATCTAATCACTATGTTGTACACCTGAAACTCAAAATTACAATATCAACTCTGATTGAAAAATTAAAAAAAAAAAATTCCTACAACTCAAAAAAAGACAACTAAAAAATAGACAAAAGATCTGAATAGACATTTATCCTAAGAAGATATACGAATGGCTAATAAACACATGAAAAGATGCTCAACATTCTTAGTTATCTGGGAAATGTAAATCAAAACCACATTGAGGTATCATTTCACATCCACTAGGACCGCTAAAATCAAAATGACAGATGGTAACAGGTGTTGGCAAGAATGTGGAGAAATTGGAATTCCAATACACTGCTGGTAGGATGATAGCCACTTTGGAAAACAGTGAGGTAGTTCCTAAAACTGTTAAACATGGAGTTGACACAGAATTCAGCAATTCTACACCTGGGATACCCAAGAAAAATTGAAAATGTCCATATAAAACTTAAACGCAACTCTTCATAGCAGAATTATTTATAACAGCTAAAAAGTAGAAAGAGCGAAAATCTGTATCAACTAATGATGATTAAACAAAAATTTGGACTATCCAGGCAGTAGATTTTATTGTAGAACACCAATAAAAAGGATTAAGTACTAAAACATGCTACGATATAGAAGAACCTTGGAAACATTATGCTAAATAAAAGCAGCCAGTCGCAAAAGGCCATATGTTGTATAATTCCATTTATACGTAATTTCCAGAATAGGCAAATCCATGGATTAAAAAAAGGGGGATGTACATTTTTTTTTGATAGCTAATGACAAATATTCCTTTTAAGTGGCTGTGCCAACTTATAGCCCCAACAGCAGTATATAAGTCCCTGTATCAGCACAACCTTGCCCTTCACAGGATATTAACAAACTTCCAGTTACTTGTCAGTCTAATAAGTAAAATATGGATTTTATTTGCATTTCCTTTCATGAGGGAAGCAGAGCATCTATTCGTTTTGTTGTTTTTTTCCTGTGAACTACCTGTTCACATCCTTTGCTAATTCTCCTATTAGTTTATTGATCATTTAAAAAATGTTTTTAAAATCTAAACATTTTAAAATGTTTTTAAATGTTTCTATATGGTCTTAACAATGGGATAACTACATAATTCCTCAAATAAAATAATTTGAAAAGAATTGAAAGGAGGGATGCAAGCAGATCCTTGTATACCCATGTTCGTCGAATTATTGTTCGCAAATTGCCAAAAGGTGTAAACAACACACATCTGTTAAGGGACAAATGGATAAACAAAATGTGGTCCGTCCATACAATGGAATATTACTCAGCCTTAAAAAGGAAGGACATTCTGCCACATGCTACAACATGGATAAACTTCGAGGACAGTATGCCATGTGAAATAAGCCAGTCGTGAAAGGACAAATACCGTATGGCTCCACTTTATTTATTTGTTTGTTTTTAGGCGAGGCAACCCTTGGTTGACCTCACATATTGCAGGGACCTTGTCAGCTTACAATCCTTTATCTCTTATTTTTTACGCCTACAGCACCTGGTCTTCCTAGGTGGTCTCCCATCCAAGTGCTAACCAGGCCCGACCCTGCTGAGCTTCCAAGAGCAGACGGGATCGGGCTTGTTCAGGGTAGCATGGCCGTAGACCTTATGGCTCCACTTTAAAAAGGTCCCTCGAGCAGTCAAAATCATGGAGACGGAGAGTGGATTGGCGGGTGCCAGGGGCTGAGAGCCGAGGGGATGGGAGCTGTTCCATGGCTGAGTCGTTCTGCGAGGGGAAGAGGTCCGGAGACGATGGCGGTGACAGGAGCCCGACGACGTGGGTGTCCTTAGCACCGGGGAACTGCGCACTTAGACATGGCGGTAAATTCTGTTACCTGTACTTTACCACAATTTGAAAATTGATTTGAAATCTAATTCCCCATATTTTAGGTTACACAGAGCTTTGATTTGCTCCAGCTTTAATTGGGACATTGAATCATTAAGAATACGATGGTTCCTCCCCACTTTTTGAAATATACTTTCCTAATGGCCAAGGAAGCAGTTTGATCATATCTCATGATATGTGACATTTGATTCGCTTGGGAAGACTTAAAAACGGCAGTGTCTTTTCCTACGATTTTTCAAATTCTTCCACTTCACCTCTTTCTTCCTCCAAAGAAATCTTTCCTCTCATTTTGTTTCATCCAAGGAACTTGCATGGTCAAAAAAAAAAAAAAAAAGAAAGAAAGAAAGAAAAAAGAAAAATGATCAGGCCATTTCCAGGGGAAACAGGCCTCTGGCAGAATTGAAGACAGCTGAGCTCTTCCGTCACGATGCCATCTTGTTTTGTTCCACTTTTATAATCTCTATCAGAAGCGACCACTCTGTTCTTCTTACCAAATGGCATACAGCACGATCTCTCTCTCTTCTATCTCTTCCTCCTGTTATTGTTCCTTGTGCTAGCCACCCGAATGCCACTACTCCTGGCTCTAAACAAGTATAACTATCTTCCTGACATACACTCATCTCTCAAATCTTATACTGGATTGTTCTGCACGAAGACATGCATTTCTATTCCGATAACGAGCCTATCCCAGGCAATTTTAGTGACAGTCACGGTATTGCATACGTCTTCCTCGAATGAAAACTTGAGACCATGAGTTCAGTTACTGTGTTTTTGCCAGAGTATCTCTTCCTAAAATCTTTTGGCTATTTCCTCCAGTACCTTGGTAATATATTATGCTCTTTCTTCTCGACAGCATCTAATTTCGATAGTTTCCTAAGAAATTTTTTTCCTCTTTGTAAAAGTTTAATATCCATTTTTCGCAATCCTATTCATTTTCTTGATTCCTACTGCAAACTATTTTCCCAGTTTCCTGTGAGAGGCAGAATACTTTAGAATAGAGCTGGTCATTACCGGAGAAGACAAGAAAAAAGGAGACGGGCCGGGATTTGAATTATTACATATGCCATATTAGGAAAAAAAGATGGGAGGGACTACATGTCACTGGTTAAGTCATGACCACCGGAAATTCAGATGGAAGGAGGTCAAGGTTAATATCCGCCATCAATGGATTCAAGAAACATGGATGGCTCCCCCAAAAAGGAGGGAGAGCACAACGATGGACAGTCCAAGCTGATATTTCTCAGAAACCAGAGGCTGCATCCAGGAAGCCTAGTAAAGAAGTAGTTCAAGTCAAAAGACAAAGTTGGGGCGACTAACGAGCGGAGGGCGCCCTCACTCTCCAGGAAGCTGGGGAACTAGGCTGATTGCGGTGTCCGGCCTAAGCGAGGCGTTCTTTCCCCGAGGTCCATGAGCTCGCCGGCACCTTCTAACCCAAGATTTTCACTAACTTGTAACTGAAATTTTGCGTTTTCCTAAATCATGAACATTGATAAAAA
>NW_011889060.1:72750-74184 GCF_000151845.1 Pteropus vampyrus | reverse complement strand
GACAACAAAGGTAAAAGCACTGGCACTTGATGAATTAATATTAGAGAAAAGACTTGTCAGTATGAGTTCTATTATCTTTTTAAATGTATTGTCCCAAATCTTTCTCGAATGTGTGTTCGCTATTATACCAAAATAATTGGCATGCGGTCTGACGTATCATTCACACGCTGACACCCACAAGTAGGAAACTCAACCTCCATGGGAAACGCACTTAACTGACATTTAGGAGCCCTCGGTAGTGAGCCTGGCTCAGGCACTAACCAGCGGTGAGTCCTTAGAGTCCTTCCTTCACCTTTCTGCCACAGAGAATGTAAGGTAGTAAAAGACATGTTTACGTGGAACCTACAGTCTAACTGAGAGATGATTAACAGTAAAACACTCAGACCGAAAATCAGGAACACAGGGATCAAACTCAATGTCAGGAGAACCATGCAGACAAGAGTGAGGGTCCGGCCCCGGGGAAGCTATTATGGGGGGTAGAAAGTAAGAGAACAAACTTTTCAGGGAAATGTAAGAAACTTAGGGGGAAAAAGTTGGGAAATGTAAGAGGGTTTCACTAAGTTCATGTTGGGAGACTAAACATGGGGATATCTTTAAATATTTAAGGGAGAAAATGTCATCTGCTTTCAAATTACCACCGAAAATGTAACAATTTCCAAGTATTTAGCCCAATTTTAAACAAAACCCATCTGCTGTCCTGTCTAAAAAAATGCAATTGTGCTGAAATACACAAAATTAATCATCTGATCATTTTTTAGGTGCACAGTTAAGTGGCATTATATTCACACTGTTGTGCAACCAATCACCAAAACCTTCTCATCTTGCAAAACGGAAACTGTATACTCCTTAATGAATGCCTCATATCCTTCCCTTTCCAGCCCCTACCTTCTGTTTCTATGAACTTGACGACTCTAGATGTCTCAAGTGGAATCCTACCATATCTGTCTTTTAGGGACTGGCTTATTTCGCTGAGCAGAAAGTCTTACTGTCCTTTCATGTGCTTCATGCTTGATGTCACAGCCTGTGACCAAGTTGTTACCACAGGTCCTCTGCCCTCACATATTAACTTATGTCACATCATTTCAAGTAGCTCCTCCAAAAAGCTTTAGTCATTTCCGAAGATGCTGTAGGCATGTCTTCTCCTCTCTCAAACACCAATGACTTAAATCTACACCAAATCCACAATTTTTATGACAAAACTATATGAAAGAAAACTAATAAAATTGATGAACAAATAAGTTTTGCTCTTTTACTATACGCTTTCGAATACTACCAAATCTTCCAAATCGCTTCTCTACAAAGTCATTGCAGCAACTCCAGATAACTGGCAAACCGGTGTTCCCCTTTCCTGGTCACCCCTACTTGCTGGGTAATATTCACTTCACACTTAATATGTCTAGCATATTGTTTTCATTTGACTCTCTTGCAAACTTC
>NW_011889060.1:61271-72700 GCF_000151845.1 Pteropus vampyrus | reverse complement strand
AAGATGCTGTAGGCATGTCTTCTCCTCTCTCAAACACCAATGACTTAAATCTACACCAAATCCACAATTTTTATGACAAAACTATATGAAAGAAAACTAATAAAATTGATGAACAAATAAGTTTTGCTCTTTTACTATACGCTTTCGAATACTACCAAATCTTCCAAATCGCTTCTCTACAAAGTCATTGCAGCAACTCCAGATAACTGGCAAACCGGTGTTCCCCTTTCCTGGTCACCCCTACTTGCTGGGTAATATTCACTTCACACTTAATATGTCTAGCATATTGTTTTCATTTGACTCTCTTGCAAACTTCTCCACAAAATGCTAAGGCGGGGAAAGTATCACATACTGTTTAAAAAATAAACTTTGAAATGGTAAGTATACGAAAAATATCATACTAAGATGTATGATAAATTGACTTCAATAAACCAAAAAGAAACAAGATCAAAACCACCGGAAAACACTAACAACTACTAGCTTTATTGTTGAACATTTACATTTTACAAAAATAATTGAGTATTGAGATGATCCAGGAAGCTTGTTTAAAATCAGTAACTTAAACGTAAAAACAACATTGTTCTGCAGTGTTAAGAGTCTATTAAGACTGAATTGGAGTCAATTAAGTATGCACAGTAAAATTCAAATTCAAAAGTTAACCACTGTAAGAACAGAAAAAGAGAATATAGGTTAATATGTCTTCCAAATGGGAAGGGAAAAAGTGAAAACAAAACTTCGATTTTAAAAAAAGGCAAGAAAAAAGATTTTTTAAAAAGGCAAATAAAGTACAAAGTATAAGATGTAGGAAAAAGACCAAATCCATTCATTATGAAGAGCCTCCTAAAAGCCAGATACCGTTTTAGGCACTAGGGTTTAGCAGTAAAGGAAACAGAAAAATGCCTGCTTTTATGAAACTTCTATCCTAGTGGGGCGAACATAATAAACCAGATAAATGAACAAATCACATGGCATGTCATGTGATGCTAAGTACATAGACTAGTGCAATGACGACGTAAGGAAAGGTACATACAGCAAGGCCTCACTGAAAGTATTCAAAACACCAAGAGGCAGTTTAAATGGCTGAACCATGTGGACACACTGGGGAAGAGCATTCCGGGCAGAGTGCAAATATCCTGAGGCTAGAACGTGGTCCAGGAGGCCGCTGAGTAGAGCAAAGGGGAGAATATGACATCAGAGGCAAAGCAGACGGCAACATACGGGACCTCAGGGGCCACTCTAAACACTCTGGCTTCTACCCTGAGTGAAATGGCTAGCCCTTGGAGGATTTTCTGAAAGGAGGAAGGTAATTTGATTTTTTTTTTTTTTTTTTTTTTTAAAGAAGGATCACTGTAGATGCTGTGATGCAGCCTGAAGAAAAGAAAAAGCAGACCGGATAGGGGGTACTGCAGTCATCCAGGTGAGAGGTGACTGTAGCGTGGACAAGTTAAGGTGGCGAGCAGGGTTTGGGAGTCTGGATAAATTCTGAAGCTGGAGCCCAGAGGATCTGCTGATAGATCACGATGTGCTGCGCAAGGGCTGAGTCAAGGATGACTCCGAAGGTTCTGGCCTGAACGAATATCTCACTAGTGACAATGACCATGTACAATAAACGGGCCCATCGAAAGGCAGAGACTGTCGACTTATAAAAAAAAATATATATATATATCCCGAGGTAGGCTGTTTATAAAAGCATACAGAAAGGCTAAAAATTAAAAAGATGAAAAAGGTTGAGAGGTTATCAAATAACAGCGGCCATGGCTGTATTAATGCACGTCAGACAAAAGAGAAATCTGCTCTCTTAACCTCTGACAACTTTCCTTCCCTAACAGTTTGGCATTGGTGAACCGTCTTCCCAGCGGGACCGTAGTTTCTTTGGGGAAAAGGGTGTCACCACCTCACTTGGATTCACTCACAACTTAGGGCAGTCCCAGCCGGTAGTCAGCACTACGTAAAAATTTTAAATATTCTCCACCCACTTAGTTATCTCTCCTTCATCACAAATGTTACGTGATTAGGAAGGACAGGTCTGTTTCTCTAAGGTGACACCAACTCATTGGTCGCCTGTAGCAACACCATCTCTTCCAAAGGGACAAGCGAGTAAGGCGCCTCTGGGAAGCGCAGGGCGGCGCTGCCCACCCTGCTGCGCCCGGCTAGGGACCCCGCACGCGGCACCCACGCACGCGGCACCCACGCACGCGGCACCCGGACACGTGCCCGCCCGCGCGTCTGGGTTCCCACGAAGCCGCAGGGAGCAGGCAACGCCCGGCTCTGGCCGCCTGGGAAGTTTCTAAGGAATTTCTAGGAAAGGAAAGAAACACCGAGAGCACAGCAGGGCGGCTGCTTGCCGCAGGCAGCCGGGAACGCAAACCCCTCGGCTCCCCGGCCCACGGGCGCTCACCTGCCCGCCGCCGGCCGGGTGGTCAGGGCGGCGACCGCTCGCACGCGCCGACCCGCAACAGAGCTTCCGGCCCCGGCCGGAAGTGCTTCTTTAGGAAGACCGGAAGTCCCGCCTCCGCAGGCGTGAGCGACGGCCGCCCGAGCATAGCCTCGGATGTCAGCGGGTCCTGATGGCCGGCGGTTTGGTCGGCCTACCGAGACCTGGCCGCTCACCCGCCCTTGTGCTGCCGGAGCGATTCCCCGAGCCTAGAGGACGGAACAGCCTGAGGAACGCTCACGTTCCCGTTCATTTGTTATCACGAAAGCGAGTTACAAAGCCCTGCGTGAAATTCAGCTCCGTGTTTATTGAGTCTACCAGGTAGAAAGCATGTGGTGATCACAGGGAAGAATAGTGATGACGCCTCAAAAACTGGGGGGAGACAATTTAACCAGCTAAAACATAAGGCAGAATGATAAGAGCGATAATAGAAGAAGCAAATTCCGTAGTCATGTCAATTTCTAAGTGACAGTCTCATGTAAATACTTCTGATTTGTTAGGATCAAATGAGATGACGTGTAACTAAACGTCTAGCAGTGGGGTCTGTCGGGTCCCACTTCTGCCTGGAGGGGCTGAGCCATGTGGATCATTCTGAGGCTCTTCCAATCCAGGTGTAGAGCTTCAAGTACCAGGTTTTCAGATGTAGCATCCCACATTTATTTCAACTTTGTGGAGCCTGCTTCACAGCCCAGGCCTGAACTCTCTTAATTCTTACCTTCACTCCTCCAAATCCTACACTTTCCCTGGCATTTTTTAAAGACTCTCCAATCCCTCTGGTGTGTGGCCTCCCTCGTTCCAGCAAGTTAACAAACCTTTGTTAGACTACAGGTTTGTCTCTGATGGGCTTTATCAGATGGGGTTTGTCTCTGTTTTTTTGCCAAGCCTGCACGAATGAAGGTTGGAGGACACCTTTAGTCCCATCTTAGAAAAAAACTTAAGCAGAATAAAGATAAATTATTTGCTAAGACTAATCTGTGACCTGAAAGGAGCTGTGGGCTTTTTAAAGTCCAAGTTTTTAGGTTCCTTTCTGGCAGAGAAGGACCAGTTTTTGAAAATTATTGGCATCCACCAAATTCAGACCAGCCTTTCTTTTCTTTGTACAATACTTTTTTCTCTCCACTAAATTGTGACAATACTTGCCCGGTTTTGCCTAGAGTGAATGAATGATCCTGCTCCCTGCCTTCGGTTTTTTTTTCTTCATATTGATCCTGTGCACTGCTGCTTCAACCGTGTTCATCTCGGTAAAGTGCTTTCTCTGCTCAAGTTTTCCTTAAAAGAGGCCTGTACAACCTGTCTCATTCCTCACCTCCCGCTCACTTTAATCCTTTGCAGCTCAGCCTTCTGGCTCCTCTTTTCCCTCCAATTCTTCGATCACCTTCTCGAATGTCACCAGTGACTTCAAATCACCAAGGTCTCATGTCCCTTGATTTCTCTACAGCATAGGCTGATAAGGTTAATTATCCCCCTCTGTTAGAAAAATCTTATTTAAACCATTGTGGAAAAAGCTCAAACTTAAAATTTTGAATATTTGCAGTGCAATCCACTTTGAGTCTCATCATGCATTAAGTAAATATTTAGTGAGTGCCAGCTCTGCACCAAATACTATTTTTAGGCACTGGCGATATAGCCGTGAAAAAGGGATGCAATGTTCCAGTCCTAGACATATTTATATCCTAAACATATGGGACAGATGATACATAATTTCAGATTATACTAGATGCGATAAAGAAAATTGATGGTGCTATGATTAAGAAGGTACCAACTTAACGTAGAAAGGCCAGAGTCAAGTAAGATAAAATAGACTTACTAGGTTTTGGAAGATAAATGTCAGTGTCCTTGACAAGACCAGTTTTGGTATAGTGGACTCAGAAACCAAACAGCTGGGTTAAAGTAGAAAGGAAGTTGAGGGTCAAAGCTAAATAACTGTTAAGAGATTTTCCAATTGCCATAGTCAATGAACTTTTTTTTTTTTTTCCTTTGGACAGGGAGATACAAATCACTTCGGAAATCTTTTGAAAGCTATTCACATACATGCAAATTTTGCATATTCTTGTAGGGAGTTACTTAATCCTTTGAAGCCCATTAATGGACCCCAAAGGTGTCCATGGGTCACGAATTAAGATTCTCTCTTTTCAACGACCTGGTGTCTTCTACCTTCCTGGGTTTCTTATTCCTTCGATTGCTCCCTCGCTGGCACCAGGTCTTGCCTTCTGCTCTTCCTGTGCTACACACTCTCTCAATGGTCTGCTTTGACTTTTGTTATTGGGACCATGACACTTATTTCAGTAGAGAAGCCCTTTGGTATTGTAGAGTAACTTAAAGGAAGAGTAAGCTCAGAGTTAAGCCGACACAATTTCAGAGGGTTTATTTGATTTCATAGTGTCCAACTGGACATTGTAGGAGTTGAGGCTATGATAATTGTTCACAAGGACATTCAAAAAAGGTTTGTATGAAAAAAAGCAATCGTCTACGGCCACGCTACCCTGAACACACTTGATCCCGTCTGATCTCGGAAGCTAAGCAGGGTCCGGCCTGGTTAGTACTTGAATGGGAGACCACCTAGGAAGACCAGGTGCTGTAGGCGTAAAAACAAACAAACAAATTTCCACTAAAAAAAAAAGTAATCAAGGAAGAAAGAAATGGTGTAGATGACAAAGGCTCTGTTCATCCCTCTGGCAACCAAATCAATGTTGTGATGGAAACAAGGAGCAGCAGCAAGGAAAAATCACCCGCGATCTCGATGAACAAGCCATAAAAATAGGGAGAAATCCAAGAAATCATCCTGCAATGGCAGAAGGTAGGACGGGGCGAGGACGCGAGGCTGCCAGGTCTCCAGCAGCCGAGTGGGACAGAGCCTGCGGCAGCTGCACATGACTCTTAAAGGGGCCATGTCCCCGAGCGGAGTTTCGCGGTGACGGACCTGCTCATTCTGAGAACCAGGGCTGGTTTGGCTGCACGCGGGGGGCACCAGGGACTTACTGGGGGACACTGAGTTGTCAGAGTGAGGGCCGAGGTAAGACTCGCTCTGTACAGAAGTGCCGGCGGTATCTGTTGTTCCCTGCTGAGCGCCCCTCTTCCCAGTGGGCGGACACAGCGCCACCATTGCCATGACATCATCAAACTGGATAACAGAGGTCGCTCAGCCCAGAGGATTCCCTGAAATGTTGGAGGGACTTCTTTAGGAAAAAAACATTTATAAAAAACAGGAATAATGAATGGTAATAACTACATTCCTGTAAATAAGTACTTTAATGGAAAAGAATTAAGTGCTCCGACCAAAAGACAGAATGGCTGAAAGGATAAGAAAACAAGATCCCTACATGTGAAAAGAAAGATGGAAAAAGATATTGCTTTGATGGACCTAGAAGGTATTTAAGTCAGACAAAAATAAACACTATATGATTTTACTTATATGCAGAATCTAAGGAATAAAAAGAACAAACTAATCAAAAACAGACTCACAAATATAGTGGACAATTTGATGACGGACAGAGGGGAGGGGGTTAGGGGGCCTGGGAGAATGGGGTGAAGGGTTAAAGAAGTACAAATTAGTAGCTGATGGATGGTCACGGGGATGGGGAGCACGGCCTAGGGAATGCAGTCAGCCGGGATACACTGGCTCCGTGGAGGGTCAGGGGAGGGAGCAATTGGGATCGTTTTACGAACTATATAGGTGTCTAACCAATGTACTGTATACTTGAAACTAATTTAAATTAAAAAAAAAAGAAAAAGAAAAAACATATTAATTCCTTCATTGTAACATTTTAGAATCTTCCAGATCTGTCCTTCCAGCTCCATCACAAGGCGGAGTCAGCCTTTCACTGTGAGCCTCACAGTGACATTTGTGGCACCTTATGACATGCAGCTTTTCCTGTTGGCATGCTGGGTTGTGAAGGTTAATTTTATGTGTCAACTTGGCTAGGCCACGTTGTTTACTGGTGCCTTATTTTGTGCTTGTTTATTGTTGCTTTTAATATTTGAATAAACATTCACATGCTTCAGAAATCAAAATAAATGGGTGTACAGTGCAAGCCTCTCTTGCTATGCCTTTTTCTCAGAGGGAGCACCAGGTTCAGGTTCAGGATGAAGAACCAAGACAGAACAAGAACCAGAAAAGAACCACAACAGCAAGTACTGTTTAGCCATTTGGTCAGTCTGCTACCAGATGAGTGGACTCCGACAGTTTTCTTCAGTCAACAATCTCCCTTTGACAGCTGGGCAGTGGGAGGAAGGATGAGCAACTTCCTGCCACCCTTGGGCTTCTGTATGGGAAGGCAGGGTATCCTCCTTGGCTGTATACAACTGGGAAGAGGTAATTCACCAAAACCAAATAAGCATGTTATTAGGAATTAGGACAGGGAAACTGCCAATAAACAACAAAGGTGTCCCCTTATAGGAGCTTATGCCTTGTTTTATTTTATGTATATAAGTAACAGTGTAACAAAAATAACCTAGGTCAACAGTTGAGGTCCAAGATAACTGTTTTTTTTTGTTTTTTTTTAAAGAGATGGATAGTACATTATTCAAGTTGGAGACACAGTTATAAATCCCCAGTAAATGTTTTCCAGCTGCCTTACAATGGAGTCAGCATCTTGCTATCAGAGAACAATTCATCTGTTGGTAATAACAAAAAGACCCTTAACTGAGTCAGTCTTATGCCTTTTAATGGATACTTATTACCTTAGTTAACTAAAGGCCATTATTTAAGCTTTGCTTTTTAAGGTCTCTACTAAATACTTATCTAAAGGCCATTCTCTTACTCATTTTCTATTCAGGTGGACGGTGTGCTTTGTTTCTTTTAGTTACATCGTTACTATTGTTATTATAAAGGCATTCTGATTTGGAAACAATGTCTTCAGCAAGTTAATTCAACCTAGAGCAGATTTAATGGGTGGCAGGGGAACATTTTAGAAACAAGTGTATTTAATGGGTGGCAGGGGAACATTTTAGAAACAAGTGTATTTAATGGGTGGCAGGGGAACATTTTAGAAACAAGTGTATTAGTACAGGCATGAAAGTTGGAAAATGTCTTTAGGTGAGAATGAAACAGGCAGGCTCAGGTGAAGTAAAGGGATATTGGGAGATAAGATGGGAAGCGGATTATAGCTTTGACAGTGAAGTTCAAGTATCTGTCCTGTAAGGAAATAATTTTTGAACAGAGGCATGAAATGAAAGCATATAATTAAGGTTAATTTGGTAATTGGGGCAACCTGGGCTGAAGAAGAGACAGGATTTCAGGAATACAAAGGACATTAATTATCCATACAGGCTTTGATGGTATTCCAAGCCAGGAGGAAATTATTTTTTCTTTCTTGCAGAAATCACTAGCTAAATGATATTCCTGTGAGCCATGATATAACAGAGTGAACTCCAATAAATTCTTCTAACAACTTCCTCATTAAATTGATAGCCATAAGGTGATTTCGGTCTCAATAAATTGAGAATTTCTCTTAATATTTACTTATTTTTTTTAGGTGAGGCAACCCTCGGTTGACCTCACAGATTACAAGGACCTTGTCAGTTTACAATCTATTATTATTTTTTTAAATTTTTTATGCCTATAGCACCTGGTCTTCCAAGGTGGTCTCCCATCCAAGTACTAACCAGGCCCGGCCCTGCTTAGCTTCCGAGATCAGACGGCATCCGGCTTGTTCAGGGTGGCGTGGCCATATACAGAATTTCTCTTAACATTAATGATCTTCTTCACGGTGCTGAATCCTCTCTTAGCTTTCTCTAAACTATCAGCAACTATATTCAATGTTTTTCTAAGCCATATCATACTGTCTATAATTACATGTATTTTATACCTTTAGTGCTAAGTCACACAGTGAATGTTACAATTTAATATTTATCTTCAATCTAGAGCTTTGTGGACATAAACTGGCCAAGTTTAGGATTACATACATTTAACACACTTAACAGATTGTTATTTCACTTGTTATCAAACCACAAAAGCGTTTTCATAAAACTTGCTAGAGAATCTATGTTTGTCTCTTGGAATTGCTACTTTGTTTCATTTTCAGTTTCCTTTAGTTTTACGTGTCTAATTTTTTATAGTTAATTGATTTTATCTGACAGCTTTAAGACATCATTTTTCTTATAAAATATTAACACGTTAGAATATCATTGATTAAAGCTAAAAATCTTTAAATTTTTTCCTTTTCAAATGTTTATTCCCATTTTGCAATCTCTATTAAGTGACCGTGCATGTTTTGGTAAGGCTTAAACTTACTTTCACAGACTTCCATCAGTACCGTCTCCCCCACTGGGTCCAAATAGATTCCATTATTCATTATACCAATTCTCAGAGATTCAGATATATTTTTTTTATGTACAGTAACAAAAGTAATTCAAAGATGATAAAATGGCCATTCTCCTAAAGCATAGAGTGCTTTATAAAGAATGTACGTGAGTTATTGGTACCAATGTTTCCAGGATGTCTTTATGAAAAGATGCCCATTAAGCAATGGTCATGAAATATTCTACACAATTAACTTGAACTAATGGGTTATTAAATTTTACATTGCTAATGTTATTGCTTATTGCACTATTATATATTTTTAACAACCAGTACAGAATACAATAAAATTATGCTATATACTACTTATAAGGTCCAATGTATCGAATCGCATAAAATGTGAGATTGCATTATTACATGATTAATGAAATACCAGAGGAAATCTGCAGTTAGCCAACTGGAAGTGGTAAAAGTTGCAGAGCCAGATGACAATTGCGTTATACATGAATTTCCATTGTTTTGGTGTCCATTATCATCAGTCTTTTTCTGTATTTCGGCCACGGAGTATCAGCTCTTCATTGTATAGCAGTAAAGCCTGTTCTCAATGAACAGGGAAAATGGAAACTAGGCGACAGGTAAGAGACATCTCAAAGGACAAAACTATATGACCTGGGAGGACTGGATAGATATAGGAGGCAGGGGTAAAAAATCACACATTCCTGGATCACTTAAACAGTGAGGACGCTGATAGGAAAGGCTGGGGGAGAATGGTTTCTTACCACTATCTGGATTGGTAGAGGGATGGGACGGAAGGTGTACGTTGGTTTTAATTACATTATTTCAAGGTGACAACAGAAAACTCAGGCGAACAGGCAGTTATAGATACAGAATCTGAATTTGAGGAAGCCGGTCTTTTGATATAATGGTAATTACAGACAGAACTGGGAGAGTAAAGAGTCTAAGAATGCTTTCAGAATGGAAGAGAATGCTGAATAAGAATTGTTAAAGAATGAGAGATAGAAGAACCACATTAACATAAAAGCTAACATTTGAAGTTTATGATCTTTTCACATTACATATTAAATGAAACCCTTGAGAGGTGGGAGATTAGTTTCAAGTAAATTTATTCATTCATACATATTTAAGTGCTACTGGGAATATCAGGCTGAATAAGTCAGTTCTTGTCCTTAATGATTTTCCAATCCGATGGGAGAGGCAGACAAATAAACAAGTAATTAGGGGCCCTGGTTCCAGCACTAAGGATACTGTTTAATAATTGGCTATTTACTTACCAGTCTCTATTACAGAAAAAGCACATTAGGTTAAGGGATAGTATCTAACACTCTTACAGCTCCAAAGCCTAGCACGGGATCTAGCACACAGGCACAAATATGAGAGTAGACTGTCTCTGCAGTGATGAGCATTCTATCAAGGCAGAGCATAAGGTGTGTGGGAGAGGAAAGCGTTAGGAAATATGGCTAGTCAAGGTAGGTTGGGGCTCCGCTTTTGGAAAACTTTATACAGTATGCCAAGGAATTTACAGGTGGCCTTATTGGGGATGCAAAGAAAATTTAAAACATGAGAATGACAATCAGATTTGTGCTTTGAAAGACAACTTTGGTTGGCGTGTGAAGGATAGATTGGAGTGGGGAGAAATTATAGAAAGGAAACTGTTATTACAATAGGCTAGTGCTTTCCAAAGTTTTAAACACGTTTAAGTGCGCATATGGAATGGGAGGCCAACTGTGTAAGAGCAAAGTGCTTTGTCCCATATTCAAAGTCCTGGCTCCGCTCATTAAACGCTTAAAGGAAAAACAGAAAACATCTGGTACCAAATAGGTACTTTGTAAATGTACATTTCCTTTCCCTCAGTCCGCTGATACCAAGACCCAACGGATAAATCCTGAAGATGTAAAGCAGGGGATGAAATTCGTCCCCAAGAGGCAGAAAGGAAGGAAAACCAAGAATGGGAGAGTTTGTTTGGCCTAGAGCAGGACAAACTTTTCATGATGAAAGGCAGACTATGTGAAGACAGACCTAGAGGGGAGGACATTTAGAACAGTTTACATTTCCTGGGAGAAGAGTGGAGAAGCAGCGGGAGACTTTAGATTGACAAATTTTTAATCTCCATCAGAATTAGATGACAAACAAAAGGGCTACTGAGGCTGTAATACATTAACCTGCAATGGCTACAATAGTTTTGAAAATATTTCCCAGCAGCACTCAGCAACATGGGAGGAACAAAGAATGTGTTCGGCTGGATTCATCTAGGATTGGGAACTGGCAGGATGAGAGGGGTCAGAGAAGAGAATGATCTGAGAAAGTTTTCGAAAGGCTCCCTGAAGTGAAGGATACAGGGTACAGGTTAGAAGGAAACGAAGTCGAGTTAGGTCGTTGATAGAGTGGACCAGAGATGATTTAGTCTTGCTGACGTCAGAAAGTATTTTATGGCAACACAAACGGACTTCATTCTTTTGATTTTTGCAAATAAATAATATCTTTTTTATTAAGCATCGCAGACTAGAAATTGTGAAAATAAATGTTTTAAAATTATATGTCTTCAGAATGACAAAATCCAATTCTTACTTGGGTTACCACAGGATATTCCTTTATGCAGAACAAAAATGACTGTACTGAAACCTAAGTAGGTACATTAATACCAAGTGGTCCCCAACCTTTTTGGCGCCAGGGACCGGTGCTCCTATGAGAATCTAATGCCTGATGATCTGAGGTGGAGCTGAGGTGGTGACGCTAGCG
>NW_011889060.1:44560-61221 GCF_000151845.1 Pteropus vampyrus | reverse complement strand
AGTTTTCGAAAGGCTCCCTGAAGTGAAGGATACAGGGTACAGGTTAGAAGGAAACGAAGTCGAGTTAGGTCGTTGATAGAGTGGACCAGAGATGATTTAGTCTTGCTGACGTCAGAAAGTATTTTATGGCAACACAAACGGACTTCATTCTTTTGATTTTTGCAAATAAATAATATCTTTTTTATTAAGCATCGCAGACTAGAAATTGTGAAAATAAATGTTTTAAAATTATATGTCTTCAGAATGACAAAATCCAATTCTTACTTGGGTTACCACAGGATATTCCTTTATGCAGAACAAAAATGACTGTACTGAAACCTAAGTAGGTACATTAATACCAAGTGGTCCCCAACCTTTTTGGCGCCAGGGACCGGTGCTCCTATGAGAATCTAATGCCTGATGATCTGAGGTGGAGCTGAGGTGGTGACGCTAGCGGTGGAGAGCATCTGCAAATACATTTTTGTCTGCTGCTCACCTCCTGCCCTGTGGCCCAGTTCCTAACAGGCCACTGACCTGGTAAGGACCCAGGGGGTTGGGGATTCCTACATTAAACTACTCATTATATTCTGGTTTTCTTCTGTATTAACTGTGACTGCAGTTCAAGTGAAAAGAATGGATTTTTGATTATTCAGTAGATAAAATGATTCTTTATAAGTCCCCAATTCAATGTTCAGCATTCATCACTGACCTTTAAAGGCAAGATAAAAATGACAAAAGAATCATGAATAGCACCAGGCTGAAATTAAATTCATCAGATAAGAAATATTCTACTTAAGCGGTCTTTATCTTAAAAGTAACATTTTGTCTACATAGTTAGCGTTAGATCGTTTTTGAGTAATCATTAAGCTTTTTTTTCTAAGTTATGGGTCCATAAGCACAAAATTCAAATTCCCATAATGTAGCACAAATACTCTTGTATTAATTAAAATGGAAGATTCAAATTATCTTAAGGATTAGTAAAGGCATACCTGACTTTTCAAAAAGGTTTACATTGAGTGCTTTGGTGAAAATTTCTCATACAAGAACTGGTGATTAGATCTCAGATAACATCCTATAGGAACCAATCAAGGAAAACACAATGTTTCTGAGAAATATAAACTTTCATTTTGTGATGGCAGTAACACTTCCACACAGGATTCATGATTTTTTTCCGACCTTTTTTGGACCACAGAAGGCTTGGGTGGGGTGGGGGGGCTGGAAATTACACAAAAGGAATGGTGAGGGTTAAGGCCCTATAAAGCTAATTAGTTAGTGCCTGATAGCGTAGCCTTCAGGCACTAGCTCTCAGGTTCACACTTTTCTTCCCTTTAATGGTAGAGATTAAAGATGTCTACTTCCCTTCCCGTTCAAGTACCAACTGCCTTGGGGGAGGGCAGTGGGCCTGGGAAGGAAAAAAACAAAACCCACTTCCCCCTGCTTTCTACTTGAAGTAGCCAACAGCTTTTATAATTCTTACTACTATTGATGGGAAAATATAAAAAGGTTTTAAGGCTCCTTCTTAAAATACTTTCCCATGTACTTTCCTAAATGGAAAGACACTGCTATTTTCAGATACTAACCAGTTTTGGGGCACCAGTTACATTAGGAAGAAAAAAGAAAGAATTGGGGCTAGTATGTAAAGGAGACTCCTCGGTTAAAGAGCAGAATTTGCCTGGCAGGAAGAAAGGGGAAAGGAAGGGGGTAAGAAAAAGGACGAGCATGCTTACTGTTTGTCACTGTCAGCCTGCTCACGGGAGACTTCAGTGAGGGCGTTTCCGGGGAGGAGACAGATACTCTTCTACGCAGCAACATTTAGGAAGGAGGCTCTGTGGTCTTCGAGCTAGCTAGCGAACAGAAACTGGCCTGAAGTGGTGCCTCGCTTGGAACTGGGGTAGATGAATTGGGAGCTGCCCATATTTCAGTTAGGAAGAATCTGGATAAAAGTTCCTGGAAGCTGAAGTCTCTTTTTTGACAGGAACATTCACGGCAGAGTAGGCCACAAGGACCCAATACAGCACATTCTGACGTTCAAATTAGGCCTAATTAAATGCAGCTCCTTTTGACTCTGTTTGATGATGATTACCTGTACAGAGTGGTTCTGAATTGCGACCACCTCACCTACATCACCCCTAGTCACTCAGTTTTGAGACAAACACCTAGGTCCAAATTTTTAAAAAGGTAGACTAAAAGACACACTGCCCCCCCACCAAAAAAAAATCAACTAAAATAAGCTATCAGGCCTAATCTAGAATGACTTAATGTATTATTCATTCTCTGCTTTGAACATTTTACTTAAGTACTTTATTAGAGCTATTAGCTCAGGGTTCCCGCCAAGTGCATCAATTTGTTTATAGGCTTTAGATTCAAGCTCTTCAAGAGTATTTCGAGTGTATTCAAAAGAACCTACGTTCTCGAGATAATATACACAGTATTTTTTAACATCTATGTTTTCGGTTCTCTGGCGCAAGATATTCTGCACCTGGGTGCTTTCCGGCCTTGACCAAATAGCATGAATAGTAGGGAATGAGAACTTTCCCTCTGTTATATCTTCACAAAAGCTTTTGTTTTCACTGTACTCTTTGGAGTGTAGATTAGCATAATCATCTCTAATTTGGAAAAAGAGCCCAAGTGTATCAAGTAGTGGCTTTAAATCACTTCTGTAATCAGAAAACAACTGCATGAGACCTACTGCTAATCCAAAGAGTCCACCGGTCTTCTGCAGAACCATAGCTTTATATTCCTCTTCAGTGGGACAAATATAGTTATCCCTCCAATAAATATCTAGGCATTGGCCCTGATGGAGTTCCAAAAGCTGGCGGGTAAAGATCTTTACTGCTTCTGGCTGATCAAGGGTTAAGACTTTCTCTAGGCCAAGAAAATATATGTAATTGGCAGAATTGATGACAGATGGAATTCCATAGATGCTGTGTGCCACTGGAAAGCCACGTCGGAGTTTTGAGTTGTCTTCAATATCATCGATGAGTAAACTGGCATTATGCAACATTTCCGTCACTTCAATGATAATCTAACAAAAAAGGCGATTGAAAAATTTTTTTCATATTTTAACTATCCAAAACAGCTTATAAATATCTAATTATATTAACAGATTACAAGGGTTCTCAGGTTTCTAAGTTTTTAAAACTAATAATTATTTAGCAACTCCAATATAAGACAGTATATTGCATGAGCATTAAATGGAAGTCAGAGCTAGGAGTACTTTTACGAGACACATTAATTTCTTGGGGTTAAGAACAAGGTTATAATTGCCTAAATACCTGTAGCTTGTCTTCTGGAACTTTCAGCCAATGATTAAATGCCTGTGAAAGTTTGGTTCTCACTTGTTTACCTGCAATTAGAGAATAAAACTTGGCAATAAATTAATATCTTAATTATAAAAAACACATTCAGAAACTTCCCCTAAAATGGATCAGACTTGATAAATCCAGCGCCATCAATCCATTATCCACTGCAGAGCCTGTGTCTTCCACTGCTGGGCCCCTACTGGCTCCTTCTGTCGAAATTCACATTCTAAAACCTACAACCTTAAAATTAGGACAGGCAAGAGACATTCTAAAGTTGCAGTGGCCCACTAGCAAGCCCACTACTTTAATTTTAACTTGTATCAACAATTTTGGCATGGAATGAAAGTTTTAGAAATTTTGGTCTCATTCATTCCTTTTAAAAAGGAAGCCCGTCTAGTTAGCAGCAGTTAATTAGCACTGTCCATTTCAGAGAAGATATTCAGAGAACACTGGGTATTTCTAATGAAATGTACTTTGCTATTGAACTACCTCTTAAAATTATCCACCACTGTCTATGGCCATGCCATCCTCAACAAGCCTGATCCCCTCTGATCTCGAAAGTTAAACAGGGTCGAGCCTGGTTAGTACTTGGATGGGAGACCACCTAGGAAGACCAGGTGCTGTAGGTGTTAAAAAAATAAAAATGTTCTATATGTTTCCTGCATGCACAGTAACATCCTAATTTTAGGTTTCAGGAAAATAGTTACATAAAAGTTTTAGTGAACAGAAACAGTATTCTAAGTCCTATCTATGTTTTCTTTATACCGATCACTCGAACAAATGAATATACAAACTGGACCATACTGACAATGCAAAACTGTGCAAAGTGACCCATACTGCTTTAGCAAACAAGTTTAGGAGACAAAGAACACAGATAATCCAGGTTGAGCCACATTTTCCTTCTACTTCAGAATGTACATAGAAAACAGACAATGGCTTAATGTAGAAGTACCGCAGTTTTAATATTTTTTTCCTCTGACCAGATTCTAGGGTCTGGCTTGATATTTTTAAGCCCTCAAATCGTTTCCAATAGGCACTAGTCACAGAGATCCCTCAAAATTAACACGATTACTATTTCCTTTTTAAAATCTTAACATTATCAACTCTCTGTAGCCCATCTTCTCCACTCCCAACTCCACCCTCCACCTCCCACTGCAAAGGCTTGGGGCCCTGCACTAGGGCAAAAAAGCAAACATAAATAAAAGTCATTCTATTTCATTCATTTCAGAAAATTCTAATACCAACAATTATTTATGATTGTAACCTTTTATAAGCAAGAGTAACAATAAATGGTCCGGTCCACCTGTAAATCATTTTAGTAACACTGAAAAATAGGTTTATTGTGCATAATGCAATTTCCTATTTAGGAAAATCCTTTGAGGTTATATTTTGTCAAGGATGCAACAATATATTCAGTTAAAAAAGGTGAGATACCCAATAAGTTTTAAATATGTAATCTAATGGCTTAAAATATTACTTTTAGATAATGAGGACTAAAAGAATTGTTACAGAGTAAGTTAATTTCATAGGTAACCATTGTGGTTAAAATGTAATGATAGGCAGTCCTGGCTTTGCAGAGTGGCAGAGTCTCTGGAACGGGAGACACTTTAGACTCTTGTCAGCACTGATAACTGGCGTGTTTTATGACAGCTCATTTCCAGCCAGTGTTTGCCAACCGGTTACAAAGCAGTGCAGCGACACACGGGCAGAGTGTGGAAGAAAGTGTCATGTTTCTCAGTGGAAGACCCTAGTAGCCTAAGAACTGCAGTGTGTGCGTTCATAGTAGAAAACATGAACGTGGAAAGTAAGTGAAGGTTTTCGTTACTGTACAAATTGGCACAGATTTCCCTGACAGCTATGCAATAGGGAACAGGAATGTGTGGCATCCGTAAAGAATAAAACCTCCAACGAGGTAATCAAATGTTTTAAGTATTTTTATTTTTTAAGTATGTTACATAATGGTATGTTTTTTAAAGGGTATCTCAAAATTGTTCCTTTTAAGAACAAAGAATTATAAAGTTCTATTTATCATTTTTCTCATAGGTTATCACCTTAAATAGAAAATGTATGTAGAAAACAAACAACGACTTAACTTACAGGTGCTGTAGTTTTAATACTTTTTTCCTCTGACTAGATTCTAAGGTCTGGCTTGATACTTTTAAGTGCCCAAATAGTTTCTAACAGGCACTAGTCTCAAGAGCTGGCAAGTTTAACCTCTGTATGCTAACGTTTGCATGACCAATACTCTAAAAATGACCCTATACGTATTTAGTTACTGAAGTACTACCTGGTAATTGAAGTAAGTACTTGTAGGGTTCTAAAAGAATTCTTTGGGCTGTTTTTTGAGTCTTCTCCATTGTGTCTGAATTTCAAAGCCGATCTGTTAAAAAAGAGAAACAAATATGCTCTCATTAACGAAATTATCTTCGAGTGTCAAACTGCAAAGAAATTTGTGTCTCAAGATGTTTTTGTAAAGGTAGACTTTGTTTCATTTTTAAAGAAAATTCTACATGTATGAATCTTGAAAACGTTACGCCGAGAAGCCAGTCACAAAAGACCACGTATCGTATGATACCATTTATATGAGATGTTCAGTAGAGACAAATCTACAGAGATAGAAAGTAGATTAATGATTGCCTAGGATTGGGGTAGGGAGAATGAGGAGTGACTGCTAATGAGTATGGAGTTTCTTTTTGGAGGCACCAAAATGTTCTAAAATTAGATCGTGGTGATGCCTGCGAACCCTGTCAGTATACTAAAACCTGTCAAATTGCATACTTTCAATGAGTGAACTATATGATACGTAAATTATATCTCATTAAAAAAAGTTTGATCAAGTGATTGGCCAAAGTACTCACCTGGATTTTAAGTTACAAAATTTATATTAAGCCTTTGCTATTTATTCAACCATAAAAGGCTTAAATCGTTGACATCAAATCAATGTTAAATCCACAGAATTAGATTATTATATATCTGACTGATTACATAAATCAGTAATCAGTACTTTTTTTCCTGTAACTGTTAAGACAAATTAGCATGTTTTATATATTTAAAATTTAGGGGAAAACTCTCCTGCATTTTCTCTATAATCGACCCATTTCAGAGATTCTGATTTAAGACATTCATTAACTTGAATGCGATTGTCATTAAAAATATTCTCTTAACAAAGCCTGTGAGATTTCGCGTCCCCCCACTGCTCATACTTTACAAGTTCCCCTTTGACACAAGGCTTTCCAACATGTTATGCTGTCTGGAAGGCTGTTTCCTTAGTTAACTCCTGCCAACCCTTCAACTCTCGGGTCGATCCTCATTTGCTCGGGAAAGCCTTCCGTTAGCTTCCTACGCCAAATTCTGTACCTGTGATTCTATCACCTTGTAACTCCTTTGTAGCACTCACCGCTGTTGCAATTTCATACGCGCTTGTGTGTCCACTTTATTTAACATCCATCTGTCTCACTAGGCTTAGAGGTCTACTAAGGCAGGAGCCGTACCAATTCTTCCCCGTGGTAGGATCTCAATAAATACGTGAAGAACCGACCGAAAAACGGAAAGTGCCTTCTAACGTGTTAGGTGAGAACATCAGAGGAACGGTCTGGTTTCGGAGCGGCTATCTAGAGACATATAAATAGAAGCGCAGCTGTAAAGCGCAGTTTACCCTTCGACTCAAACTCCGGGAGATGACGGGTCTGGAGAAAACTGCCTGAGAGATGCCTCCAGGGTCGTCTCTGTCGGCAGAGCCGCAGGGTCCACGAGGCTCCCGCTTCCTCTCGGCTCAGACTCCCCCTTCCGCCCCGCTCGGTCCCCTACCTCCCTGCTCCTCTCTTCCAGCGAGGGGACAGAAAATTCGTACACAATCCGGTTCAGCATCCGGGTCCTCGCCCACCTTCTTTCTTTCCTCCGGGTCCCGCCCTCCTCCCCATCCGGGTTTCCCCAGCCGCCACCACAGCCGCTCACGGTTTAACGATGAGATCACAGCTTTCGCGCCGCCGGTCCGCGAGTCGTAGTACCAGCATCAACTTCCCTCTTTATAGTTTCCTCTCGCTGCCTACACGAATCCCTCCCCCTACTTCATCCCAGAACTCTCCGCGCTCCTCAGCCGCCAGCGACACTGCATTACTCGACGCACGAAAATGCGCCATCCTGGTCACACTGCGCAGGCGTCGTTGCCACCTCCCCTCTGCTTTGTCGCCCCGCTCACTCCCCCTTCCGTCTCACGCAGCCGCGGGGCATTGAGGGTCTTGCAGTTCTCGCCTGCAAGGGCTCGCGCGCTGGTCCCGCAGCCTGGACTACATTTCCCGAAAAGCTTTGAGGCGTAACTTTCTGTTTCCATAGAACTGGTGGGAAAATGGCGTCGTTGTTTGTATGCTGGGGGCCAATAAGAACAGGGTGTAGGCGGGCTCTAAAAAACCCCAGCCAATCCGAGGTCGTCTAAGAGGCCATCCGGGAAAGAGGTAGGGGAGGGGAAACAGCCTAGGGGAGGGGAGAGCGGAGAGAAGGTGGGGGACTCGGGGTGGGGGGGAGCGATGTTTGCCCGTCAGTCGAGTCCGGAGTGAGGAGCTCGGGTGCTGGAGCGGAGGAGACTCTCGAGCTTAGCCTGCCGCCGCCACGGCCACCGCCTGGATCTTTGCCCGGAGGGAGCCGCAGAGGGTCTGTGGCCGCCGTCCTCTGGAGGGCAGCGCGACGGGGGCCCGGACTCCGGTCCGGGAGGATTTTTCGTCGTCCCCCCTCCCCCCAGCGAGGGAGCCCGAGCGGCCGCCAAACAAAGGTACCAGTCGCCGCCGCGGGAGGAGGAGGAGCCGGAGCTTCAGCCTCGGCCGCCGCTGGACCCGCCGCTCTTCTCCCCTATCTCTCCCCCGGGCCTGCTGGTTTTGGGGGGGAGCCGGGGAGGGGACTCCGGACGCGCCGGCGTCTGCGCTCGCCTCCCAGGAAGGTAGGGCATTTCGGAGGCTTTCGCGGGCTCGTCGGGGGTCCTTGAGGGAGTCCGGGCCCGGGCGACGAGCGGGGAGGACCGCCGTGGTGCGCTCGCCCGGCGTCCGAATTCGGGGCCTCGGCCCCGGACCCCCGCCCCCCGCGGCAGCCCCAGCCCGGCGGCCGTGGTCACGGCTCGGCCCGGCCCTCTGTGGGGACCCAGCAGTCGCGCGCGGGGGGGGCCGTGCCGCCTCCCGGTCCCCTCCTCCCCGTCCCCGGGCCCCGCGGCTGGCTTCGGGGTCCGCTCCGCTTGTCGGTCCACGTCTCGAAACGGGACGTGGGCAGCGGCCCCGGCGGGTCGGTCCTGCGGCGGCCTGCGGGCCCTCTGAGGCCGCTGTCCGCTCGGACGCGGGGTGCGCCGAGGCCCGGCCGGACCCGGCTTGTTGTGAGTTTCTCCTCTGACAGAAATGGCGTCATTGTCGGAGACGGGAAACTCCGTCGGGTCCCGACAATGGGGACGCGAAGCCGCCGAGCTGTGTGAGTGGCGGGGTGCGCGGGGTGGCGAGGCCCTAGGGAGCCCCGCATCGGTGTCTCGCGTGTTCGACGGCCTTTTTTGGCCCCTCCGCCTCCGCCCGTGTAGGGGGTGCCTGTGGTGTTCACTGGGTGTCTTTTGTCTCTCTTCCAGGTGCAGGTGAATCTGGTGTTTTCCAGGGGATCGCGGTCCCGGAATCATCATGAAGGTGAGCTTGCCTACAGAAAACGAAGCTCGGGGCTTGTAGAATTCAGGAAGTGGGGGGTTGGATCGATGTCGCGGGGCCTCCGAGTGTTACCGAGGAAGGTGTGCTTGGTGGCTGGGTGCCCGAGCCCTTCCCCGGGAGACGACCGGGTCAGCTGGTGTGGATATGTATCTGTGGGCTGTGCTCTGGAGTTGGAGCAGTACAGGATAGCTCACTGAGGCTCCTTTTCCCATATAAGACGTCTCTTTTTGCAAAGAATGAGTGGAATAGTTGCGTGCAGGGGAGGGGGTGTTTTAAAAGGTGAAACGGAAAAAGCAGGTCAAGTAATCTGACTCTAGAACCTCAACTGTATTGTGTTTCTATCGCTTACACTGATGAAAGAAAATCTCATTTATTGTGCTAACAGTACTGTGAATTTTTAGCAGAAGACTGATTAGGCACGAAAATAATCTTATTTGAAAGATTTTAAGGCATTTTTATGATCTTTACAAACTCAGAGATAGCAGGTTCCTTGTATTTCCAGAGACTTAAGAGTATGTGGCTTATTTTTCTTTATTGGTTTGTTTGGTCTGGGAATTGTTAGATGCTGTATTGCACTGTGGAAAGCTGATGGCCAGGTTCTTCTTAAATTGTAAACGTGTTAAGTGGAGGATGTTGTCTAAAAAGTACGTTTTGCTTAATTGGTGGAAAAAATTGATAGCAATAAAAGTACAGTCTGTTTTTCCACTTTAGAGACTATAGAAGTGAATGCTGTCATATTTTTAAAGGCACTCTAGATATCTGGTATGTCTAGATTCAACTGGTGGAACTTAGAAACGGGCAGATATTTTTCATCCATCACAAATTCAGAAGTGCTTGAAAAGGGTAGAGTGTGTTCACAAGTATAGGAAAGCAACAGATAGTATGTGGAAATGTAAATTCATGTACCTTTCATAGTTCCTTTGAACTGATTTTAAACATTCACTTCACTTTTCCTTAGAATCAATATTGCTTTTATAATACTGCATCCACATAAAAATTTGTAATGCTCATGTTTATGAAAGCAGGTGAAAGCTATAGCTGTCTTTTTTTTTGTTTGTTTTCTTGAGTGTGGGGTGCCATAAACTACCTGAAACGTTTATATCTGCTGAATTACTGTCTCACCTTCATGTAAATGAAAAACAGTGATTTCAGAAATGAATCCCTTTTGTTAGTCGCAGATGCTACCTAGAACTTCTGTGACCTGTATGAAACAGTGACAAGTGAGTTTATTAGGAAAAACTGGTATTTTTCTCGGTGTTGGACCAGAATTTCTTAAGGAAAGTGTTGGGTTGAATGATATGTAATAGGTCAGCAGCCGAATGATACAGGGTTGAGTTTAGAATAAATGTTGTAATCTGTCACAGTTTCCAATGTAGTGCCTGACACATCTTAGGGACTCTGTTAATGTCTGGTTAAAAGAAATGTAAGTTGAAGGTCTTTTAGATTTAAATTTTCCTTTCCTTTCCTTTCATTTCCTTTTTCTTTTTTCCCCCCAATTGGTCTATTTAAAAAATGAAAGTATGTTGGAAACTTTAGCCTTAAAAGTTTCGTAGTAAGTATTAGGCAAATGCAAATTTGGGGGTGTCATTTGAGAACAACTAATTTTAAATGCTCAGTGTTTACATCATTGCTGCCTTTAAAAAAAGCATTGGTAATGTTAAAAGGAAAGCGTCATTAAAATAAATTTCTGATTTAATACAAGAAGAACTTCCTGTTTTTGTAAGTATGATAAGTCTTCTTAGGGAACCTGCTGGAAGTCACTAGTACTAAAACCTTAGCTTATTTCTTGGAAGTTAATGTTTTATGTGCTGAAAGTTGAGAGGCTGCCCACGATTGGTATTTTGCTTGAACAAAATCGCAATTCAAAAAGTATTTAGGGTTGATCATATTGGGCTTACATTTTCTTTTTTAAAATATGTTGCCAATTTCTATACTGTAAATGACAGCTGAGCTATAGAAAGATTTATGCCATATATCTGATCTTACCAAACATATCTGTACTTTGAAGCAAGCTTTTAAGTTTGTATCATGTGTCCTATTAGTCACAAAAAATTTTAAATTTTACTGAATGACAGTGTATTAAGGTAATTGAAAAAGTGATTAGTAATACTCTTGGTTGTTTAAAATCCCCAAATAAAAATGTATATATCATTTTAGTATTATATGTTTTAGAAGCAATTTTCCTGTAGTGCTAACTTCAAGAATTTATTTAAGTAAATAAAGCTGCTTTACTGACTAGTATACAGTATCTTATATTTTTGCCTGGTGCGTTTTTGAGAAATCTAATGCAATAGCAATTTTGTGCTTTAACATAGATTACGATGTTGGTCTTATGTTAGATTTATTTTTCATACTTTTGATAGACCTTTCAATGTCAGCGATAACACATTATCAGGAAATGACAGATTATTAAACTTTCTAAATAATTTTAAGACTTAATTATGTCAGATTCATTTCCTTCTTTTTTTCTAAATAAAACTTTTTTCTTCTGTATTGCGCGTATTATTAACATCTCTGATTACACTGTTGTAAATTTTCCAGTGAAATGGGCTGGATAGGCTAGACAGTTCAGAATCTTAAGGGCTAAGTGACTTAGATGGTTGTATTTAGAATCTGGGGAGATAGGGCTTTTTCCATGTATCATTCTCTTTTCAGTAAACGTTGGCTTAGATCACATACAAATAACAGGTTAATTACAAATGCCTTTTTTAATGCCTTTTGCTTATGTGCATATTCTCAATCCTCTTCCCTCCCCCCTTCCTCCCCTCCCCCCTACCCCCTACCCCCTTCCCTCCTTTTTCTCCTAGCTCGCTCTCTCCCTCCTTCCTCTCTTCCTCCTTTTTTTAATCTCTCTCCCTCTCTGTCCCTTTCCTTCCCTCCCTCCCCATCCCTCTTTTCAGGGAATCTACTAGTAATCGGTAGTACTAAAAACTTAGCTTATTTATTGGAAGTTAATGTCTTATGTGGTGAAAGTTGAGAGGCTGCCCATGATTGGTGTTTTGCTTGAACAAAATTGCAATTCACATAAATTACTCATTTAACAACAACCCCTTCCAAGTGTCAGGCAGTGTGGAATGAAGGTGAATGAACTATCAGACCTGCTCTCAAGGAGCTCACAACTTAGGCGCTCACAGAGACAGCAAAACAGTGCATTTAAATTATGAGAGTATCGATCGCAATATATAATTGTGATAAGTGCTATGGGAGGACGGAAGAGGACATCGAAATCAGAAAGCCGGGGAAAGTCTTCTGGCGGAATTGACATCTAAGCTGAGTGTTAAAGCTTTCACTAGGCAAAGGAGGATAGAAAAGAGTGTTTCAGACAGAGAGGGAACAACATTGGGGAAAAAATATACCAGTGTTTGCTTCGGCAGCACATACACTAAAGTTGGACCAATGCAGAGAAGATTAGCCTGGTCCCTGCGCAAGGATGACACGCAAATTCATGAAGCGTTCCATATTTAAAAAAAAAAAAATCAAACAAACAGAAACAGAAAACCCCCAAGATGCTGTATTTGGAAACTAAGTAGTTCACTGTGGCTTGATTAACTTAAAGCATGATGTATTTGGAGTGGGAAGAGGAGGGCATGGTTGGAGACGAGGCTAAATTAAGGAGTTGAAAATTTTCTCAAAAGCTACATGGAACCACCGAAGGTTTTTAAGAAGGAGTAAAGATGTTGGATTTCTATAATACGGAGATCACTTTGGTAGTTTTGTAGTGAATACATCAAAAGGGAGATCTGAATGGAAAGTCTGGAGGTTCCAGGTGAGAACGCCCGTGAGAAGTGAGCGAGGGCTTCAACTGGAGCTGAGGGCAGAGACCCGCAACAGCGACAGCTACGAAGTAGATTATGGGATCTAGGAACTCACCCCAGGTAGGAGGAAGATGAGGTTTCCTGGGGGCATGAGATGGAAGTTGTCACTGAAGCAAGTTGTCATTGGAGTACAGATGAATAGGGTTTTAGGTATTTAAAGGACGTGTAGGAGGCCCCCGTCCAAGTGGATCTGCTTATTAAGATGTAAGATTAAGAGAGCAGGTGGGAGGAACAGCAATCAGGTGGTTAATCCAGTGTGAATGTTAACCTCATAGTCAATATTTAACTATAATATTCTAAGGGATTTAGATCCATGATATGGCAAATGTATTTTGTCCTATAAATTTATAGTCTTTTTGACGAAAGGTAATTTTCTAAAATACCGACTTGCTTTCTGTCCAGATTGCCAATACTTTGCTTACTGTAATTCTTAAAAGTATGTTAGATGACTGCATATTTCACCAAAGAATGTTTTTGCTAACTCGGCCTATAAATTCAGGTTGAAGTGACAGAGGGTGTTGCTTTAGATTAGATGCAGTGAAGGGCCTGTTTAAAGAGATGACATTTAAGCATCATGTAAAACAAACGATATAGCGAGCCACTTAGTTATCTGGGGTAAGAGCATCCCAGGCAGAAAATACAAGTGCAAAGGCCCTGAGGAGGATTGTTTGGCTTGTTTGACCTTGGCATGTTTAAGGAACAGGAAGAAGACCTGTAGGGCTGGAGTCCTCGGAGATGAGGCCAGAGAGGTCACGAGGCCAATACAGTGTAGGGCCTTGTAGGCCAAGTAAGGCCTTAGAGTGAAATCTGAGTCTTAGGAAGTCGTTGAAGGGTCTGAGCAAGAGAGTGAAGTGATCCGGTAGACGTTTTCTGGAAGAACAGTAACTGCTGTATAGACAACACTGCAAGGAGCAAGAATGGGAGTGGGAGGTGACTTGAACGGCCACCAAGTTCTGGTGAGAGCTAGCGGACCAGGCGTGCCAAGGGGGGCGGCATTGAAGGTGGGATGATGATAGGATTTGAATGGACTGGATACGATGGAAAATTTCTGCTTGCTGCTACTTACAGATGACACCCCCGCCCCGCCCCCCGCTTTTAAATCTCTTTGCTGTGATTAGTTGGTGGATGGGATCCTTAAAACTGAGTACAGCCAAGCAGGTACCCCCGACTCTTAGCCGTCTCGTATTAGTGAGCAGCGACCATTCACCCGAGCAGTCCTTTCCATTTTATTTGCTTTTGTTTTCGAGTTTTAGAAAATGAGATAAAATTCACTTTTTCAAGTGTACAATTCAGTACTTAGTATTTTTACAAGATTGTGCATCAGAGAAACCATGTCCCCATTAACGGTCACTCCTGTTCTCCCTTTTCCTCTGTCCCTCCCCCGGGTATCACTAATCCACTTTCTGTCCCCAAGGACTTGCCTGTTCTGGACATTTCCTATTGATGGAATGATACAATATGTAGCCCCATGTGTCTGACTCCTTTCACTTAGAATAGTGTTTTCAAAGTTCATTCATTTTGCAGTATATGTCAATATTTCATTCCTTTTATTGTTGAATAATAGTCTGTTTTGTTGTCATACCGTATTTTATTAATTCGTTTATTAGTTGTTGGATGTGTGGATTATTTCTACTTTTTGCCTATGAATAATGCTGCAATAAACATTTATATACAAGCTTTTGTGTGAATATGTAATTTTGATTTTCTAGGGTCCTGTGTATGGACCTTTCCTGTTTTTAAGATAGTAATACTACCTGTAGTAACCTTGTTGAGAGCTGAGTGTTTAGCTTCAGATGTTCTGTGTCATTGTGGTAAGTGGCCACCAAGAAAATGGACATTTAAAAGTTTCATTCAATGTTTGTTGGACATTTACATGCTAGTCTCCGTACTAACCACTTAGATAGGATATATCAGTGAACAAAATAGGTAGAAAGTCCTGGCCCCGTGGATCTTATATGTTAAGGTGTGTTTGTGAGATGAACAGACGAACAAATAAACAAATCTAGTTTGTTAGGTTATCAGTAATATGGAAATAAGAGGGGAGCCTAGCCGGGCAAGTCGATTTAAATAGGCTTTCGGGGTGATACAGGGGGTGAGGCAGGTCGTGGTATTAAAGTCGTCGGCTAGACTTTGTTGAGAAAACTTGATGGAACGGTGTGGGGGAGTTAGTCATGTGGTCGCAAAGACAGCTTGACATGTTCAGTAAACTGCACAGGAGGCCAGGGTGGCTGGAGCGTAGTAAGGAAGGAAGACGTGGCGGGGGGTGGGGTGGGGGGGTCAGACAAGTAAAGGGGTGCAGGTTGGGGGCGGAGCGGATCAGATCAGGTCACCTAGGACCTTGAGGCTTTTGTAAGGATTTTGGCTTTAACAATAATAGAAATAGGGAGCAACCGGGGACTTTGAATAGAGGAGCGATGCAGGCTCATTACAGAGCGACAAATGTCATTATATTTTTAAAAGATCACTGACTGCTGTGTTAAAAACAGGCTGTATGCAAGTCAGAGACAGTGAAGGAGATGAGGAGGGGTCAGATTCTAGATGTCTTCTTTGAAGGCAGAGCCAACAGGCATTCCTGTCAGAAAGAAGGTAGAGGAAGGAGAAAGTCAAGGACACCAAGATTTTCTGGCTGGGTACCTGGAAAACTGGGGTTAGGATGAAGTTAGGGCTGCATAAGTTTTGGAAATAAGCATTTATATTTTATATTTGTCAAAAGCGCTTTGCGAAATGTGGCTGTAAATGAAATAGACATGCTATGTTAATTTTTTAGTAACAGACTCATTTTAAAAGAGCTGCAAACTTTTATTCTTGACAAACTGTTTCAAAACAGGACTCTCGCTGCCTGCCTTTTAGCGACACAGGACAGATGTTTCTGCACCCGGGAGAAGCATGCTCTCGTGTTGTCTGTGAGGTGACACCCACAGGAAGCAGAGGAAACCAGTCCCATTAATCCTTTTGATATTTAAATGTTGCAGATTGCAGGTGTGAATTTTGATAAGGCTTAAACTGCAGTAGAATTATTAAAAATTCGTGTGGATTATCTAAGTGCACAACACTTTGAGCTTGTAACCATTCGAATATAAAGACAAAGGAAAATAGTGAGGAAATTGTGTCAGCGTTCTTTTTTACCGGGCCTCCTTTAAACCGAATGGGCATTGAACAGAACATAAACTTTAACTACCTTTTGTTCCCAAGATGATGTATTTTCATTTAATTACTTTTCGTTAAAATAAGACGGTATATTTGTTACCGCTTAAACTGCTAATCAGCATATTTAACTTAATTTTAAAAGAGAACTTGTGTTATAAAAATTATTACAGTTCTGCTCTTTCAGAAGCGCAGGAAATCCTGACATTAAAGTTTTCTGTGGAAGATAATGTGTTTCTAGAAATCTGATAATTTTCATGCTGTGATTAGAGACACCATTCAGGTTTGGGGAGGAAAAATGAGTTTATAAAAGTGTATAAACAGTTTACTGGGAAATAAAGGGCAGCTCTACTAAGGTCAGCCTACAGAGAGAGAGAAACCAAGCTTCATGTTCATCTTACTATACTGATGGTCTTATTTTAGGCTGGTAAATAGAAGCAAAGGACAAGATAAAAGAGGCAAAGGAGGGAAAGTTTTAAAACAACACTAGTCTTACTCTGAGTACAGTTCCCAGTATTCCTTAATTAATACTTGCTCATATTCTACACAGAAGGTCCAAGTATGGGTATCAAGATTGCTTTAAATCTCTTCCCATCCCAGAGTTATTATGTGCAGAATTTCACATGGCCATACACTTTCTTGGAGAGAGGAGCCATAGCTCTTCTCAGCTTCTCAATGGGACCCACAACACAAATAGTAAGAAACACCGCTCTGTAATATCATCTGCTAACTGATCTGCTGCCAGTCATCTTAAT
>NW_011889060.1:41606-44510 GCF_000151845.1 Pteropus vampyrus | reverse complement strand
TTACTATACTGATGGTCTTATTTTAGGCTGGTAAATAGAAGCAAAGGACAAGATAAAACAGGCAAAGGAGGGAAAGTTTTAAAACAACACTAGTCTTACTCTGAGTACAGTTCCCAGTATTCCTTAATTAATACTTGCTCATATTCTACACAGAAGGTCCAAGTATGGGTATCAAGATTGCTTTAAATCTCTTCCCATCCCAGAGTTATTATGTGCAGAATTTCACATGGCCATACACTTTCTTGGAGAGAGGAGCCATAGCTCTTCTCAGCTTCTCAATGGGACCCACAACACAAATAGTAAGAAACACCGCTCTGTAATATCATCTGCTAACTGATCTGCTGCCAGTCATCTTAATAAAAATAGTTGTTTGTATACCTTTCTACTTTCACCATTAAGGAACAGGTAATCAATCATCTGGTCACTACTCATTTTATTTTTTAATTTTCTTTGTTTAAATCACTATACAATTAGAAAAGAGTCGAGTTTTTTGTTTCTGAAATATTAGCATTTACGTGAAATTTCTACATAGCTTGAGATGTTTGCCTATTTGAATTTCTAAGAAGAATCCGAATGTTTTCAGTTACAATTATAAAGATCCTTTGATTTATGGAAACATTTTATGAAATAAGTTTAAAAAGTTGCTCTGAAAATCTGGAAGTACAGTTTTTAGCACACTGGGTATTTATGAAACTATTTATTTAAAAAGTTAATGTATGTTTGCTCTTTCCTTTTCCACATTCAGTTATTTGTCTAATAGGGTCGTCTGTAACAAGGATAATATCTAATTGAATAACCAGATGTACTTAGCTTTAGGATACAGTTAGGAGTATGTATAAACTTCTATATTACTCTGCCTGGTGTGAGTGTTTTTCCAGCTTAACATTGGCGTTGGCAGTCAGGTGATAGAGAGGCTGATTCTCTGGGCCATTATTACAATTTGTAAGAAAGAAAATTTTACAGAAAATACTGGATGTATCATTTTTATAAATTATAAATTTAGCTATAGTCAAAAGAATAACAATTCTGCACATAGTTTCATATTATTAAGATATGTCAGATTACAGTATATCTTGGACAATAAGATGGATACTTTACATAGACTTCTTATTTAAGCCATTTTCGTCTTGCTTATAGATTTGTCAGTGGGACTTAACTATAGGATATTTGAAGATCTGTGTCAAGATTTTGATAAGTAACAGACTGCTATCTCCTAATTTGATAATCTTGCAGGATAATTGCTTATGAGAGCATAGTTATTGATAACTAATAAGTTTCCTTGAAAATCACACTTATTTTTTTATAATTTAATAGCATAAATAAAGATTATAAACTGTCAAACCTTTGACACAGTGTAGCTTAGTGATTAAGAGCATGTGGTTTAGAAAGAGAGATCTTGTTCCCAATACTGTTTCTCTCCGTTCTTTGTTGTTGAAGTTAGGGTAAAGTCATTCATTTTTGAAAGTAGACATTAATTTTTTTTTTTTTTTTTTTTTTTTTGCCAAATGGTGTTAATAGTTACAAGATTGTGTAAGTACTAAATGAAATAACATTGAAAATGCTTTTTATTGCGCTTGGCGTAGTTCTGTGCAGGCAATACATGGCGGACGTATTGTTCTGGTAAAAGCTTGTCTCTCCTATTATAAACATAGAATGAGGATTCTTTAAGACTGTTTTGGATTGAATTGGGACTCTTTCAAGTTGTGGGCAGTTTTCTAAGAATGCTGGTGTTCTTGTCTAAAATAGGTCTGGCTTTAGTACTTATCTCACGGGGTTATAGGGGGTGACTAATAACAGGATCTACTACATAGTAAGTTCTCAATAAATTGTAGCTATTAGTAGATCTATGACGAAAATGGACAAACGTCGATTTAAACAGGCTCTCAGGGTGATACAGTGACTAGTCTTTTTTTAACTTGATTTGGAAGTTTAGGAGAAAAGTTGCAATTTTCTGATTAAGATTAAAACCTGTCTTTATTTTTGTCTTTATGAAATTCTCAAAAGAATGTTTAATGGAAGTTGAAAACGAGATTTCTTTATTCTCAGAACGCATTGCTCCCATTTCAGACCTTTATCCGAGCAGAAGCTTCTAGTAAACACAGTACGTGTCTGCTCAGATGGGTTTCTTTCAAGGGAAAATACATTTTGCTTCCAACCCTAGAGGGTTGTTGACGGATTAGATGAACCACTGTAGATATTTATTCTCTGCGTAAGCATCCACCTCTAGCCTTGCTTATTTATGTAAGGCAATTTTTTCTTCTTCTTTTGATCGCATCACTGTTCTGATGTGGCAGTTAGTCACCTGAGGCTGGTCTAGCAGGGTGAGCCAACGTGGGTGGAGTGAGTGAGTGCTGGGGCCCTGCCAAACCTGAGAGTCTTTACTCCAGAGAGGAGTAAAAGGAAAGCTGAGCAGGTTTGAAGACAAAGGAGCTACTATTGCTCGTCAGAGTTTTAATGAGGCAGCTTGGCTTGGCTTATGTCTATTTGGGAGATTTTTTTAAATTTAGATTTTTCATATCTTCAGTTTTATTTTGGTAAGGATATCTCACCAAGGACCCATTTCTAGTTTTTATTCATATATCCTCGCTTAAAGTAGTTCAGTGATTTTAAAAAAAGTTGTTCATTGTCAGAGGGCCTGACACTTAAATCACTTAAAGTTGCTTTGCCCCAACTTGGAGAAAGTTTTCTAAACTAGCTCTATTACTAGCAAAATTAAGGAAGTTTTCTTTTTATTTGAAAAGCAGTATAGGTTTTTTGTAAATGTTAAAAATTACAGAAATGTATACAGTGAATAGTAAAACCTTACCCACCAGCCTCACTTCCTGTTAACAGTTTGGGGTACAGTCTCGCACACCTTTCTTCTTTGCACATGTAAACTTGTGTGTGAGTATTTATTTCATGTTT
>NW_011889060.1:30456-40201 GCF_000151845.1 Pteropus vampyrus | reverse complement strand
CAGTGGACTCACTTCTTCTGGGAGAACCTTTACGTGTTGAAAATTAATATTGCGAATGAGAGGAAAACAGCATAAGGATTTGAAGAGTTAATATTTTAAAGCGAGAGAAAAGTGAATCCTCACATTATATTGCCACGGGTAATTTTGAAATATCGTGGCTCAGAAAACCAGAAAAGACTTTCAAAGAGCCTTTGGCCCTGTGGATTTAGACCCCAACTATTGTGTCAGATGACAACATAAAAGGTTACGTAGAGCAAAAAAGTATTCACAACCTGGGTGGCATCCCCGAAGGTGTAAGTTTGCTTGTTCTCTATTTACTTATCTGGATTCGATTCTATTATTTCATTTTCTTTCCCCTAATATAATTCTTTTTATCTGTATGTTACCTTTTTTCCTCCCAGTCGAAAAGAACCCTGTCATCTTTCTGTGTTGCTAGAGGAAGGGTGGGAGGAGTTTTCAAGTAATAAGTGACTGTTGTAAAAAGATTTAACTTCAGGAATCATATGGAGCCTGAGAATTATATATTCAATTTGAGTAATTGCAGTTTTAAATTGCAGTTGTTTATGATTTCTTCATATATGCCTAGGTGATATTCTTCATATATGCCTAGGTGATATTTTTTGAGAGTAAACCTGGAGAATTGCTGTTTTTAATATTGTCATTTCTTAATTTTCTTTTGAGCCACCTTTTTACTTCGTTAACTCAAAGTCTTCCAACTCTCAAAACTGTCTTGCTGTGACACAAGATTCAGAGAGGAGGAGCAGGCAGTGGAAATGGCTGTTTAAAAACCCCTGCCAAGCGGAATCTTAGGGGCAGACAGATGTCTTTTTTATTGTTTGTATTGCCAGGTTAAAATTTGGGGGTATGCAGCTCTAGAATAAATTTAGCACAATTCGTATGTGAATATTCACTAAGTCATCTTAACATATCAGAGATGGAAAGAGAGGTCTGCTAATTTCTGTAAAAAATGGTTTCTTTTGAGATTGCAGTTATCATGTTTAAGCTAGAATATCTCTAAAGATGAAGTTGTGACCAGTGATTTCATTCTGGTGGCATGACAGGATTCTCTAACTAGGATATCTTTCCCGATTCAGACCCTTCTGTCCTTTGTGCCATCGCTATACTTATTACGTATTTCTGACAGTGCGGCTGTAAACCACAAATGACAGGCAGGAAATCATAGACAACTACTTATATTCCCAAATGCATCCGTATAAAATCAGTTTCACAAGTCCTGTGTACCCTGAGTTGTAAATTTATGCTATGCAAGTTTGTTTTATATATATCAAGTATTGTACAGTGTTTCTTAGAATGTAGATATGCAAATGATTTCAGTTTGATGGTACATTTGGTACTGTATACAGATTGGTATCTAACTTTTTAAAAATTAAATATCAGTACGTCTTTTTCATGGAGGTGATAAATTCAAGAGCCATTCTTCATTGTCAGACTTCATCAGAGGTGAATTAGAAACAAAAGAGGATGAGTCAGGGTGCGCTGTCCTCACTCACCTCATCACCCTAATGATACAGAAGGAATATAATGGAGTAGGATTTTTAGGTGTAAGTCTTGCTCTGTCTCTTAACTAGCTTCAGGACCTTAGGCAGTTTATTTCTTTGAGCCTTTTCATCACGTGAAATATGGCGATAGTAATAATTACTTTGTCGTTATGAATTATAAATAAGATGACATATGCAAAATACTCATCACTGTGTTTGGTTTACAAGTGCCCAAAATAATAACTAATATATTGTGGTGGGGGCACTTTTACTATTGTCCTCATGTCACCAGCTGCTAGGAGTTTAGGAAACGTACTTAATGCAGCCAGTGCGCGTTGCATTGTGGTAGAGTAGAGTGCTTGGTGCCTGTGTGCCTAATTACGGAAAGCCAGATTCATACAGTTTTGGAGCCTCACGTCTTTTTTGCTTTCCTGGTTCATTTTTTTCCCATCGCTTTTAATAAAAAAGGGAATCGAATGGAAATTTTCCACCGGAAGATATCTGTTTGAGGGGCAATGTCTTCGAATAGTATAAAATTCAGGAATGTAAAGTTAGGGTGGCAGATGGTAGCGCTTCAGTGGTTAAGAGTACAAACTTTCTAAAAACTTAGTTTTTCATTGAGGCGACAGTGGTTGATAACATAAATTATAATTTGTATCTGTATTGTGTGTTACGTGCTCACCACCAAAAGTCTGGTTCTCCTCCGTTACCATGTATTTGATGCCCTTTATCCGTTTCTCCTTCCCCCTCCCCTCCCCTCCTCCTTGGTGATCACCCCTGTGGTCCGTATCTGAGTTTGCTTTGGTCTGGTTTGGTTAGTTTGCTGCCTTTTTGTTTTCTGTTCCACATATGAGTGAACCGTAGTTTTTGTCCTTTTCCGTCTGACTTATTTCACTTAGCACAGTATTTTCACGATCTATCCATGTTGTCACAAATGGCAAGATTTTATCTTTTCTTATGGCTGATTACTATTCAGTCGTGTATATATGTACCGCATCTTCCTTATCCATTCTTCTATTGATGGACACTTAAGTAGTTTCCATGTCTTGGCTGTTGTAAGTAATGCTGCAATGAACATAGGGCTCCGTAGATCTTTTCGAATTAGTTTTTTTCATATCCTGAAGTTAAATACCCAGAAGAGGAATTGCTGGATCATATGGTAGTTCTATTAATCTTTTGAAAAACCTCCATACTGTCTTCCATGGTGGCTGTACCAGTTTACAATCCTACCAACAGAGTACAAACTTTCTCATCAGATTGAATTCTAATCCTGGTATTGTTTATTACTCGTGACCTTGGGCGAATGATTTAAGCCTCTCTTGCTTAATTTAAAATTCCTGAAATGAGGATAATGATAAAACCTACCTCCTACTTTTTGGATGGATTGAATGAGATCATCCATGTAAAGCATTTAGCATGGTGTCTAATATTGGTGAACAACAGCTAGCTGTTGATTGTCATTAGTAATAGAAGGGATCAGATGCTGCTAGGGTGTATTGTTTCGAGCAGCATGGCCATCAGCAATATAATACAAGCGATGTGTCATGTTAAGTTTTCCAGTAGTGGCATTAAAACAGGTAAATTCATTTTAATAATCTGTTTAAGCTGGAATATTCAAAACATTGTCATTTTAACATGTAATCAATATAAAATTATTTGTGAGATATTTCACATTTTTTTCACACTATGTCTTCGAGATCTGGTGTGCATTTTACAACTACAGTATATTTTAATTTGGACACTAAATTTTCATTGGAGATACTCATAAAATTTACAGTTGAAAAAATAGATTCACATACCCAGGTTGTTCTTAACATGTAAAAGTTTTCTAATAACCAAATTGGATATTAGTTTTTATCTTCAAATAAAATTAAATTACTGGATCATATGGTAGTTCTATTATTAATTTTTTGAGGCCCCTCCATACTGTTTTCTGTAGTGGCCGCATCCACTGTGTCCACTGTGGAGCGTCTTACAGCCACTCCACCACGGCCTTGTTAGTTGTTGGACAGAGGGATGTGTTTTTCCCCCTTAGTTGGTTTTCTGGGTTTCTTTTACGGAGGAGCTTGGAGTGGTGTCCTGGAGGGCGAGCGGGACACGTTTCAGCCATTGGTTTGGGTCTTTCAGAACAGGACTACATATTTAAATTTCTTCTGGGACAGTAAAAATATACCCAGTACAGTTACATTCTCTTCCACTCCCAGATTCTTTGTATCATACATTTAAAAACTGTCAGGGACTCCAGACTCTTCCGATGGTCCTAAATGAAGTTTTAAAATCCTTTCCAATATGGTGCTTTAGGCAGCTACCACTGATAGATAAGAATTATGCATTTAAATTCTGGTGCAGCCCAGCCTTCTCACTTGGCTCCCTTGATTCACAGTCCAGCGTTCCTTTCCCTGTATCCATAGACCCGCTCCTCCAACCAAGGCCAGGGTCAGCTCCCCTCACAGGGCCAGGTGAAATAGCGATAGGCGAGAAGCGCTTCTGTGAGCAGATAACTCCTTGATGTATTAGTCATTTTTGACTAGGCTGAACCCTCAACATTTGTCGTCATTAGGATATTAAACTTTTGGATAATTTTTAAAAACACGTAGTGTATCCCCTAGAAAAACACTAACGAGCTTTTTATGTATATGGACTTGGATTAGGTTCAGACTTTAAGGTGGCTGTAGAAAGTACAATGAGAAACTTACAAGACTGCAGTTTCGAATGAGTAAAAGGCCCACGTGTGTGTGGATGGAAGCCGGCTTTTATGGCAAACCTTAACAGGGTTGTTTAGTTCCCTATCTCCACGCCCCTTAAGTTGTAACTTAAATTGTCCTGATTGTAGTATTAGCTGTGATTAAATGTTGAAACAAATATAGGGTCCTAATTAAGTACAATGAAGATCTTAAAATTGAAGTGAAACGGAGCAGTTATGTTACTTAAGCACCAATCTGCTACACAAATACTTAACCAGTCGAGTGGGTAGGCACAGTCACTGTTTATAATGCTGGTAGTGATTTTTATATGCATTTAATGTAATGTGGTAATTAGTTATCAGATTAATGTAAATATTTGAAACACTGTAAATTTTTTGTATGTTTTGGAACATTCAGTGATAATCAGCTTCTAGAGACAGAAGGTAATAAAAGTAGAGGATTAGAAATAAGTATACTTCGGGGTAACAAACATGCTAGTGATAGACCTTTAAGATTTTATCGTGGAAATTTAAAACACCGGAAAATGAAGTTCGGCAAACTTTCATGTGCTTATCCGCTAGCTTTAGCAGTTGTCCACGTCTTGCCATTCTTGTTTTCCCCGTTTCATTCTGCTGCTCGCTCTCCTCCCCCTGCCTCTTGCCATACAGCATTTTAAAGCAAATCCCAGGTATCATTTCACCTATTTTTTTTAACCCATATCTTTTTCCTAAGCATAGCCACAGTGCCGTTGTCACAGCTAACAATATTAACGATCATTCCTTAATGCCATTCTATAGTTAGAACACGTTCAAATTTCTGATTGTTTCAAGAATGTCTTTTACAGTTGAATTGTTTACATTAGGATCGAGTGAAGTCCTCACATTTACAGTTAAAAGATAAATCTCTTAAGCCTAGTTTCTTATTCTATAGTCTCTTCCCTTTTTAGGTTGTTTATTTGCTGAAGGAACCATATAATTTTAACCTGTAGAATTTCCCACATTCTGGGCCATTGTATCTTTGTGGTTTTGTCGAACCCCTGTATTTCCTTTAAACTGGTAATTAGTTCTAGAGGCTTTTTTGGTGAGCAAACTTCATAGGAGGTTCTGTATGTTCTTTCGGGTTAACTTAGTATCGCCAAGGTTGGTCAGTGGTTTCAGGTGCTGTCAGCCTTATCTGTCTTGTGTAAAGCTCCTGTCAACATTCACTCAGTGGTTTTACAGCCGCTAATGATTGTTGACTGATCCATTATAGAAGGACTGCAAATTGGTTTTCTAATTACAATATCACATTTATTAGTCGAAATTCTATATATTTAGTGACTCTGCGATACAGAAATGAAAGATAAATGTTTTCCCTCTCATGCTGCAGTTTTGAGAATAATGAGTTTGTGCCCTAGGAACCTCCTGAAATGACCAGTAAATCATTTTTGTTTGAGTTTGCTTTTTAGTGTTCTGGATTTTAATGCGTTCTGTGTGTTTTACTGCCTAGTGGAGGCTGTTTTTGTTATTTCACTTGTCTCATCTTTGGCCAGTTGTAGTCCTTTAAAATGGATTTCTGTGTTCTTTTGTACGCGGTCCCTTTAGTTTTTGATAACATCCCTATTTTCTGGTACAGAGACCTCAGGTTCACCTTGTACATTTCCTGCCCCAAACCTGGCATCGTGTTTGTTCAGGGAGCCCCGGTTTCCTCGAGTGGGAAATGGCAGTTTGCGGGGGTTTTCACTGCTGCCGGCTTCAGCCCTGCTTCCAGGCGTTTTTAGGTTTTTTAGACCCAGGAAACGAGGCGGGTTTTGTTTGTTTCTTTGTTTGAAAGGAAAGATACATGACTTATATTGATATTTTCTAATTCCTATGAAAAATTAGAGGTTTGATTTAAATTATTATTTTTTTTCTTTTTAATTTGATGCTAAGAATCTCCGTTCCTAACGACATTAACATACACTTCGTATAACTTAGAAGTTTTGAAATAACAATATTGGTCTTATAAGACTAATTGATGCAATTTAAGATTCCTTTGTGTTTCTTTTTGTTGTTCATATTCCACTAGGGATACGATAGGATACTTACTTTAAAGTGACTCGAAATGATTGTTCCAATGCGCTTATCCTGTCAACTTGATAAACAAGTCATTTACTTCAGTTTGTTTTTGGTTTTTAGGGATTACTCTGTTCTTTCCTGAAAAATTTTTTTTCATATAAAATATTTACATGATTTCAGAATGTCGAGCATTTTCAAAGAGGTGCTACTGGTCGGCATATCATTCTCCCTGTATTCTATCACTCACTAAAGAAATGAAGTATTATTTTGCCCTGTGTTTGTATTTGAAATTTAATTTATGCTTCCATGAGTTTTTGAAGGTTCAAATTTAAAAGCCCACTGTACATTTTCCAAGTCACCCGATGGTTGCTAGATGGCAGTAGATAGTTTTTGTTTATTTCTTTTTAGAATTTTAAATGTTTTACTGGGTTTTGAACATACCGCATGTCATAAGAAGGCAGATAGAACTATAATTACTTAAAAGTTGTGCTTTGCTATCTGCAGACAATAAATGCTCCCTGTAATCCTGCCCCAATCAGTTAATAATGATTCAAAGATATTTTTGAGGCCGATACATTGAAGTTATGATTTAGCGTCAGACCTCTGGATTATCTGGCTCAAATTTGCCAAGGTAGGGCACTTTTCTAGTAGAGGAGGAAGAAGAAACTGTTTGCTAGGAGTCCGTTACATGTATAGTTTTGCGTAATGCCCAGATACCGTGGAAACAGGTGTTAAAATCAGCTCTTGAGTAGGTGCGAGGTAACAGACTGACTATACAGCTGTATTGGTTCGCTCGATTTTATTTGGTCCTGTCTTCCTCTCATTCTTCCTCTTTTTCTTCTTTCGATATTTGCGCTTTTTAGAATATTGTAAAACTTGAAGGTAACTTCCCTCGATTTGGTTTGCCTGTGCTTACATTCGTACTGTCTAGATAAGTAAGATGTTCAACCTGACAGATTACTGAATTGGCACATTAAAAAAAAATTCATTTTTTCTTGTTTCATTCCGTTTAGGGGTTTTGGTTTGTTTTTTGGTTTTTTTTTTTTTTTTTTCCCCTCTTTATTGCTTTATTGCGATGGCCACATTAATCATCCATGCTTCCTCAAAAAGGTCGGGAAGGACCTGGAGCAAGTTGTTAATAATGATTCTCTAGAGGGTGAGAGTATAGAAAATGTTTAGTGTCTACTTTGTGCAGTTATGATATTTGTTTTTTTATTAGGATGGACTGCTTAATTATAAAAATTTTCCACTTCTAAAAATTCGTATTAGCGATCAGTAAAACGGATGTAGAAAAGGCAAAGGGAGGAAGGTGGAAATCCTCTGGTAGCGTATATATTTTTGACCTTGACTCTGACATTTAATTGTGATGCTGATTCTTAGTTACGACCCTTAGATGGACTAAGGGTGACCCTATCAGTGTCATAGTGTTTTTATGAGATTAAATAGAATAACATCACTAAAACTGAATGCCTGGCACTCAGCAAGCGGTCAGTAGACTGAGAGCGCCCCGGTCTTGTTGATCCTAGACTTGCCGCCTGATAGGTTTTGGGGAGGTGGTATATGTCTATCTAGAGGGGAGTGCGTTTGGGGTCTTAGAAGAGCTTGGTATTCGTTTGCGTTCACAACCTTTCCTTAGAGCTTTCTTCCTGACCGTTCAGTTTCTCCTTCCGCTTTTCTCCCCTGTATATTTCCAGTGGGTTCATTTCCTGTTTTTCTGCCCAGGAGAGACTTTGGGGTCTACTTTGTACCTGTTCTGTTACTGTTACCTACAAATAGATGTGTAAACTTATCTTGCCCAGTAAAAATTTAAAAAGTCAAAATTTCAAGTTTTATGTATATTATGGATGACTCTGCTGGGTCATGTGTGTTAAAAAAAAAGGTTTTTTTTTTTGTTTTTTGTTTGTTTTTGGTGCTTCTTCCACATGTCACTATAGATATAACCTGGAAAATTTGGAATTTCCAAGAGCCTTTATTGATACATAAACCAATAACATTGGAATTAAATATTTGGAGCTGGCATTGTTCCCAGAATATTGAGGATGCAAGGTTTCCGGAGGCATATGCAAACCGGTCATAAAAGCGGATGATCCGGATGGCTGCAAAGTGACATCAGACATACCATGTAATGAGATGCAGAAGCAGTCACCTTATATTAGAGGATATAGCAATATCGTCGAAGTCCAGATATCTTTTTTAATTTAATATTTTGAATGGTTAAAGTATTTACATAGCTGGAAAGTTAAAAAAAAGTATAGAGGAGCATAAAGACCTTTCACCCCACCTCCCCCTCCATCTCTGCCTTCCCCTCTTTCCACGCAGATAACACTGTTGTGTCTTGCACATCATTCTGGTGTTACTCGTGCACAGAAAAGCAGACTTTAATTCGCCTTCTTATTCTTCTCTTCTTTACTTTCAGTTTTAAAATCACACATGCGGTTCCGCACTTTTCAGATTTGTCACATAGCACATCTGGAGAATGCCGTCATTGCTGTGTTCTTTTAATGAGTTTATTAAGGTATAATTTTTACACCATAAAATTAAGTCATTGTAAGTGTAAAAATCAATTTTTGAATAAATGTATTGGGTTATGCCTCTGTCACCACGATCCAGTTTTAGGCCACTTTTTTACGCCCCCGAAAAGTTCCCTCCAGCCCATCTGTAGTCAGTTCTTAGCCCCATCTTCTGCCCCAGGCACCCCAGGTCCTGTGTTTCTGCAGTGGTGATGTCTCTCTGACCCTCCCTTACTTTTGGGAGTTTGGCTTGTTGACCTTGCGCTCTCGTAGCTGTTCTGAGCTGTAACTTTGTACATATATCATTTCATACAGGTGCAAGAGTATCTGTAGGGTAAATCCCCCAAAGTAGGATTATTGCTGGAAGGATATATGTGTTGTTGATTTCGATAATTATTGCCAGTTTTTCCCCATATAGGTTATACAGATTTCATTCTCCCCAGCACCATGATTGCTTGTTTTTTTCAAACCTTACCAGCCAGTATGTTACCAGACTTCTGAATTTTTGCCAGTCTGATTGTGAAAAATGGTATCTTGGAGTCATTTTTATTTGCATTTCTCATGAATGAGTTTGAACGTCTTTTCATATGTTTAAGAGTCACTCGAATGCCTATGTCAACTACCTCTCCTTTAATATGTCCATTTTTTTCTGCGGAATGGTTACTCTTTAAAATGTTAATGCCAGGTGTTTTTTATATATGGGAGATTAGTTCTTAGTGATATGGATTACAAATAATTATTTTAGGGTTTGTTATTTTTGTATATTTTTTGTATAGGTTTTGTATATTTTGTTGTTTTTGCCCTGCAGAGTTTTTTTATGGTTAAAATTATTAATATTTTATAGCTTCCGAACTTTGAGTACATTTGCTATTTAAAGTGAGGTACATATTGAATATTTTTCCAAGGTCATAACTCATTAGCACTTTGAATTAAATTGGAGGTTTAGGCAGATCTAGGACTTGTATCTGTGATGAATACCTTTGAACATAGGTCATCTCACATATGTACAGGTATAT
>NW_011889060.1:27643-29651 GCF_000151845.1 Pteropus vampyrus | reverse complement strand
ATATATGGATACGTATACATGTATATAAATGGAAAAATCTGGAAAAAAATCGAGAAAGACATATGCCAAAATGATAAGAGTGATTACCAATGGGAAGGGTTGGGATTGGTGTGGTAATTTAGGACTTAGTTTAATGTTCTATGATTTGTACAAGGATAATATGTTCATAGATAGTGTAACTGAAAGCTAATTTTAAACATATGTTGGCAGCGAAAGCATGTTGTTTTGTACACAGATCCCTGTAAACGCAGAGAAAGGAAACTGTAAGGGAGCCTCAGTCGCTGATGGTAATGTCGAGGATGGGTGTGAGACAAGATGAAGAGAGACAGTATTTACTTGTGTATATCTATATCTTTATATTTTTACAGAGCAAATAAATTCATGTGTTAACTTGTATGATGAAAAAGAGACTAAATTTGGGGGATCAAGAATTCATATGTGAATGACGAAGTCATTTTTTCGGGCTCATTTAACAGTTCTTAATGAAAATAGCTGCCAGTTGACTCACTAGGTAGAGAATAAAACTATAGTTTATTAATTTGCTGATAATTAGGTATTGATTTGCTTGATGTGATGCATGTTCATCATTTTAGGGCAAATAACAAGACTGACAATAAGTAGACCTTTTCTCACCATCATAAATACCAGTAGTTTCTAGTCCATTCAAGATAGTAAACAGAGTTCTTCCCCTGTGGCCTCATCTGGAATTTTCTCTCGTCTTCCCCCTTGCTCCTGTAGCCTCTCCTGCAGTCGGAATCTCTCCAGTTGAGTTTTCTTAACTTACTGGTCCAGGATCAGATTTGTTTTTATGAAGTGCGAGTCAGCAGTGAGAGGAAGACAGATAAAATTCTAAAAGGATGAAATTCTTCTTCATCCCTTCATTCAGTCAGCCTCTGAATATAAAGATGTCTCTGGCTAGTCTTTCTCTCTCCATCCCTATCTTATATCTCATTCTAGATTATGGCAAGAGATTCCTAAGCAGTCCCTGTGGTTCTGTCTTATATTCTTGGAGTCCATTTTCCACATGGCAACCACAGTGATCTAAGACATACATCAGATTATGTCACTCCGAATAAAATTTCGTGATGATTTTCCTGTTGCCGTGAGGCCATGCTTCTCTCTTCGCTATCAAAATGCTTCTTGATATGGTCATTAATAAAATTGTAGCCTATTACATGGCCAGCTTGCCCCTTGCACTGTAGTTCTCCAGACCGTATTTCTCATTTTAGGTCTTTACATATCTTGATTCTTTTCCCAGACTACCGTTTGTCGTTCACATATCCTTCCCTAGCACCCTAAGACTGACGTACATCCCTCTGTGCTCCCCTTGTACAGAACCTGGTCAAAGTAGTTCTCTGCGTGTTGTAATTGCTCACTTGTTTAACTGTCTCCTCCACCAGTTTCTTTGAAAAACAGAGACTAGCTTTTAGAGTGCATCCCCAGTTGCTGACTAGTCCCTCGTATGTCATAGGCTTTATGTCAAATATGTGAATTAGTGAATGGTTAATCTCTCATGCAACCTGACCCTCAGCCATTTTTCTCCTTTACCTGTCTTTCTCTTCCTCTTTCCCCGCCTAGTGATAGTAGGAACAGAAGAAACTGGGAAGGGGGCAGAGGAAGGAGGAACCCGCCCCACCCCCCACCCCCGACTGACACTCTCTCTCTCTTTCTCTCTCCAATGATACAAGAATTTATTATTGTTATTACAAAGAATGGATATTTCAGTTTCAGATTTCTGGGCAGGGAATATGGTTTTTAGTTTAAAACCTAAAAAGGCAATATGTGTGCTGAAGTATTTAGAGGAGAGTCGACTGATGTCTGCCATTTAACTTTAAATTCCCCGATAATTCCAACATTGCTGCCACATCTGCGTCTGGTTCTGATGCGTGGCCTCTTTTTTCGAACTGTGTTCATATGCCTAGTTATTTTCATCAAAGACCGGGTGTGATGTATGGGGTAAAAGGAATTGAGTATGCAGGCCTTTAATGGAAGCTTTTACATCGAGTTA
>NW_011889060.1:23728-27593 GCF_000151845.1 Pteropus vampyrus | reverse complement strand
TTAGAGTGCATCCCCAGTTGCTGACTAGTCCCTCGTATGTCATAGGCTTTATGTCAAATATGTGAATTAGTGAATGGTTAATCTCTCATGCAACCTGACCCTCAGCCATTTTTCTCCTTTACCTGTCTTTCTCTTCCTCTTTCCCCGCCTAGTGATAGTAGGAACAGAAGAAACGGGGAAGGGGGCAGAGGAAGGAGGAACCCGCCCCACCCCCCACCCCCGACTGACACTCTCTCTCTCTTTCTCTCTCCAATGATACAAGAATTTATTATTGTTATTACAAAGAATGGATATTTCAGTTTCAGATTTCTGGGCAGGGAATATGGTTTTTAGTTTAAAACCTAAAAAGGCAATATGTGTGCTGAAGTATTTAGAGGAGAGTCGACTGATGTCTGCCATTTAACTTTAAATTCCCCGATAATTCCAACATTGCTGCCACATCTGCGTCTGGTTCTGATGCGTGGCCTCTTTTTTCGAACTGTGTTCATATGCCTAGTTATTTTCATCAAAGACCGGGTGTGATGTATGGGGTAAAAGGAATTGAGTATGCAGGCCTTTAATGGAAGCTTTTACATCGAGTTAGACTACGTTTATTGTTTGCTGTAGCCGTAGGTGTCAGAGGTTAAAATTTCCTCTGGTCTTTGTCTTTGTCTTAAAGCTTTCCTCGAGACTGATACATGCAGTTCTTTCGCGTGGAATCTGTTGCCGAACAGTTCTGTTGGTGTGATGGAAAGGTGTGGGGGTGGGGCGGCGCACTGTGATCCTGTGATCGAGTCTCAGTCTTTTAGTGAGCGGGTGTCCTGAGGCTCTGACCTTCCTTCTCAAGCCAAGGGCTTCTCGGGCCCTTCTCCTCCTTCGATGAAGCGGGAAGGCTTGAGAGGGCTGGAGCTGAGTATTTCCCTTCTCCCAGGTCAGTGAGGCTCTGGTAGAACAGTTCCTCTTGAGGGGAAGGCCTCGTTAAGAAAAACAGACTGCCTCTGGGCTTATTTCAAAATGATGAAAGTCTTTCCTCTTCCCCTGCTAGAAGCAGGAGGGGATTTTTCTCTGATCTTTGAGAACCTGGTAGCTGGCTCACGAAAGTATGGGGGTTCCCCTAACACTAAGCCTCCCTGGACTTTTAAACTCTGAATTAACTGAGCCTCCAGTAATTCATCAGTTAGAGTTCAGGCCTTCCTACCCCTTAGTAGCTCTGGCAGAGGGTCCTCCTGCCCGTCTTCCCTGCTCAGTCGTAATTCTCCGTATTTGCCGCTTCATCTCTCCAGTTTTGGGGGCAGTGCTTTGTCCTGTGACCTCAATTCTCTAATAGATCTGAGAAGAGTTTCTGATTTTCAGTTCGTCGAGTTTTTGTCTGGTGCGGTTGGGAGTGATGACTTCCAGTCTCCTTACAGGAAGTCTCCTGCCACTTACATTAAATATAAATGATTCTCAGCGGGATGGTATAAAGATATGTCATGAAGCAAGTAGAGTAAAACGTTAATGGTCAAGTCTGTGCTCTGACTTGGGACACAGAAGTTTGGAAAAATACAGAGAGACATTGGGAAATTCAGAGAAGTCTTTCTATTTACGCAGAACTTTGGAGAACGAAAAGGGAGAGGGATGCTCCAAGGACAGACGACACTGGGGCCAAAGGCCCAGTCGCTCGGCCCGCCCCGCCCATTTCGAGTCTCTGAACCTTCTGTTGGTTGTACTTCCCGGCACCCACGCCTCCAGCTCCTTCTTCATAGGGCCAGTGCTCGGAGTTGGTGCTCTCATTCTTTGCTTGGGCCTCAACCCTCAGCCATGTATTTTGGTGGGTTTTTCATTAAGGAAAAAAAAAAATAGCTCTGAGGGGTTATATAAAATAACGTATTTCAAACTTTGTTTGAACATAAATTTTATACAACCGCCCAATACATGTACATGCAACAGACACTGGAAACACAAATTTCGTAAGATAATTCTACTATGTTTATTTCACTCTGATATTTTCCATTCTTTTCTACCGCGTTTTTGAATTGCTGGTCAGGACCTACCAAATTATCTTTACAGTCAGTCATTAGTAGGTTGTAACTCACAGTTTGATAAGCACCGTGTAGGGGGATCTTGGTGCACCAGTTGGTACTGTCAGAACGAGCACTCTCGTCTTATGCCAGACTTATCCTGGGCGTTTAGTAATTTTTTATTCTAGTGTAAATGGTATTGTTTTTAAATTTCAGTATCTCATCACTATGTCAATTTCTGATTGTTTGCATGTAGGAATACAGTTTCCCTATATCGATTGTATATGTTGATTTCCTTTAGATTATGTAGCTGATCATGTCGCCTGCCAATAAAAGCGGTTGTACTTACTCCGTTCCAATGTAAATGCCTTTTATTTTTCTTTCTTGATTGCGTTACTTGGAATCTCTGGCACAATGCCGAGTAGAAGCGGTGAAATGGGCATCCCTCTTGTTCTTCAGTGTCAGGGGAAGGCGTTCAGTTCAGGCTTTCACCAGTAAATACGATGTGAGTTGTAGGGTTTTCATAGTCGCCTTTTCTCATCTTGAGGAAATTGCCCTTTGTCCTAGTTTCCTGAGAGCTTTTATCAGGAAGGGGTTTTGGATTTTCTCAAATACATTTTGTGTCTTTGAGATGATCATGTTTTTCCTTTTTAAAAATTGGTCATGCTTAGTTACATTTAGTGACTTCTGGATTTTAAATCATCCTCCATTTGTAGAATAAGACCCACTTGATCATGATATATTATCTTTTTAGTGTATTGTTGGATTCTGTTTGCTAAAATTTTGTTTAGAATTTTTACGTATATGCTCATGCAAGACATTGGCCTGTGGTTTTCTTTTCTCATGGTGTCGTTGTATATTAGGGTAATGTTGGCCTTGCAGAGTGTGTAGGAAATCCTCTTCAATTTTCTGGAAGAGTTCGTGTTGAATTGAAATGATTTCTTCTTTAAATGTCTCATAGAATTTACCAGTGATGCTATTTGGGCCTCAAGTTTTCTTTGTGGGTAGGTTTTGAACTACAGATTCAATTTTTAAAAAGATAGAGGCCTATTTCAGTTATAATTTCTTGTTGAGTGTATAGTTTGTGTCTGTCAAGGGATTAGTAAATTTTGTCTGAGTCGTTGAATTTATTGGTATTCTTGGAGTTGTTTATAAAATTTTCTTATTTTAATATGTTTGTAGAATCTGTAGTGGTGTCATGTCCCTCCTTCCTGGTAGTGGTAACTTGCATCTCCTCCCTTTTTTTCATGATCTATTTGGAGACGTTAGTAATTTTATTGATCTCAGCAAGTCAGATTTTGTTTTTATCGATTTTCTCTTAATTTCATTGATATTCATGTCGATTTTTATTATTTCCTGTCTTCTACTTCAGGTTTAATTTGCTCTCCTTTTCCTAGTTTCTTAAGACGGAAGGTGAGGTCATTTATATGAGACCTTTCTTCTTTTTCGATGATATAGATAGTAAGTACTGTAAACTTGCGGTAAGTACTGCGTTAGCAGCATCCGACACCTTTGTTGCATTTTTGTTTTCAATTCGTTCAAATATTTTCTGATTTTTCTTTTGCTTTCTCCTCTGACCTAGGGTTATTTCGATATGTGTTACTTAGTTTTCAAATGTTTGTAGACTTTTCAGAGATTTTGTTATTGATTTCTAAATTAATTCCACTGTGGTCATACTTCGTTTAGCTTAAATGCTTTCAAATTTATTCAGACTTGATTTATGGTCCAGAATGCATTCTTAGTAAATGTTCTGTGTGCAGTTGAGATGAATGCATATTCTGTTCTTGTTCAGTGAAATGCTGTAGATGTTAATCACGTCAAGTTGGTTGATAGTGTTATTTACTTGTGCTTGGGATTTGAAATTCTTGGCTCTCTAGCTTTATAGT
>NW_011889060.1:20527-22688 GCF_000151845.1 Pteropus vampyrus | reverse complement strand
AGTAATAGTACCTACCTCGCAGGTAGACTTAAAGGAGTTAATGTAGAATGCTTAGCACAGGGCCTGGCGCATATATATGTATATGTGCCTGGCATATAAACATATATATATATAGTAAGCATGAACATCAGCCAATACTTTTAAGATAAGCATTTTAAAATCTGAAAAAATTAAGTGCTTTTAAGATTAGTCTTTTCTGTATTGAAATAAAACTCAATATTTTTAGCCACAAAGTTTGTTTCTGAAATTAGGATCTATAACTTATAATAGCCATTTGGCCAATATACAGCTGATTATAGTTAATAGAAAGTTTGTATTTTATGATAGTATTTAAATCATTATATTACTCATGGATGCAGTAAAACTTAGGTTCTCTGTAACCTTTGGGAAAAGAGAGTCACTTCTAGATGTAGCTACAAGTTTTGCCTCTTTCTTACATCAAGCCATAAAAATTATGAAATGTCTTGGTATTTCATGTCGTTTAAAAGATTGTTTTAAACTTAATTTAACTTTCCTGATGCTAGTGTCTGTATTATTGATAAACCTTAGTGCTCACTTAAATGTGAGGTGTAAGTTAGAGTGAAAACAGTAGTAGGATGGTATGTTGCGTTCTCTGGTTAACCAAATGTATTATTTAATCTCTGTGGAAGAAGTATAATTACTTCTTTTTGATAGCCATGGAAATGACAATAGAGAGAATAGTGAGTTTTTTGCAAAGTAAAAACCAAGTCGAAAAGTAGAAAAAAAGAAAAAAAACTAAGGTGAAAATGGTTATTATTTACAATTAAGTCACTTAATTTTTAGTTGAAACAACAGGCTATCGTCACATATTTTCAATAGATACACTTCTCATATAAGTATAAACACATGAGAGCTAGTAAAATCAATGTAATTTTCTCTATTTGGTCATTTAATCATATTGCATCTTAAGATAATTTTACCGTATACTTGGAGAGCAGGTGATGTTGGACCTTACAGAATTAATGGAGATTTATTAAAAATACAGGGTTAATTTCGTTTCCTTTATAGAGAATCTAAGCTAAAAAAAAAAAAAAAAAAGTACAGCATTGGCAAGAAATCTTATAACTGCCTTTAAGTAAATATTAAAGACTAATGTTTAATTTTAATTGTATAATAAAAGTAAATATCTTATTTGATTTAAACAGTTTCTGTTTGTTATTAAAAACTTCGAGAGAATATATGGAAAATCTAGAAAATTAGGGAAAAGATTACTCATAATTCAAACATTGCAGAGATCACTACTCTTAACATTTTAATGTATCATTTTAAGTCGTCACATTTTAGTGTGTGCGTATGTATGATAGTTTGTAACAGTAATTTTTCTTTTAATATTTTTAACATGGGCTCTTGAATGGGTAGATCTATATTAGTTACAGTTAGATTTTGAAAGGATGATGACAGGTTGTTACTACGTGATAGGGAGGATGGAATAACATTCAGTAAAAAATCTGGGTTTACAGCTTTTTCTGGCTCTCATTAGTTGTGTCCTTAAAATCACTTTAAGTCCCGCCTCTGTTTGCTTATTGATACCAGTGCTTAATAGTACTTTTCCTGTTTACCTACTGAATTGTTTTTTTGTTTTAAAAGATGTGTGTCAAATTTATCATTTTGTTATAATATTAAATAATATCTAAAGCCGTAAATATTTCCATGTCCGGCTAAATCTGATTACCTTGCTTCCAGGCATTCTTTCCCTTTCCCTGTTTTAATAGCCTTTATGAAAAATCATAATGCGGTAGGAATTCTTAAACTTTTTTGGGTCTGTTGAAAGCACAAGCGCTATATACAGATATATATTCTCTGAAAATTCTTTAACTGCAGGGTCTAGAGACCTACAGAAACCCTTCTGTGGCTTCCAGGCTGACTGTTCTTAGGTATCTGCTGTCTTTGTTCAGTGTCCGCAGCACCTTGGTTTACTTAACACGTGCTTCCAAAATCTGACTCACCCGTGAAACTTACTTTTTGCATTGACGAGATTTGCAAACTGTTATCCCAGAGTCTACCAGATGGATTGCCTTTAGCTTATCGTATCCTTCAGAAGTAATCCAGAGCAGACTGTTTCCTTCTCTGAGTTAGAGGCAGCAGTGATGGATAACATCTAAAGATCTTGGGTGTGCTAGACCACTTAAAAACTTCGGCC
>NW_011889060.1:13531-20477 GCF_000151845.1 Pteropus vampyrus | reverse complement strand
TTTTAATAGCCTTTATGAAAAATCATAATGCGGTAGGAATTCTTAAACTTTTTTGGGTCTGTTGAAAGCACAAGCGCTATATACAGATATATATTCTCTGAAAATTCTTTAACTGCAGGGTCTAGAGACCTACAGAAACCCTTCTGTGGCTTCCAGGCTGACTGTTCTTAGGTATCTGCTGTCTTTGTTCAGTGTCCGCAGCACCTTGGTTTACTTAACACGTGCTTCCAAAATCTGACTCACCCGTGAAACTTACTTTTTGCATTGACGAGATTTGCAAACTGTTATCCCAGAGTCTACCAGATGGATTGCCTTTAGCTTATCGTATCCTTCAGAAGTAATCCAGAGCAGACTGTTTCCTTCTCTGAGTTAGAGGCAGCAGTGATGGATAACATCTAAAGATCTTGGGTGTGCTAGACCACTTAAAAACTTCGGCCGTTGAGGACGTAAATAAGCAAAGTTAGGGCCATACACAGTTTTCACACAATATCACAGTGTTAAGGGCAGACCAGGTGAACACGAGTTGACTGGGACTCACTAGAGACAGTCGCTAGGCTCCATCATGCTTTCCATAGTGACTGCGTTTTTGATGATTTTAATCTCTTCAGATATGCTACTAAATTCTATGATTAGTAATATATTAATTTTCATTTCTATATCTCTAATATTCCTAGCATTTCTCCTTGTTCTTTCACATGGTGTGAAGAAAAGATTTCTATTAGATATCACCCAGCGTCCCTAGAGATGCTAGTGCTTAATAACTAGCGCCTGCTCCCCTGAGGCGTGCTGCGTAGCGTTGCTGTGCTGAGAAGCAGCCTCATGGCGAATCATCACTTGCAATCTGTAGAGCCTGCGACTTTTTAATTTTGGGATCGCATTAGAAAGCACTTTGTTCTTTCTGTTTTTATGTCTTAACAACATATCAACTAACCATCAGAAGTTACTCAGGACTCTAAGTTTGAACTGTGGGAGATCATGACTTCTTAGGGGTGCTTCCCAAATTTCCTCGAAGTAAATGTTGCATTTGCCAAATGGCCCGATTGAGAAGTCGTGTAGGTCACGTCTGGGCCTTCCGAGCCTGTATTCCACCTTCATTTGGTAACAGCAAGCCACTTTCGCTTAATGGACTGTCAGTGAGGGTGCCCTGCCCTTCACCGGCCAAGGCCGGAGCATGCGGTTCCAGTTAGACTTATCAGACAGATTAAAAAGACTTTCTTAGTGGAATTGGAAATAAAATATTAAAATTTTTATTTTATTAACAGGTCTAATAAAAATAATATGACATGTCAGATTTGGTGGGATTGTCAGTATTTTTAACCCTGTTCCGTGCCTGTCAGAGCGCTCATAATAGAAGTGAGCTGTTCAGGGAGTCCTCAGGACCCTCTCAGGTTTGGTAGTTCACTGAGAAAACTCACAGGACTCGGCGTGTAGTCATCCTTTGGCGGGGATGTAATACAGCAGAAGGCTACACAGCATATTCGGCAAAAGGAAAAGATGCTTGGGGTGGAGTCTGGGGGAAACCAGGTGCAGGCTTCCAGAGTATTCTCCCAGCAGAGTCACACAGGATGACCTGTGACAACCTATTTGAAATGTTGCCAACAGGAGAGCTTGTTAGAGATGAAGCACCCAAAGTTTTTATTGGAGGCTAGTCACATGGGCACCCATGCCTGGCGCACAGCCAGATTTCCAGCTCTGGGAATGAAAGCAGGTGTTCAGCATAAACCGTATTGGTTCTACCCACAATTTAGGCACAGTGACCCACTCTTAGCAGTTAATTGCGGGATCCTCCTGAAATCCAGGTTCCAAATGTCATCCAGATGTCATCCAAGGGCCAACTTTACAAGCAGGGCAAAAATAGCAGTCAGGCCTGCTGTATCAACTCCTTTCTGCAAAGAAGCATTAGGTTTCAATTTTCTTAGGTTTTACTCTTCCCGTTGATAGCTTGATGTTAGTGATTTCTTTGCTAGAGTCTTCTTAAACTACTTTCTGCATTATATTTTAAATGAGGCAGTTTTTATCACTTTAAGTAATTCTGTGTGCATGTTACGTATTTTTGTTGTTCACTATCACCATTCTGACATCTTTCAAGTCTCATGGCTTTCAGTTTGGCCATTCCCACCAGGAACCTCATACTACATGTGTCAGGAAACCAAATAGAGAGTCTATTAGTTGCTGAATGTGTCTGTGACACATTCCCAGCGAGGACCTAGAAAGAGAACCTCTAGGTCATTGACCTCAAACTGGGGTACATCAGAGTCCTGGAAGGCTTGTCAAGACACGGACTGATGATTTCTTCCCCCTGAGTTTCTGCTTCAGGCTGTCTGGAGTAGGGCCTAAGAATCTGCATTTCTAACAAGATGCTGATGCTATTGGTCCTGGGAGCAGATTTTGAGAACCTCTTTTGTAGTTTGTAATATCTGCAAACTCATGTAAACAAGAATAATGTAATCTGCAAAATTTACCTGTATGGGCACACCTGACAGTATGCTGAAAACTAATCGGCAGGCGCCACTGTCAGCCCCTGTGTATTGTGCAACTGCCACTTTTCCCTGAGGACGTATGTGTTCACGGAACACAGGGCTCATGTAGATCAACATAAGAAATATTTATTGGAAAAGCTTACTTACCTATTTTTAAGCTAAATAAAATACTCCATATTTTTGTGTCCTCAGTGAATCCTCCCCCGACCCCTTGGAATTTATTATCATCTCGCTTGGGTAACCATAGCCCAGTGGATCCTCTCTTCAGAATTTTCTTCAGGAAAATGGTTTAGCAAGCGAGATGCTAGAATTTAAGGGCTTTGTTGGCTTTTCTTTCCTGCCGGGAATGCTTATGGACGGGGATGCCACTGAATATTTTTCATGACCCCAATGGGGTCAGAGAACCCTGAGGAGGCGGAATTTATTTAGCTGATGGCAAGGTGGGCGTAGCCCTCTCAGTAGATGGCAGGGAAGGCTTGATAATGAAATTCTGAAAATGTTCTGATCCACATGGGATCCCTAGGTTGATAAGCAACCTCTTAAACTCGTTTGAGTTGTATTTTCTTCAATGGCGAGGTCTGATGAACAATCTGATGTAATTAGCATTCACTTTATAGAATCGTATTTAAGATATGGAAGAATGTTCAGGCTTTATTAAGTGAAAAACAAAAATTTACAATAAACCGAGAGTAGTTGGCCCAACTGTCACCCATCTATCTGGATATTTTGCCAGGGGAATATGTCTGGAATAGTAGTCTAATAGCCATCCTGAGAAGAACGATGCTTCTGTGAATCTGATTGTTTCCCTTAGTTTTCTACTATTATTTTTATAAAGCAAAAATGTAATACTGTTATTTTCAAGTCATCTAAAATGAGGTTTAAAGGATTATATTATTTTTGATATTCAAGCAGTCCCTTAGAAAATATTCTCTAGATGAATTCATAGTGACTTATGATATTTCAAAATGTCCTACTTAATGCCTTCTAATTCGTGCCAGCAGATATTACTAACATGCCCAGGGAAGACACAGACCATAATGTCAGTTTATGGTTTCTCTTTGTAATTCTGATTTTCGAACTGGCTGCATCACTGGGCTCCTCTAATTTCCACTTCATCTTAGCCAAAAGGAGAATGATCCTCCTCTAATTTCCAGATCATTAAAGTTTAAATATTGTAAATAAGCATGGTACGTTCTGAGAGTAATGTTACCCTAGAGCAGATTTATTTGCATTTGAACGAGGTTTTGACCTACCTAGCTCGATAAGATTAACCTCTTCTGAGGACAGAATAAATTGGTTACCTTTGTGTTACGTGAGGAAAGTGCCGTTGCTTTTAGCATGTAGAACAGTGTCTTAAATACAGTAGATACTTAATGAATGTCCTCCCCAATGTATTTCTCTCTTACCTCTTTGGGGATGTTGAACGTTCCAGTTAGAATGTCTGTTTTGAATCGTTTAAATTTCCAGGGGTGCGCAGATACCCTCTGTTAATATCTGAGAGTATGCAGGCATCTCTCTGGTTAATAGATGTGGGTCTGAATTCTTAGAGTAATTTAAATTTTAGGAGGAGTGTTAGGAAATATAGGTAGCATCCTGAGAAGATTTTTGTATCTGGGGGAAGGGGTTGCTTTTTTTATTTTTTAAATATATATAAGGACTTTTACAGTCCAGTAAAAAAAATGAGTGACTCAGAAATATGTGTAAAGAACATAAAAGAACAATTCATAGAAAAATATATGCATATAGCCAACAAATATGTAGTACTTTAAAAAATAATTTTTCAGATAATTTTAAATTTACAGCACAGAGAATGAATATAATCTCTGTTGTATGTGTATATTTATGTGTACGTATATATACTAGTTATCATTATCTTTAAACTTTCTGATAGCAAAATGCAGACAAGATGTCCTATCACCTGTAAATAGTCCAGTGTATAATTCCTAACAAAAAGGACACTCTTATTCTGCATTCAGCCCTTTAAATCAGGAAATCAGCATTGGTGTAACACTGCCATTTCGTCCACAGACCTGTTTCACGTTTCATCAAGTCTCCTAATAATGTCTCTCTCCTTTTTCTGGTCCATGTTCTATCCTGGAATCCATGTTGCGTTTGATCATCATGTCTCTTCAGAGTACTTCAATTTAAAACTGTTTCCCAGTGTTCCCCATATTTCATGTTCTTAAAGTTTTAAGGAATACAGACCTTACATTCTGTGGCATAGCTTCAGCCTGGGTCTGTCTAATTTTTCTCAGTGTCAGAATCCCTCTTGGCGAGTATATCACAGAAAGGATACTCTTTTGATTTCAGCATATTGCATTATTCCACTGATAATTCAGTGTTACTCCAGGATTACACCAGCATCCTGTTCTTCATCCAACCTCCACTCATCGTTTAGCATCTGTTGACAACTCCGAATCAGTTACCTTTTCGATGGCTGCCAAAAGCGGATTCTCTATTTCCTATATTTATTAACATTTTACTATAAGGAAGAGCTTTCTCTTTTCTGCATTTACTTATTTGTCAGTATGGACTTACGGATGCTAGTTTTATTGAATTGGTGATAATTTGTTATTAATTTTTGAAACTGAGGTATAATTTACTTACAATGAAATACATACATCTTAAGTCAGTTTCCGCATACGTATACTTTCGTAACTAGACGATAGGACAACCAGTATTTATTTTGATGCTCATAGTTTCCCCTATTTGGCCAGTAGGAACCCCTTCAAGATGGCTCCTGTATCCTTTGAAATGTCACCATCGTTCATGGAGCATTTCCTTACCTTCTGGCATGAGATGTTTCAGATTCTTGTACTTACCCGCTCAACTTCGAGATCAGCCATTTCCCCAGGATTCCTGGTTCCTTTTAAGGAAGGTTGGGATTTAGAAGTCAAGATATTAGTCCATTGCTATGCTTTTTGTTACTGGGCCTGTGTTTTTGTTTAGTTGCTCTTAGGCCTTCTTGGTGGACAGAGTTAGGAAAATATGTGGATGTATATGTACACACACACAGACATAAATACATATGTATATACACATATACATTTGTTACTACTTGTTCATTTTTATGTATGTATGTGTATATATGTTATACAACCATGAATTTGTATTTCTAACTCCAGTCCAGTCCCGTAGACTTCTTTATAGCCTTTCCCCTTTCTTTCTTGGTTTTAAATTTCTTTGGCAGTGAGAAACGTTTTCCTACTATCCTCAGTATAGTTACTTATTGATCAGTTTACTATTTGGTCATTGTAACAAGTCTTCCAACCATCCTGCACATTTCCTGTCCCTACTGAGCTCCCACCATGTCCTTAGCCACAGGGATTGCCTGTGCTTCCATGTGGCTCCCCCAGACTCCTCCTAAATGCCTTGTATACGCATCATCTGTCCCTTACTCCTGTGCCCCCCCAACCCTTACTACCCATGTCCTTAGTAACCCGTGAAAAGGAAGATAGGAAAATTAGATTGCACTGGTTAGTTTTTCAATGTACTCATTTTTGGTATGTCCTAAAATATTGTGCATTTTAATTTTAAGTTTAGTTTTTAAATGATACACCTTTGGTATATAGGTGCGAGGTTTTTTAATTCATCTGTTGGAATCATCTCCATTATGGTTTTAATGCCTCTGAGATTGTCATATACAAAAGGTTCTTATTATAGGTTTATTTGTGTGTTTAAGTATATTTACTGAGCGTTTTAGCATCAGATTTAGCACTCATATTTAGTTTTCGTGTTCTCCTGGCTGCACTGGCACTGCCTTAGTAACCAGTTTGGATGCTTACTCTTTTTAAGAAACTGTCTCAGTAAAATGTCATTAGCATGTTTTGCTTTGTTAAAAAAATAAATCTTGAATAACTGAATATTTCCTAGGCAGTGTCAACATTAGTCAGCCATTTGGAGAATTGATTCAACTACTCTGTTTCTAAAACATTTTATATATTGATGTACTGCAGCCCAAGGCACATTAGAGATTACCGTTGATTCATTTGGGCATTTACATGGCATTTTGGCTTCTTGCAGGATTATTATCCACCAATAGCTAATTTAAAAATCGCTTATGCTTTTTAGTGTTCCCGTGGAATTAAGTGGTTTTTAGGTGCCAGTGAGGGCATTTGGTAGATTGACTAGAAAAATAATTGTTTAAGCAACGCCGGATAACGGTGAGGTAGCTGTTGCCTTGACAACTAGAAAACTGTTCTGTTTGCTAAACAAAGGGGTGGTAATTTAGTAGTTTAATTTCCTTTTTGGCATGGAGGTTCTACATAAAAAACATTTTATTTTAGCCTCTGAGATGGCCCATGTTATTGGCCAAAATTAGAGAAACAGAGCAAAAAGAAAAAGTAAGAGGGCTTTTTTGTTTTTGTATTTTGTTTTATTTTGTTTCATTTGTAAACCTACCAGGGTGTCAGTCAAAGGAATCTTAGTTAATCTGCTGTCAATTCTTCTTTTTTGTTTGTTTGTTT
>NW_011889060.1:9783-13481 GCF_000151845.1 Pteropus vampyrus | reverse complement strand
ATCAGCCATTTCCCCAGGATTCCTGGTTCCTTTTAAGGAAGGTTGGGATTTAGAAGTCAAGATATTAGTCCATTGCTATGCTTTTTGTTACTGGGCCTGTGTTTTTGTTTAGTTGCTCTTAGGCCTTCTTGGTGGACAGAGTTAGGAAAATATATGGATGTATATGTACACACACACAGACATAAATACATATGTATATACACATATACATTTGTTACTACTTGTTCATTTTTATGTATGTATGTGTATATATGTTATACAACCATGAATTTGTATTTCTAACTCCAGTCCAGTCCCGTAGACTTCTTTATAGCCTTTCCCCTTTCTTTCTTGGTTTTAAATTTCTTTGGCAGTGAGAAACGTTTTCCTACTATCCTCAGTATAGTTACTTATTGATCAGTTTACTATTTGGTCATTGTAACAAGTCTTCCAACCATCCTGCACATTTCCTGTCCCTACTGAGCTCCCACCATGTCCTTAGCCACAGGGATTGCCTGTGCTTCCATGTGGCTCCCCCAGACTCCTCCTAAATGCCTTGTATACGCATCATCTGTCCCTTACTCCTGTGCCCCCCCAACCCTTACTACCCATGTCCTTAGTAACCCGTGAAAAGGAAGATAGGAAAATTAGATTGCACTGGTTAGTTTTTCAATGTACTCATTTTTGGTATGTCCTAAAATATTGTGCATTTTAATTTTAAGTTTAGTTTTTAAATGATACACCTTTGGTATATAGGTGCGAGGTTTTTTAATTCATCTGTTGGAATCATCTCCATTATGGTTTTAATGCCTCTGAGATTGTCATATACAAAAGGTTCTTATTATAGGTTTATTTGTGTGTTTAAGTATATTTACTGAGCGTTTTAGCATCAGATTTAGCACTCATATTTAGTTTTCGTGTTCTCCTGGCTGCACTGGCACTGCCTTAGTAACCAGTTTGGATGCTTACTCTTTTTAAGAAACTGTCTCAGTAAAATGTCATTAGCATGTTTTGCTTTGTTAAAAAAATAAATCTTGAATAACTGAATATTTCCTAGGCAGTGTCAACATTAGTCAGCCATTTGGAGAATTGATTCAACTACTCTGTTTCTAAAACATTTTATATATTGATGTACTGCAGCCCAAGGCACATTAGAGATTACCGTTGATTCATTTGGGCATTTACATGGCATTTTGGCTTCTTGCAGGATTATTATCCACCAATAGCTAATTTAAAAATCGCTTATGCTTTTTAGTGTTCCCGTGGAATTAAGTGGTTTTTAGGTGCCAGTGAGGGCATTTGGTAGATTGACTAGAAAAATAATTGTTTAAGCAATGCCGGATAACGGTGAGGTAGCTGTTGCCTTGACAACTAGAAAACTGTTCTGTTTGCTAAACAAAGGAGTGGTAATTTAGTAGTTTAATTTCCTTTTTGGCATGGAGGTTCTACATAAAAAACATTTTATTTTAGCCTCTGAGATGGCCCATGTTATTGGCCAAAATTAGAGAAACAGAGCAAAAAGAAAAAGTAAGAGGGCTTTTTTGTTTTTGTATTTTGTTTTATTTTGTTTCATTTGTAAACCTACCAGGGTGTCAGTCAAAGGAATCTTAGTTAATCTGCTGTCAATTCTTCTTTTTTGTTTGTTTGTTTTTAGGCGAGGCAACCCTTGGTTGACCTCACAGATTGCAAGGACCTTGTCAGTTTATAATCCCCCCACCCTTTTTATTTTATTTTTTTTTTATTTTTATGCCTATAGCACCTGGTCTTCCTAGGCGGTCTCCCATCCAAGTACTAACGAGACCCGACCCTGCTTAGCTTCCGAGGTCAGACGGGATGGGGCTCGTTCAGGGTGCCATGGCTATAGACTGACAATTCTTTATATAGCTCTACATTGGACCAAAGCACACAGTTGCCTCAAAATAGATTTATAGTCTTGATTGTCTTTGCCAGGCTGAAGGTTTGTGATACGCTTCCTTATGGAGCATCCCTGCAGACGGTCTCTTGCTACTAAAATCCAGCATGATTACTTTATTTCTGATTTGAATAAGGAGATAATATTTAAACATCTCCCCCCCCCACACACACATATTATATTGGCATCTGCTGTTTACGTGAGATCTTTTTTGTATAGGACTTAAACATTTTTTAACAATTTTACCCCAGATTATTAAGTAATAACAACCTTTTTTTTGGGGGAGGGGGACACTGTATGCTGGACCCTTCTGAGCATTTAACATGGAGCATTTCAACCCTCATCCCCCGTCAGATAGTCACTATTATATCCTGAGGCACAGAGGTCTTAGTCCAAGGTCACCCAGCTGCTAGGTGGTAGATTCAAACCTAAGCCTCTAATTCAAGAGCCTGTGCTCTTAATTACTCTATTATACTGACTGTCATTAATGTAGTCATTCCACATACATTGGAGAATACAGAAAAGTATCAATAAGAAAATTCAAAATAATCCATAATCCCAATTTCTACAGAGTATATATTTGTCCCTTGATTTGCGTGGATTATCCACTCCACGCATCTTTTTTTATGCAGAAGAAAACTGTATAAAAAGAGTCCACCATTACTAAAAAAATGCTAAATAGGCCAATATAAGCCATAAATATATTCTACATATTTCCACAAAAACTTCTAATGAAAATTCAGGAAAACCAAAATAAATTTTACTTGCTGTTGGTGTCTACTGTAATCTAAAACAATCAACCTTCTCTTTTTAATTGGCATAAAGTCACTATCTTCATTGCTGAGAATATTTGGAAGTGCTGCTTTGATTTCGTTATTTATGTTTTTAGATGATCTTTTCCCAACCCATCTTTTGCTAAATTTTCCTAAATTTTTGAATATTCACCACAACATCTAAAAAAATCTTTCTGAAATTTTAAGGCTCGTTGGATGTTTGGATCAATATCTGGAATTGCAGTTTCTAGTTTTGTGGCCAGTTGAAGAGCTTTGTAAATATTTTCTGCAGTGAACGAAACTGATTCAGGGTCACTGCCATATTCATTGGCAGAATGGGCTTCAGATATTAAGGAATTAATTCATTATCGTTTAATTTGTGATCAACCAGTAATTCGTTAATATTATCTACATTCAAATTGTCAGAGCCTTCTTGAAATTTACTTAATAAATTGTGTGGATGACCCGGTGCATTATCTAAAAATAAAAATATTTTAAAAAGGAGAATTTTTCCTTCATATAGTTGTCAACTTCTGCAGCAAAACATTTGTAAAACCAATCTCCTCAAAATCAGTAGTCACCTATGCTTTTTTATTTGCCATCCAATGTACAGGAAGATCATTAATTGTGTATTAGTAAATATTAGTTCTTTGTATGTTGCTGAGTTAAGCTATTGTTTTTTAGAAAGAATAACTGCCAATAATGGAAACGAAAATAAAAGAACCACATAAAATGAGACCATGTAAATGGAAACTGCATATTCAAAGTTCTTGTAAACGAGAGAAATATTTACCATGTATAAAAAAAACTTGTACCGCATAAATCGAGGGACAGATGTACTTCTTTTTACTGTTCTGATGAAGTGATATAATAACCTGAGGTTTCCCTGAAAATAATCAGTGTTCGTAAGGAATAGGGAGGGGCATAGATGAGACAAAATTGTCTGAGTCGATCATCGTGGGAACCAGATTTTGACCAGATGGGGGATGTATTAATACAGTCTTCTCTTCTTTTTGAAGTGTTCCTTAGTATAC
>NW_011889060.1:3977-9733 GCF_000151845.1 Pteropus vampyrus | reverse complement strand
TTCTTTGTATGTTGCTGAGTTAAGCTATTGTTTTTTAGAAAGAATAACTGCCAATAATGGAAACGAAAATAAAAGAACCACATAAAATGAGACCATGTAAATGGAAACTGCATATTCAAAGTTCTTGTAAACGAGAGAAATATTTACCATGTATAAAAAAAACTTGTACCGCATAAATCGAGGGACAGATGTACTTCTTTTTACTGTTCTGATGAAGTGATATAATAACCTGAGGTTTCCCTGAAAATAATCAGTGTTCGTAAGGAATAGGGAGGGGCATAGATGAGACAAAATTGTCTGAGTCGATCATCGTGGGAACCAGATTTTGACCAGATGGGGGATGTATTAATACAGTCTTCTCTTCTTTTTGAAGTGTTCCTTAGTATACATTTTATCTGTTTGAAGTGTTCCTTAGTATACATTTTAAACAGCAAAGGATACATACCAATTGTAAAAAACCAAAAAGGAATATTTTTTAAAGAACAAGAAGACTTTGAATCAAATAGTTTCATACACATACTCTCCATTCCACTCCCCTTGCCATAAAATAATCCTTATCTAACAGTTCCTGTCTCTATGGTGTATGTTTTTTCTGTATGTATAATGCAGTATAGATACTTTTGATTACTTCTGCATGTCTAGAAGTAGAAAAAGTATAACATTTTAAAGACATACATATTACCAAATATCCTGTAGTATTTTCTCATTAGATTTAGTACTGAAAAATATTATATTCTGAGGAGTATTAACATTGGTTGAAAAAGTGAGGAAAGTGGTTTAACTTTTAGTTTACATTTATTTATGGGGAGTAGTCATTTAAAATGAAGTTTTGTCTCTCGCATATCAAAAAAAAAAGGCAGGGTGTCACATCTGAGTTTACATTGGTTTAATGACTTGTTTGCCCACATTGAGTATTTTATAATATTAATAGTAACTTTCAGTAGCTAAATAGTTCAGGCATCAGAACTGAATACTTTCTAATATTGATTCCATTTTCCTGATGCGGAAACTGAAATTTAGAGAGGGTCAGTAGACTACAAAAACTCATCTAGTTAGTGTAAAGATTGAGCTGGGATTAGGACCTTGTCTTTCTGCTTTGAAAGGCTGTGCTCCTGGTCTGCTTTATTAGCTCATGTTATACTAATCACAGAGGGATAATTTATGCTCCGTTAAAACTGCATATACAAATCCGACCATGTAGGTTATGGATTTGGTTTGCTTTTCTGTAGAAATTCTCATTCACAATTTTGGTTAGCATAGTTTCACTTCCAGCTAATTATGTGTCCAGATGCCCCATTCTGACTATCTTTGTAACCCCCGTGCTTTCATATAGATAGGCTCGATAAATAAATGTGTGCGGAACAATAATTATGATGTCATCTAATGATGAGAATTTAGGAACAGAAAAGTAACTTACCTAATAAGATGATGCCAAAAAAAAAAGGCAGAAAATCAGAACGTGGGTCTTTGTTTTCCCTACATTCTTTTTAACAAATTAGCACTGCTCTCACAATGTATCTTCGTTTTAGCAGGTTTTATTATACTTCAGGTTCCCTTTGCAATTTTTTTTCTAATAGACATTTTCTTTCCATGCCTTGCTAATGCCCTTTCATGTATTCTAGCTTGAAGGAAAGAAAATATTACCCTTAAGTAATAATTTACGCCATATTATTTGAGGTAATTATTACTCTTTCTGTCAGTATGGATTTTCAGGTTCGTAGGGATGTGGGATGGACTTAGTTTGGAGAAAAAGAAATTCTGTCTTTCAAATCCAAGTTGAATAAATCTGTCCAGTAGCATATTTATAATATTCTATAGTTGGAATATTGCCAGTCTAATGTGAATATTAATGAATAGATCATGTAAATGGGTTTCTGTACTAGTAGTCTAAATACATTACTAGTCTGATTCTTTTTTTGTTCAAAATGTTCTATAATAAAAATACCTGAAAAGCTAATTGCTTATTTATTTGTTCCTGAGTGGGCACAAATGTGCAACTTGTTGATTTTTCTGTTCTTGCCTACATTTTGCAATTTCTGGTTCCTCATTAGTTTTCACTTATCTTAACTATACTATTTGTCTATGAAAATAACATTTTACTGGTCATTAAGGTGCAGGGCGTGTCAGTGGGAGAGGTCGCATGTTGTGGACAATGATGAGCCATGGTCATAGGCTTTTCTAGCAATAACACGTAATACCAATTGAACCACCAAGTGAATTGATGTCTTTTTAAATTTTTCTTAAAATTTCTGGGTGAAGTGAGGTGAGTCCCTTTCATATTCTTGCTGAAACAAAGCCACTAACTTGTCTAGAATTTAACCAAAATTTTGACCAAAGAAAATGATATTTTAAGGGGTCAGGAAGGTAAAGTAGAAATGTGTTCTTTATTAACTTCAGGTGCAAGAGCAGTGTCAAGTTACAATTGTAGTTAGTTAATGACATCAACAAATTTAGAAAGTAGTAACGCAGAAATTATTATCTGTGTATACTTATGGCATTAGTGAATTGGAATATGGGCATTTTCTGGAGTAGATTTTAAAAATCATATACTTGATATGTTTTAAGTTCCTTTTTAAATACTTTCCATGAAATACATGGAATGGCCATTAAGGAGATTGGCCCGATAATTTTATTTTGTCCGTCCGTCCGTCCATCCATCCATCCATCCATCCAATCTATCATTTGTTTATTTGTTTGTTTGTTTTAACGCCTACAGCACCTGGTCTTCCTAGGTGGTCTCTCATCCAAGTACTAACCAGGCCCAACCCTGCTTAGCTTCTGAGATCAGGCAAGATCAGGCATGTTCAGGGTTGGCCCGATAATTTTAGTCCTAGCACCCTTGTCTTGGTTTATGTGATACCTCTCACCTTTAAAAAAAAGTTATTAAAATTATTCGATATAATTATGGGCACTTTTGTCATAGCATTGAAATAGTGCTCGCTTGCGCGCTCGCTCTCTCAGCCACAACTATGAGGGGCGAATTTATTTTAAGATACAAATAAAATTGATTTGTCATTATTTGTTGCTATATACAGCATTTTCCACATTATGTTCTATTAAGTTTCTACAGGATGCTATTAGATATTAATGAGAGGAAAAAGCTCTTTGGACAGATACATTGTGAAATGATTAGGCAGAGTGGATATTCATTCGATAAACTGATTTTCCCAAACTTGTCTCTCATTTTCTTTTTGGTGGACCATCTTGGATATTAGTATTTCTTATAAAACACTTTAGGAAAAGCTACTTATATAATACCTTTCTTTGGCTGTGGAGTTGATTAATACAAACAGAACTCCTTAGAAATATAGAACCTTTGCAGAAATAAATATACCTGATTGTAAAAAGTCAGAGCAGCTATATTAGGACTATTAAATCTAAATCACAAGTGGGGAAACTGAAAATATTATTTAGCGTGGAAGGGCGAATAGTGAGTACGTGCATCAAAGCATTTGAGACATTTTAGCTAATTTTATTTGAGACGTCCCAAACTGGATTTTTAAAAAAATAATTAATTTTGTTTTATTATGGTGACATTGGTTAACGAAATCCAGTAAGTTTCAGGTGCGTACAATTCGACAGTAAGGTAAATAGATCTATGTCGCATTGTGTGTTCACCGCCCATAGTTTTCTTTCTGTCACCTCATATTTGACCCCCTTTTCCTCGTCTACCTCCTCTCTCTCTGACAGCTACTAGTCTATTGTCCATGAGTCCGTTTTGACCCGTTTGTTGCTTTTAGGTTCATATCCCACATATAAATGGTATCATGTGGTTTTCAACTTCTTCTGTCTGGCCAGTTTCGCTTAGCATGACTGTCTCAGTCGAGGTCCATCCCTGTCGTCGGCAATGGCAGCATTTCCTCTCTTCTTACGGCCGAGCAATATACCACTGCATATGCGCACCACAGCTTATTTGTCCAGTCATCTATCGTAGGACACTTCGGTTGCTTCCATGTCCTGGCCACTGTGAATAATGCAGCTGTGAGCATCGGGGTGCATCGTTTCGGATATATGTTTTCAAGTCTTTGGAGTAAATACCCAGTAGAGGGATCGCTGGATCATGTGGTAGATCAAGTCTTAGTTTTTTGAGGTACCTGCATACTGTTTTCCATAGTGACTGTACCAGTTTACAGTCCCGCCAGCAGTGTTTGGGAGTTCCTTTTTCTCTGCATCCTCTCCAACACTTGTCATTACTTGTCCTGTTGATAACAGCTATTCTAACAGGTGTGAGATGGAATCTCATTGTGGTTTTGTTTTGCATTTCTCTAATAGCTAAAGATATTGAGCATCCTTTCATATGTTTGTTGGCTATTTGTATGTCTTCTTGGGAGAAGTGTCGTTAATTGAGTTGTTTGAGTTCTTTTGTATATTTTGGATATTGGGTCCTTATTGGAGGCGTTGCTTGCAAATATATTTTCCCTTTCGGATGGTTGTCTCTTTACCTTGTTGACTGTTTCTTTTGCTGTGCAGAAGCTTTTTAGTTTGATGTAGTCCCATTCATTTATTTTTGCTTTTCAAATTGGATTTCTTAATGTAGTTTTCAACAGTAGTTTGAGTACATGTAATTCCCCTCACCCCTTTTATGCCATTCTACCTTAGAATTGTCTGGATGGTAATATAACAAAGCTATTATGATTTGAGGTGGCTGTCAAGATATAGCCTCAATATTATAAGAAATTTTCTCAGACTTGGAGCTTTAGGAATCTGCCTTCTAAGTGGTCACATAGTAAATAAACATTTGAATGGCTGGCGGGTGGAGGTGTGGATGGAATGATAGACTTGTGGTTGAACTAATTCATATTATGTACCATATGCATTTTGTAGAGAGAAAATGATGTTTTATATGGTGTACATTTAGTGCATCAAAATAGCCTTTGTGATACATATTTTACTCATTTTTAAGTTAGAGTACTTTATAGATTTTTGTTAACAAACTATGACAGGATTAGATCTGCCCTTCTGAGATCCGATTGTGGAATTAGAGAGTTTAAATCTAATTTGTTTGCATTTTTAGGCCCTTGATGAGCCTCCCTATTTGACAGTGGGCACTGATGTGAGTGCTAAATACAGAGGAGCCTTTTGTGAAGCCAAGATCAAGACAGCAAAAAGACTTGTCAAAGTCAAGGTACAGTACATGTAGATTATATAAATTTTATGTTCAGTATTCGATATTGAAACATTAACTTGATGAGTATATTTAAGAAATTTTTTTCTGCAAGGTAAGTTTAATTTCTAGGAGTAATGGTTGTAAAAATACCTATAAAAAACATCAGTTGTCATTTTAGAATATTGCAATTGGACTGAAATTAGATTAGTACGGTTGGTGTTTTGAATTCCATTTCACTACAGACTTAGTATTGTTAGCCTTTTAGAGCTAGAAATGACCTTAGAAATCACATAGTATAATTCATTAATTTTATTGTTAAAAAAAATGTTGAGGCTCATAAAGGGTTAGTGATTTCTCCAAGGCTGTTAATAGCAAATTAGTAGCAGAATAGGAATTATCACAATTTCTTAATTTTAAGATCCCTCCCCCTACTCGGTTTTAACCATGAAACTGAGACGTGATTTATAATCGATGGTGTCTTGGATACGTGTTTTGTTTCAGGTAATACACAAAAAGAAATGTAATTGTGTACATTTTGATAAATTACCAGTATTGAAAAATATGGGACAAATGAAATATTCGAAGGTAGATATTTGTTCACTGGTCAGTTATTTATTGAGTGGCAAATTGCAGGATGCTTGTTAGGTGG
>NW_011889060.1:0-3201 GCF_000151845.1 Pteropus vampyrus | reverse complement strand
AGCGGAGCTTGACATAAGGAGCTTGGCATACGCAAAAGCACTTTCCTGCCAATTAGAAAAGGCCTTCCCCTTGGGCAGGGCTAGGTCTGCAGAGCACAGGCTGCATTTTGGCCCTGACTCTCCATCTCGACTGGGTGTCTCTGTGTAGTGAATGAACTACTAAATGACATGTAACTGTTCTGTCATTTCTTGCTGTTAATAAAAGGAAGGAAACTTAGTCTCTACTGCCTCTGTTGGTAGCACAGAGTCCCAGCACCTTGTGCCTTATAAATAAATAGGTTTCTAAAATTACCATTAATTTTTTGGGGGCTGCTCTAAAAATCTGTTTATAATTCAAAGTTAATGATTTTCTCAGTAGTTATGGTGCTACACATCTATACCAGTTTAATTTGTTTCAGAGTCAGAGTTAATATAATTTTTCAACAGTTTGTTGATACACTTCTTCCTCACCATTTTTCATTTACTGAGTATTTACCATGTGCTAAGCACTGTATTAGGAATTGAGACTTTAATGTTAGGGCCTGGTCTCCATCCTTAAGTGGCCTATACTCTAAGTGAATGACACAGTTGCCTAAACCCGTTATTTAAATAAAGTGTCGTAGTGTTTTCCGTGAGACAGAAATGTCTGTGATGCTGTGAGCACAGGACGTCTTCTTTCGTAGCTGGTTTGTGAGCCCGTGGCCCGGATTGACTGCCATGCACATCCGATAAGGCCGTGTTGATGGTTTGGTCCCTGGAAGAGGGAGAACAGCTTTTCCTGTACGGAATACTGGAAGCTCCCTTATTTTTCACCAACTATTTAAATGTTTGAACTTGAACTCCTTATTTCAGTCTGATGCCCTCACGTCTGGTTGCCTGTTCTCTGATTGCTGTGCTGATCCGGGGAGCGCAGGAGAGCTCTGCGGCTCGACAGCCTATGCTGGGGTCTCGTCCCTCTGTGTACTAGGCCTGGGGTCTTGGACCATTTTCTTAGACTTCGTTCCTCAGTTTTCTTACCAACAGAATGGGAGCAGTTATACCTACCTAATAAGGTTGTTGTGAAGATTATATGTTTGACACTTGAGCCTGATTAAATGTTTGTTGCTACTGTTTATTATCAAGCTAGGCCTTCGCGAAATGATACATAGTTGACCCTCGATTGAACAACGTGGGTTTATACACGGATTTTTTTCAGTCAGTACTGTAAATGTATTTTCTCTTTATGATTTTCTTAACATTTTTCTCTAGCCTTTATTGTAAGAATACAGCATATAATATTCTGTATAGAATATACAGTGTAGTATGTAACACAGTAAAACCTGTGTAATACAAAATTTGTGTTCACCGACAGTTGATATTACCGGCTATTACCATAAGTTTTGGGGGAGTCACAAGTTAGACATGGATTTTCAGCTGTTCTGGGGGTTGGCGCTCCTAACCCCCATGTTTTTCAGGGGTCAGCTGTAGTACCTAATAGCATAAAATCGCCACCTCTTTTTTTCTCATATTTTAGGAAAAAAAATTATACAACTAAACTAATAACTAATAGTGTTGAATAAAGTATGATATGTGAAACATCAAGTAATTTAGCCTGGGAAATTATTTAATAAAAATTTCAATGAATCTGCTTAGGGACTGAGATTTTGTATAAAGTAGGCAACTGTTTAGATTACTTGTGATAAAAAGGAATTCATGCATCGATGAGCTTGTGTTGTTTGATTTTTGTGTGTGTGCGTGGCTAATTAAATTTATGATCTCTAGGTTACATTTAGACACGATTCTTCAACGGTAGAAGTTCAGGATGACCACATAAAGGGCCCACTAAAGGTAATTCATTTATTTACTCATTAATTCTAGTGCATCCCTGGGAAACAGTAATTATGTTTGGTCATTTCTTTTTATTTCTTGGCTAATTTGTTATTGAGTTGATAAATACATAATTCTCTCTCTATAGATTAATAGAAAAAAAGCAGATTGAATGTTCAGTAAAACCTGTGTTCAGGAATGAGATGAACATCAAGGGAGCATCGACTGCTTTTTATTTACTCATCTGTTTCAGTTTCACGTACTAAAATTGTAGACTTTTTGGGAAGGGCGCCATAGCTGAGGGGTTAGAGCACTGGTCTTGTAAAAATTATAGATTTTCCAGAAATTTGCATTTATGTTTTCTCATTGGCCAGTGAACTAAGAGCTGCTTTACTTTCTACTGGTGAGCAGGGTAAAGGGAATATATGGGTAACCACTGTGTGTGTGCCCTTTGGCCCTTTTGAAAGTCTGAAAATGGACATTGGCCTGGGTGGGTGAATTTTTAGAAATGCTAATGGAATGAAGAAGCATTTGTAGATGCAAGAAAAATCTTTTACTGATGAAATTGTACTTTTCAGAGAGAGAGATAGATGTGTGTATCTACCAGTTTTGTTTGTGATTCATTTTAAAACTTTTAATTGGATCCCCAGGGCATTGGTTCCTTGCATGTATGTATAGTAGGTACCATGGAGGACTAAAACTTTTTTTTTTTACCTTGCGTTTAAAAATTATTTTCCACTATTTGTATTTTGTTGGTGCCATCTTTAACGTACATGCACAGGTGCATCCAAATTTATCGCTTGGAGGGACAAAAGGACAGAAACTCGTACACTTAAATGACATTAGCCACCGTTTATTTAGCACTTAGTATGTGCTAGTACTGTCACGTCTTTTGCACATAGTATTTTACATAATCCTCATAACAGCTCCTTACAGAAGAGGAAACTGAAGGAGGTAAAGTAATCTGTTGAAGATCTCGCAGCCAACAATGGCTGAACCAAAACTCTGATAGATTCACAGCCTGTAATGAAGCATTGTGCCCCCTGAATGTTCAGAGCACATACACCTCCGGGCCTTATTTGTGTTTCTGCCTCATAGCATAGTCCTTCGCTGCCCGACTGCCCTGTTTTAAACAACCTGATACAGGCCAGCAGGTACCACCTACAAAAAAATACTCAGTGTTGGGAAGGGATAGAAAAATCAACTACTTCGTATCTTCAGACATCTTTCTCTCCGACTGTTCCAGCCTCTTTGATTGTGGCATAATTGGTTTATTTTACTTGTTTGCTTTTTCTTATTAAATTTTTCTTTATTTGTGATTAGGGATTAGGAATATTTTGATTTTGACATAGGCAGGTGTATTAAATTGTGGTCTCAAGATTGTTAAAATAATTTTCTTGTCTATAGATTTTTCGT
>NW_011889059.1:1547761-1548258 GCF_000151845.1 Pteropus vampyrus | reverse complement strand
CAAGCACTTTTGTATTTGGTGGGAAAAAATGAGGACATAATGATCCTTTTTCAAATTTTATCTTTCCTTAGATTTTTAGTTTCCAAAACTCTCTTGAAGCTTCCAATCTTTTTAAGCCCGAGTATTTTAAGAGAAGGGAAGTTTCTTCCATGAGAGGGGGGTTATTTTCTAGACTTATTTGCCGCCAGGATCTGAAAGATAGGCATCTGTTTTGCACCCTAAAAGCAGAGATTCCCCCACCCCCTTCTGTTCAGCCGGTTGTAGGCAAGGGTCTACCCCTTTAATTTCAGAGACGAGAATATACCAAAGTGGTCGCCGTTGGCAGGTTCGCTGGAGGCCGGCAGCAGACCGGCCAGGCCGGCCATCAGTGGCTTCCAGCGTTCAGAGTGACAGGAAGCTGGGGCCGAGCTGTCTGGTCATTAGTCAGGAATGAAGGACGCTGGTGATTAGTCTCTGCAGCACTGGAGAATGTGCTCATATCTGGCGCAGGGGACAGA
>NW_011889059.1:1538841-1542581 GCF_000151845.1 Pteropus vampyrus | reverse complement strand
TTAGAGATAAAAATTTTCTTTTTAAATTTAAATTACTTGATTATTATCAGCCAAAACTACATTAAGCCCTCCATGAACTTTTTTCCTCGTGCCATACTGTCGAATCAAGAAAGTCTGTTGTTTTTATTTTTAAAATAGAAATATCGTGCAGCAGAATTCCAGAACTTATTCATCCCGCGTAATTGAGTCTGCTCTCTTTTATTCGCCCTCCAAGTCCCCCTGGTTCCGTGCACAGGCCCCCGTAACCACCTCACTGATCCTTTGTTTTGAGGTGTGTTTGTGGGTCTCTGACCTGGAACACTTTTTGTCCTTGGATGTGTTTTGCTACTCGCCCTGTGGCTCCATGTACCTTCCACTCATCCCAACTCAAAGAGACAGGGAGGATGAAAGCCTGGGAAGCTCAGGAGGTGAGGGTGGAGAATTGGGTACCTTGCAGTTCTCAAGGCCCTTAGATTCCAGGACAAGGTGCTTGAAGTTCGCCTACAAGTTTACGGGGGCCGTCGAAGTACTCACGTTCCAGAAGAAACATTACTAGGTTCGTGCTGTATGAAGATCATTGTGGGAAGGATGGATTTGAAGGGTCCAGTCTGATGGCAGGAAAAACAAGTAGGAGGCTGTTGTAATGACCTAGACCAGATGTCCTGGGAGCCTAACTAAAGCCGCAGTAGTTAGGAATAGAGGGAAGATGAGACGACATTAGTTTATTTGGGCAGAATGGGGGACCCTAGTGACTGATTGCTAACGAAGGACTCTTTCAATTTGTTTGATGAGTTCAGAGTTTATTTCTTTCGGTTCTTTCATTCTTGGTTAAACAATGTTAAGATTCAGGTTCTAAGTCTCTAGTAGCGGCGTGCCCGACGGAGCCAGCGCACACTTCGATTCCTTTTAGTAAACTGTGTAACTGAAGAGGTAGAGACGCCGTGTTCCTATCACATACTTGACTTCCTTAGTGATAACCCCATCTCCAGGCGATTGTGGCTGGGAGAATGGCTGGTTTTCAGAACTTCAGAGAACCTGCATTCTCTTTCATGGAGCTCTTCCTATGAGTACATGCAAGATCGGAATTCTTCATTGAGAAGCACCGAACCTGGCAGAGATGTTCCAACCCTTTCTCATCTGTTCTGCTCATGCTCGGCTGAGCAGGTCATTGGAATTGCTTCCCGGGCCCCAGTTGGTAGAGGCAGGATGCTCCATTCACACGTGAGGAATAGGTTCTTTTCTCCAGGGTGAACCTGGCCGTGAACCCAGATTCCTATTGCTTAGTTCGATACTACTTCTTTGTTCTGTTTTAGTTATATTTAAAAAAAAAAAAAAAAGTTCGAGTCTCTATTCAGAAGAGTTTGGTACCTGTTTCATAGGAAGCATTTTCATCTGGGGGTGTAGTTTTTAAAATTAAATACCATGCTCTTGTGGTCATCCGGATGTGATTTTTGTTATGTTGTTAACGGTAGAAGAACGAGGCCAGCTAAAATCTTTCTAACGGTAACATGAAAAGAATTCTCCTTTATAGACAAGTTTGTAAAGAAGTACTTATTTTAAAAGATGGTTTTCAGTTCTATGGTAAGGCGCATTGCTGAAAACAAAGCTGGAAAAAGTCCTGTGGGCCCCGAGCCAGCTTTCAGAGCGGGAACCTACTGGGTTTTAACCAAACCCACTGACAACGATCCGCAGGTGGACACCACATGGGAGGATGGAAAAATGTGACTGTGAGGGCCATGTTGACAAGTCCATATTCGTAATCTGTTCTTCTTCAATTTGATCTGTGCATCTGGTACATATTTATGCATGTATTTTTACCGCGGGAGCTTAGTGTTTTTTAAGTAGGTCAAGAGGACCTCTGCCCCCAAACTCCCAGTTGGGGAGAGGTGACAGGGTGCTGTGACTGGGCTGGCAAACAGCGGTGGCCTCGGATGCCACAGAAGCCTGATTAGAATATCTGAGATTGCTCGAGGATCCCCACCTCTGAGATTAGGATTATTAAGGGCTATACCTCAGAAAGGTTAAGGCACATCCCACTTCCTGTAAACTGTAAAAGCCAAGGAAAATTTCACTGATGCAGATTCCATTTGGGACAGGAGTTGAAAACCACACGGTTAACCTCGAGCCAATAGTCCTCTGCCACTACCGCCTGCAACAAGCCAAGAACAGCTCAGTAATGGAGGATCCAGAGACACACGCCCCGGATAACCACCGCCTGCAGTGTCGGATAAACTCTGCTCAAGGGCGCGTTTCAGGGGTGGTGTCACTTCTCAACAAGGGCAACCTATTGGTCACTTCTCAAAGCATGATTCGCAAAGGTACCTGTCCGTGTCTTTATCTTTGTGATGGCGAAGTAGCCCCTTAGGGAGAGCGGCTGCATTTCTTTCGTTTTCCTGGCAGAAGGTATGGTTTGGAGTCTTACGTCAGGAGATGTGGCTTGGGTGTAGAGCGTGTGACCCAGAGAAAGAGGGCTTCCCGGTGGTTCTTCAACTCAGCCTTGACCACTGTCTGGCTTTCGAGGGACAGCGGATCGAACCGTTTCAAGCAGTGTCAAGGTTCTCTTCTTCCCACTGGCCACTTCACCATCCTCCTGCCGTCAGTCACACTGATGGGGGTCTGCTTTGTGTTAAAATGGGTCATGTGCCTTTTCTCTTAGTCTTTTTTTTTTTTTTTTGCTTTCAATGATGAGCTTTCTAAAGTTGTGGTTTTGCATCCTTTATGCCATTTGTTACTCGGTTCTGCCATTTTGTACCTGTTAGTCTCGGACAATTTATTAACTTCCTCGTGCCTCGGTTTTCCCATCTGAAACTTGGGGAAAATAAATGCCCGTAATCTTGTTTTGAGGATTACATGAGCAAATATCCACGAGGTTCTTAGCATAGCCCTTAACGTGTGGTGAGTGTCGTATGTGTTAGCTCTCTCTTTCCCTTCTCAGATTGAACTGAACATCTGTGCTGGAATTGTGTGTCAACAAATTTGTCATGGCTCTTCTATAATTTCACCAATGTTTTAGTTTTACTACCTTGGAACAGCCAACCACCAAAGCAGATATAATCTCAAGGTATTGATTAATAGGCTTTTATTAGTCACCTGTTATCTGTCTTGCAGAATCGCGAGATACCCCAGGCCATCGCTAGATAAAATTTGCTTCTTTGTACTCAACAGTCCCAGCTGAATCTGTTCATGGCGCCCAGTCTCTGGTTTCTGGAGCTCTAAAGCTGCCTGGTAGACCTGACAAGTGATTTGTCTCGTCCTGTCTCATGGAGCGTGAGACTCACCCACAACCGAGGGCCTGTCGGTGCCCTGTGAGCGCCGCCACAACCACGCCATGGATGAGGCTGGGGGTGGAGAGCGTGCACCTGATATTGTGAGATGGACTTATACCTCCCGTGTCACCCCCAGAGCCACGAGCAAGCACCTCCAAAGAGTCGGCTAGTCCCTGAGCTGCCACTAGAGGGCGCAGTAGGGATAGAGCTATGAATTGCGCGCAGAATGGGTGACAGCTGCTGTGTTCATCTTAGGCTGGATTTGGAAGCTCTTTGAGGAGGCGAGAGAACTGTCGAAGAATAGGAATGACTGGGGAAATTAGAGTGGAAAATTCTTTGAGGGAAATCGTGCTGGTAATAGCTGCCATTTGTTGAGTTATTAAGAGGCAGTTATGACTTAAGGGTGTTTATGTCCTTGACTCCGCCATCGCCCGTGGAGGGCTTCACTGTGGTCAGAGGACAGATGAGCAAGTAGAGCTGTGGAGGCACTTGCCC
>NW_011889059.1:1536452-1538791 GCF_000151845.1 Pteropus vampyrus | reverse complement strand
TGCGGTGGCAGCCGCTTCCTTCCCGGGTCTGCTTAGCTGTGCTCTGCGGGCACACAATAATCACCCAGCGGGTCTAGGGATCAAGTGACTGCAGCGCTGAAGGATTAAGAGCAATTCTATCCCCTTGGCTTGGACGTTGGAATTTTCATTAAAATGACCTTGGGTGTGGTGAGAAAGGAATTCAGGCCACAGGGATCAAGTCTTCAACATCTTACCTGGGAAAACATCGAAAAGTTCCCCTTTCAGAAAGAGCCTTCTCTCTGGGCCTCAACAGAGCTGTCACACTTGTTTTTCTAAGTGTTTCTCACACGGGATTAGCCTCGAGATCCGTGAAAAGGAAGGAGTTTAAGGGTCTTAGGTAGGAAGAATGAGGGGGAAAAGATGAACCGCGATAAGCGAGTGGCGGGCCAGACCTGTCACACTTCGCGGGCTCTGTAAGGAGTGACTGCCTGGAGACCCACCTCCTTCCTCTTCCGATCCCTCCTCCTTCAGCGGAGGAGCCGGTGCTCCCTCTGCTCATCGCGACCGCGTTGCTGTGAAGAGCGCTGTCCACACGCAGACCGCGCTGGTCTTGCAGAGGTGGGAGCGTGGGTCCGGATGTGGACAGACCGGCTGCAGGCCCGAGACTCAGACTGGAGAAAAGGCAGAGGCCCCGAGAGTTGAATGGCTCCCCAAATGGGAGGACTCGGTAGAGAAAGCAATTCGGTGATGACTAATGAGTTTGTGAAAAGAGAATGGATTTCTCAGAGTTGGCTCGTAGGCCTGTGGGCTCAGGGGATGGATGGGCAGCAGGCCCTCGTCTAGGTCACTGACGAAACCCAGAGACTCAGGCCAGGAGGGGGGAATGACAGGACATTGGGAGAGGGCGGGACAGGATTGCAAGGGAGCTTTGCTGGTCTTCTGCTTGTTAGTTTGTCTGTTCGTTTGCTTTCGATTACAGTTGACCTCGTTGGTCTTTCTCTATGCCCACTGCCTCGGTCAGCCCGGGCTGCCGTAACAAAATACCACAGACTGGGTGGCTTAAAAAACAAAAATTTATTTTTTCGCAGTTCTAGAAGCTTTCCAAAGTCTTAGATCAGGGCTCCAGTTGATTTGGATTTTGGTGAGAGCTCTCTTCCTGGCTCACAGTTGGCTGCTTTCTCACTATATCCTCACATGGTCTTTCCTGGTGTATGTGCTTGGAGAGAGAGAGAGAGAGAGAGAGGGAGGGAGAAAAAGAGAGAGAGAGAGAGGGGAGGGGAGAGAGAAGGAGAGGAGAGAGATCTTCTTCTAATAAGGCTGCTAATCCTATCGGATCGGGGCCACACCATTATGACCTTATTTAACCTTAATTACCTCCCTAAAGGTCCTATTCCAAATACAGTCACATTGGAGGTTAGGGCTTCACGATAGGAATTTGGGGAGTCAAAATTTACTCCACAGCACTCACCGTGGTGTAGACCTCGACATCTACCATGTTTAGGATCATCCATGCTCAATTCTTCAACCAATGGGACCCAGCTTGATCATGTGAAGGGTCTTCTTTTTCCATCAATGACTGGCATGATGAGGAGGTAAGACCTGGTCCTACACTGGCCATCAGAGTGACAGCAATTAAATTTGGCCTTTGAGATTCATAAATAATTATGGGGCTACAGGTTTCTGATGTAACCATCATAGTCATCATCATCATGATAGCTACACATATGATAAAGTCTGTGCCAGATAAATTATACATCGTTAGTGATCTTTTCTGATTTGAGAGACCAAGGGAGTGACTGTCCCTCTGATGACAGAAACTCTAAAATGCTACAGCTCAAGAGTTTTTTTGAGGCCAGATTTTCAGTGATGTGCATCAGAGAACTCGAGAAAGCATTTTGCAGAGTGTGAGAGAGAAAAACAGCAGATGAGAAAGACAGATCAGAGTAGAAGGTCAGAGACTCAGGGCCCCCTGAGGCACAGCCCCAATCTTATACACTGGTTTTGTGAGACACCATTTTTTAAATAATAAAATATCCTTTGTGTTTAAGCTACATATTTTATGACACTTGTATAAGGAAGTCTGACTAATATATATTAATTTTCAACCCCTTTTGTAAAGAAAAAGATAGAAAGCGATTGTGTAAAGGGCTTATAATTAGAGGATATAGAAAAATGGCTTATTCCATTTTTGCTTCAAGAAGGCCTTCCCAAACTATTTTGGGATGAGATAATTTTACCATCAATCGCAAATCAAATTAGAAAGATCTTATATCCATACCTAATGGATTGTCCCCCCCAAATGTCCCTGATTAAGAATGCTAAATAGATATGTATATCCGTATTATAACATATGTTATATTAAATACTGTATTATACTA
>NW_011889059.1:1534719-1536402 GCF_000151845.1 Pteropus vampyrus | reverse complement strand
CCCCCCTACTGCTGGCGATCTGAGCCAAAGGTTTAAGCTCCAACCTCTCACGCTGACTCTATGGTCATAGAATGGGTTTCTGTGGAACCTCTATCCAGAAAAGGAGTCTTTGCCAGAAGAAAGAAGTTAAAGCAAGAACCTAAGAGAATGTGACTCGGATTTTCTTGTCACTGACTTCCCGCCGATTCCGACAGCACGGGGAGTGCCTGTGTCGGTGAGTGTCCTCCAGACTCGAGACATCGGGCTTGGTACCGCACGCCTCTACCCGAAGGCGGCGTCACCGGGTCAGGATCTGAGAGGCTCCCCTCGTGGCGGCGAGCATCCTCTGGCTGGGAGCAGCACCCCAGTCTCATTGTGCTCCTGCCGAAGTCTCTGCATCCGGCAGAGATGAGGCTCTCTGGGCTCGGTTTCCGGTGCAGAGAACAGTGTGGTTCGTTATCTCCTTTCGGTCAAGGTTTTATCCAGATATTTTCCTTTTTGACGGAAACCATCAGGCTAGTTAAGACGACCAGTGACCTCTCTCATGCTCCTACAGCCCTGCCCGTGTCCCCTCTTCCCCCCATTTGGTAATAGCATACTGTACGTTACAACAACCTGAAGTGTAAGCGGCACTCTACAAGGGACGCGAACAGCCACTTTTCAAAGCTCGTATGAATTTTTTTAATCAGATGGCAATGATTTAAAAAGCTAGTAACATCCGATGCTAATGGAAGTGTCAGATGGGAGCTCATGTATTGACGGCGAGGTCGTAATAGGAAAACCTTTAGGAAGGTTGTTAGTCGTATCTATTAAAATCAAACATGCTCATTCCCTGTGGCTAGTTATTCCACTTCTAGAAATTAACCTTTCTTTTTTCTTTCCTTATTCCCGATCTTAATGGAAATACTTCTAACATTTTACCATTAAATATAACTTTTGCTGGTTTTCTTGCTTTTTTTTTTTTTTCTATTAGGTACTCATCATCTCTTTAAGGAAATATCCTTCCATTCTTAGTTTCTATTATAAATCAAATTCAAATTTTATTGAATGCTTTTCCTGATCTATTGAGATGGTCGAACTTTTTTCCCTCTTAAATCTATTAAAGTAATGACTTTTATCGATGGAATTGCTAATGATAAATTATTCCAGCACTTCTGGGGTAAACTAAACTTGCTATCACATATCATTTTTATTAAGTACTAAATTTGGCTTGCTAATACGTGGGTTAGCATTTTACATCAATATTCACCCACGAGATTCGCCTGTAATATTCCTTCTTGAGATGTCCTTAAGTTTTTGAATCGAGTGTAACAGTCTCATAAAATAAGTTGAAAACTTTTGTTTTTTAATTTTTCCGAAAGAGTTTGTATAATATTGCAATTATCCGTTTCTTGACTGTTTTCGTAGAGCTTACTTGTCAAGCTAACCGATCTCAGTTTTATTTTCCCTCATGGTAAATTTTTACTTCTTCTTTCATTTATTTATTTATTTGTTTGTTTGTTTATTTATTTATTTATTTACTCGCTCAACCTATTAATGTTATAGGACTATTTGAACTGTCTCTTTAAAAATAAGATGGTTTTGGTAAAGGATGATTTTCAGCGAAGTCTCTTTTGTTTCCGGAGCAGGCCTTTCCTTACCATTCTCTTTAATGTTTTCTGTTGTATCGTATAATGTTGTCTAATTTTCATTCTTAATGTTGTT
>NW_011889059.1:1534095-1534669 GCF_000151845.1 Pteropus vampyrus | reverse complement strand
TGGATAGAATATCAATACATAAAAATCAATTGCCTTCCAATATACCAGCCTAAGCCAAATAGTACATGAAATTCTAAAAGATACCATGCAGAAAAGAGTTAGCACGGAATACCTGAACATGGCCTACTTGCAAGGCTGGCCTTCAGCTGTCATCTGGGAACTTGGGGTTCAGCAGGGTTCCGGTGACCCTGACTGGTGAGAGACATTGACTGTGCCCAAACTGTGCAAACACGTGGTTTATTCTAAACATCCGCTTTCCTCGCAGAAGGCCGGTACTTTGGTGCGTTGGGCACTGGGTCCCTAATGAGCTCCTCCAGTAGGCATCATTTACCTGTGTTGTCACGACTTACTGCTGGGGAATGTGGTCTGTCCCATGAGACTCCCCTAGAGGGGCCTCTGGGAAGCGTATCCTTGATTTCTCGTGGACTTCGCTCCACGCTCCTTTTCCTTCTGCTGATCTTGCTGTATTTCCTTTTGCAGTTATGTCATAGCCATGACAATGACCGTAGCCATGACCCATATGCTGGGTCCCCTGAGTCCACTTAGAGATTCATTGTAATGGCGGGGGGGGGGG
>NW_011889059.1:1532841-1533749 GCF_000151845.1 Pteropus vampyrus | reverse complement strand
GTATAATGTTGTCTAATTTTCATTCTTAATGTTGTTTATTTATGGTTCTCTTTCTTCTCTCTCTCATCTTATTTAGTCTTATCAAATGATTGTACATTTCAGGGCTTCCCCTAACATTTGTGGAGCCCACTGTAAGAGTAGGAATGGAAGTCCATGTATCTATCACATGTCTAAATATTTAAAAATTATAAGCTAAACTAATAAAACGTTAAGTAAAATATGGTCTATCCTCCTACTTTGACAAACGTACTTTTATAATGACCAGGAAGCTACATTTGAATTGAGAATTCTTGGAATAGTAACGTTCCATACAGGTACATGACACCTTTTCCTATCCCCAACTCTATTGAAAACTGTCTATAAGCTAAAGGGCATAAATCAGGTATGTTTAAATTTATGATACATCCATACTCTAGAAATTTATTAATCTGTTTTAAAAAGATGAGGCAAATCTATAAACACTGACCTGGAAATACATTCACGATATATTAAATGAAATATGTAAAAGCCAAATCCCATTTTTATAAACATAGGTAAAAAATGGGGGGAAATATCACACTATTAATATTCTGCTATTAATATTAGTTTCCTCTGGGGTGCAGATTTTAAAGAATGAAAGGAGACTTATATTTCTTCCCTTTTTTTTAAGTCAAAGAATTCTGAATGAGGGATGTAGGAAAAACATTTGTTAAGTGATTCAAACGCTTGGAAGTTTTGCAATGAGCACGTATTCCTAAAATAATCATAAGGAAACCCAAGATTTTATCCATGAATTTACATACATATGCATATGTTCACATATGTGTTTGCATTTCATATATGTATAGCATACATTATATATGAACAATATGAGTGTATTATTTTAAGTAAGCCCCTAAACTCCATTAGAAGACACAAGACATATAGAT
>NW_011889059.1:1530522-1531986 GCF_000151845.1 Pteropus vampyrus | reverse complement strand
ATAAGCTAAAGGGCATAAATCAGGTATGTTTAAATTTATGATCCATCCATACTCTAGAAATTTATTAATCTGTTTTAAAAAGATGAGGCAAATCTATAAACACTGACCTGGAAATACATTCATGATATATTAAATGAAATATGTAAAAGCCAAATCCCATTTTTATAAACATAGGTAAAAAATGGGGGGAAATATCACACTATTAATATTCTACTATTAATATTAGTTTCCTCTGGGGTGTAGATTTTAAAGAATGAAAGGAGACTTATATTTCTTCCTTTTTTTTAAGTCAAAGAATTCTGAATGAGAGATGTAGGAAAAACATTTGTTAAGTGGTTCAAATGCTTGGAATTTTTGCAATGAGCACGTATTCCTAAAATAATCATAAGGAAACCCAAGATTTTATCCATAAATTTACATACATATGCATATGTTCATATGTGTGTTTGCATATCATATATGTATAGCATACATTATATATGAACAATATGAGTGTATTATTTTAAGTAAGCCCCTAAACTCCATTAGAAGACACAAGACATATAGATACATTTACAGGGTTGATAGCAAGAGAAGAGAGATGGTGTGAGTAACTAAAAGGCAACCGGAATATACTCGTGTGGTGACAAAGTGTGTCTTGTTTCATGTATCTTCCTTTTATGTCCAAGGAAACACAACTTTCCAATTTAGATGAAAAGAAGAGATATTTTAGCTTGATTACGTTACAAGAATATCCTAGAAGGAGCCACCTCTGGAGAGGCAAGGCCATGTAGTATCGAAAGAAGATTTTAACAAGATAGCATCCTTGGGACAAAAGAATAAATTGAGGAGGACAGCCTAAGGTACCCATTGAAAAATGCCCACCAGTCGAAGATACAATCTCTGGTAGAAACTTTCAGAAAAATAGCAAAATCTATTGTCCATTATTTTTTCTTTCCTTTTTGTTTTACAATATTTAATTTTGTTTCAAATTTCCAAAACAGTCTTTGAGCTATGGGTCTCTGCTGTAGGCCAGGGGTCCCCAAATCCCTGGGGGCATGGCCTGCTGGCCTCACAGCTGGAGGTGAGTGGTGTGCCAGGCAGCGAAACTCCATCCGTGTTGGCGGTGGCATCACAGCCTCACCTCCGCCTCAGATCGTCAGGTGTTAGATTCTCACAGGAGCACCGGTCCCTGGTTCCATACGGTTTGGGGACAGCTGCTGTCGGTCCCTTGCCATGACTTGGGTGGGGCCGGCTCCCTGCACAGCTCAGATTCTCTGCCAGTGGCACCTGCTAGAGCCCGGTGCGTGCTGCTTTCTGGAGTTGAGAATAGAGTGTGAGCCTGGACCAGACCTGTGGGACGATCGACATCTACAAGGTAGACGGGGAAGCTCCTCGAAAGGAACTGGGAAGGTGCTTCTTGAGAAGGAGAAGGGAAAAGAACGTTCCCAGGACAGAAGGAAACGCAGTAGCCAAACGTGCCTA
>NW_011889059.1:1501387-1530472 GCF_000151845.1 Pteropus vampyrus | reverse complement strand
GCTCCTCGAAAGGAACTGGGAAGGTGCTTCTTGAGAAGGAGAAGGGAAAAGAACGTTCCCAGGACAGAAGGAAACGCAGTAGCCAAACGTGCCTAAAACGGGAAATCTTCCTTGGATTGTCTACTCGGAGCCTGGTAAGAACAGTTTTAATTTTGGGGGAACAAGCCAGGTCCTCCTGGGTGGGGCGCGGCGGGGAGAGGACCTGCGGAGCGCGGGTGGCTCTTCCCGGTCGCCGCTCTGCCAGGCGGTGGCACCTGTGGCTGCGTAGTGTCGGGGTGTGCACGTGAGGGCAGGGCGCGCCTCGAGGCTTCCCAGCGGAAAGGTGACTCGGGTGACCTCGGGAGGGGACGTGAGCAGGGCTCCTGCTGAGGGCCACACCCTGGTTTTTGGAGAGCTCAGAAACGGTTCCGAGGGGTCACGCGGACACGCGACCATAAAACAAGACTGCAGGCACTAAGGAGGGGCAGCTACTGTCCAGTGTGAGGGGCGCCGATACTCAGGGGGTGACTCTGTACGTTATCTCCCCCGGAGGGAGAACACGGCAAAGGGCTTGGGCTGCAACACAAGGAATTCAGTTTAGAAATCCAGATTTCCGGACATCTGGGATGATCACACAGGTCAGAGAGGGTGGCCTGAGATCTCTTCTCAGAGGCCTCAGAAATCTCCCCTGAATAGATTTGGACTAAGACCCTGAAGAGTGAGCAGGGCGGTTTGGGGTCGCCCTCCCTGAGTGACGGTGGCCGGCTGGGGCCTCCCGCGGCCCCAGGGCTGGCGGGTCGTGGGCCTCCCTGCAGCTGCGCCTGCAGCCCTCGCCAGCGGCGTGAAGTGACACCTGGCTGTGAGCCCCCGAGAGCCCTGGTCCGTCCGCATCTCCACCCCTGAGGCTGCTCGCAGTTTCCTGTGGGCTTCAAGTTTATACTGCAGTAAACGTGAAAAATCCATCTGGCCTTGGCTAAGTCTGGAATTCTGGAATGTAAGATAATTTGGACAAAAGCAGCAGCAAAGTGGAAATCTCAGAGTACTCGTGAAGTCTGGAAGCCTAAAACCCTCTTTTTATTATTATTATTATTATTATTATTATTATTATTATTATTTTACTTTTCTCTCACATGGAAGGGAATAGACGAACAGCTCGTTGTGGGTGGTTTGTGTGGTTTACATATTATTAGTCATCTTGCAGCACCGTGGGACCCAGGTCACTCCCAACACCCGTCACATACATACATATATATATATATATATATATTTTGATAGGAAACAAATATAAACCAGCTACACTATCTTCATTCAAAATCCTTTTCAGTCTCTTAAAATTTATCTTTGGGTAGGAAACATTTTGTTACTCTTTTAAAGGAATGATTTCATGAAATGTCGTTACAATGACATTTGTATCATATTTTAAGCTTTCATCAATATAATTACTGTATCTCTAAAGATCTGTGTGCAAATGTGTTCACATAGATATTATTAAAGTCAAACAAGAAATAAGAAATTTTTACTTAACATATGTGTTGGTATCATAATGATCCACAGGTTTAAAATAGTGATAAGCTTAGATAATATGTTGGTTTTACTTTTACCTCATATAAATTGTTGTTTAACCAGTAATGAACACTATAAGTAGCTATTTCCATGATGGATTGTGTTTCTGCGTTTATCCTCGTATATGTTCTCTATCTCCGTTTTTCGATTGACTGTATGCTTAAATTAGTTACCTTAGGATCTAAACCAGCGACAAAGCACCAGTTATGGCCAGACCGAAGTTACATCAGCTGCTGCTGATAGGACAATTAGCTACTAGTCTAGATTCATTAATTTATGGTATGTTCACTTAACTCATTCATTTTCTCGTTTACTTATGTATTTGGCTGCCTTGTACCAGAAGTCGTGCTTAGCACCGGGGATGAATAACACATGTCTCATGCACTCCAGAAGCTTGCCATCTATTGAAGGGACACGGGCATATGAAAAAATAAGGGCAATGATATAGTTAGAACTCTGAGTTGCATGTGACAGAGACCCAATTTAAACTGCTTTAAGATAAATGAGGAATTTATTGGCCTACAGGATCCGGTGAAGTTCTGAACAAAGCGTAGAAAGACAGAGATGCAACCAAGCCTTGGGGACAACTGGCCACAGTAATTTCTTCTAGGACTTAATTTCCTCTGTGTTTTCCTTCAGAGTGACAGCTTCATTGCCACTCACCCTGCAGCTCTTAACTATCAAGTCTATGAATTCCACAAAGGAGAGGGATCAACTAACTTTTGGAGCTTCGGTTTAAAAAATTCTTGAGAGGTCCTCTGATCATCCTGGCTTAACTCAAGGATCCAAGTCTAGATCAGCCAAGCGTGGCCATTGGGAGAGGGTCATGTAATAATTTGACTGCTCTAGAAATAGCTACGTGGATAGAGATGGGGAAGACAATTCTGGAAGAAGAGTTCAGACTGCCAAATAATATAGATCCTAGTTTTATAGATGCCATGATAGAAATCTGTATAGCTATCACTGAGGGCATAAATTTTTTTTTTTTTCCTACTCGGAATCAGTTGACTGTTATAAGGAAGAGGTGATACTTGAACTTGGCTTTGAATCATATATAGTGTTTCTTCAAGTAGATTATGGGTTTGAGGTTGGGAGAAAGAGAAGAGGGTGTAGGACTCGTGGAGAAGGAAGTCCGGTGAGGCATGTTGGGGCCAGACCAGTGAAGATCTTAAATTTCATGTTCTGCTCTGTAGACATATACTAAAAGGTATTTTTTGAAAAAGACATCTAAAATTTTCTTTAAAATGTTTTCCAGCTAAGAAAGAAAAAAAAAAAAACCATACATCTCGTTTTTCTTCTCAATGAGAATATAAAAGATATCATTCTCTTGAAAGTCTGGCATTTTAAAAGAAGGTTTATCCATGTGTATTTAAAAGAAGCGTTTGTGAACTTTTATAGATTTTATAAAATATATTTGCACAGACGCTTTGTAATGTGTCATGGACTGTTAAGGATGTAGGAATGTGGCCTTGATAATAGTGTGTGACCTTTGGAAGAGAGAGTAAAGAGGACTCAAAAAATGGACTAACAGTTTGGGATGGTGAGAAGGATGAGTCTCGACCAAGGAGGGTTGAAAAAGGCAGGCTGAAGATAAAGATGCAGTTTTAAATTGGAATGGAACCCACTGTGAGGAAGCGGTTCTTGGAACAGCAAAAATGGTTCCACATGGAGGTAGAAATTTTGAGTGGTGACAACGAGGCTTGGGGGCATTTCTAAGCATATAAATCCATTTCAGAATTATATTATTTGAACCAATCGAACTTGAGAACTGGAATTGACAGTCATTGATTTAAATGAGACATTCTTATTAAGCTTTTTCACTTGGGTTTGCAAATATTAATAACTGCCCAATTAATCATGAAGACAGGGACCTCGTCTTCTGTCTTTCAACGGGGCTGCCTCTGGGTTGAACACACAAAAAGACTGACTTATTGATTGATTTCTAGTAATCCGACAGGTATATCTTATAGGGTATAGTAGATATGTACATAGATAAGATACATTTAAATTAATTTCTCAACTGGAAAACAAAATCTAAGCAAGCAAGATTTTTTCTGAATGGTGGACTGCTCCCTCATCTTACAGTCAGTGCAGGGAACCTGGACCGATCATATAGTGTGTGACTCGATGTTTGTTTTTGGTTTGGGGAAGATTTGCTTAAAATGGAGCAGATTTCAGAATGACAAAACAAGTTCTCTGGCAAGTTTGGTTTCAAGCTTTTGTTTTGTTATACTTGATTATGTACTTTGGCTGCATAAACCAAACATATGTTCCAATCCAATTTAGTCTCTGCTCAGAGTGATTCTCCTTATTTGTCCAAAAGTTTCAGAACTATTTTTTTTTCTTATTTGCACTTACTCTGAGCATTCAGCCCCATGTATTTCAGGGACAAAGGGCACCCCAGGGATTTGTGCTTGACTCACGATTTTTATTTTAGTCATTTTTAATGGTGGCAAGTTGGACGCCAGATGTTTCAAATGATAAAGTGTCCAATTCTTACGGAACCATGTGCCAGGTCGATTTGTTTCCTGACACAGGTGATAGAAAAGTCACTTAGACTCCCATATGCCACAGTTTAAGCAAAAGGCTTCCTGTTCACCGTCTGTTTTCCCAATAATCTCATGTTTTTAATGGCAAAGTCTTTATCATATTCTCTGCTTTGCCTAAGAGAAATTGCTTTTTAGGATCTCGGGTTGTATACGTATCGAAATGGAAAAACACCCCGTCTTCCATCCTGTGTAGGAAAAACCCTAGTTCCCTCCTCCTGTGTTTCTCCTCCCTGTGTGCCTCCCCTGTCACTCACACAGAAGTCTTCAGGTCTGACGCTCACATAGAGATTTTTCCTCACACCAACCCGCAATGCTCTGTGACACCGGCTGGGCGCCATATCACTTCACTCAATTCTATCTACCTGAAGATGGTGTCAGACCCTACAGGATAAGGGCTCAGCCCCACAGGATTGCTCCTGCCTCCCAGCCCCTCTTTGCAAGCCCAGTTTGTCGCCTGCGCTTCTGACCAACCGGCTAAATTGGAGATTCCCATAACTCCCTCTTTGGGCTTGATTCATTTGCTGGAGCGGCTCATAGAACTCAGGGAAACACTTACATTTGTTGGTTTACGCAAAGATGTGATAAAGGACACAGTCAAACGATCAGATGAAGAGCTACATGGGGCGAGGTCTGGGAGCGTCTAGCCTGGTGGAAATTGAGATGTGTCATCCTGTTCCAGTGTGGACGTGTTCACCTACCTGGAAGTTCTCGAAACTCCATAGTTTTGGGATTTTATGGTGATTTCACCATGTAGACATGATCAATCATTAATAATCATCCATTTTTCAGCCTCCCTTTCTCAAGAGTGTGGAGGGCGGGGCTGAAAAGTCCACGCTTCTCATCATGGCTTGGTCCTTCCAGTGACTCAGCTCTCATCCAGGGGCCACCCAGGTGCCACCAAGAGTCACCTCATTAGAACAAGAGACACTCCTATCACCGAGAAAATTACAAGGGTTTCAGGAGCCCTGTGTCAGGAAATGGGGTGAAAGACTGATATTAGAACAAAAGATGCTCCCAGCATGTTATCACTTAGGAAGTTACAAGGGTTTCAGAAACTCTGTGCCAGGAACTGGAGACAGATATCTACATCTCTATCTCTATCTCTGTCTCTATCTCTGTCTCTATCTCTATCTCTATATCATCTATATACCTATATAAATATTTTCCTGTTAACTCACACTTATTTAATATAGCTCATGAATTGCACTATATATTAAATTTATAAAACTACTTCAGAATAGTTTTATCTAAAACTACTAAATCATACAATTTAGTCAACAGACCTAACTTTTTTTGCATGAATTCCTTCTGCATTTGCTAAATGGTTTTCTCAATACTCCTATCGGTGATGTGAATCACAGGATTCCCAGTTATTTGATAAATGTGGAATACGAAGTTTAATATATTTAGACTTGGCAAAAGTCATCCAACAAGTGACTCACGCTGAGAAACATCCAATACAAATATGCTATTTCCCCTAAATTCTGATTAAGAAAAAAGAATTATGTGTTTAATTTTTTTCAATTATTTTAACAAAGAGTCATAATAACACACTAATCAAATATTAGAGTAGGACAGTGTCTAGAAATTATCTGGTCCAAGTCTTTCATTTTCAGATGAGAAAGACAGACCTCGACTTACAGAGTTGACCTGATATGTGCCTATTCATCCACCCGAGGACATCAGCCGGTCATATCCCAGAGAAGCACTGTGACAGCCTATCACACGGACACATAAACACAACCACCATCCTTTGTACACTGGGTGTTGCCAAGGGCCAGACACTCTACTAGTGTTTTATTTAATTTTATTCTGTTTTAACAGAGAGTGGGAGAGGGCGAAGGAAGGCTAGCGGGGAGAGAATGAATGAATTAGCTTAGAGGAGTAAATTCACTTCCTCAACTTGGTGATGAAAGCGCTTTGAATCCAGGTCTTCCTGACTTTGAAACCCAATCTGTTTTCAACTATTCTGCCATTAAATAATGGTGCTATGGTGACTCAATTGCCAAATATGGAAGGTTTAAAGTATTATGTGACAAGATCAACGTGGAGTCTTTTGGTGGAATAGTCTAAACTGAGTGTGTGATTCTACAGTAGCAGAGACTCTGCCTTCGTGTTTGGCGGAATCCCTTCGAATGGAGACCGTGGGAGACTTTGTACTTCACTGGGTGGCCCTCTCTACTCTAATTATCCTGAAGTCTGTCTTTAGAGTCTTTCTCATTCTCCTCCCCGTCGTCAACCCAGATTCAGAAGGAGGATGGAAGAGATATGCAGACAAATAAAAATAATAGCCCAGGAGGCTTTGCATTGACTTAGTTTACAAATAGTTATTGAGTAAATACATGTGCCAGACACTGTCCTTGACCTCGTAAATTGTGTGTGTGTGTGTGTGTGTGTGTGTGTGTGTGTGTGTGTGTGTGTGTGTGTGTGTAGGATGCACATAAATAAGATAAGGAACTTTATTTGGCCATGAATAATTTTCACAGGACTAGCTCTTCACACGAATGAATACATTTGGGGAATATACTGATTAATACTTAGACTTTTTTCTTTTTTCTTTTTTTTTTTTTAATTTCAGTAAGTTCCTATTAAGTTTGGAGGCAGAAAATTTGATCCCAGAAGATATTGGTGTTGATCTCCGATCCTCTAATTAATCAACGGCCTTGCAGTACTGAAATGGCTATTCTCAAAAAAAGTGTTTTCAGAGGTCTCTAAAGCTCCATGAACTCTTCATTTTTGTACATGTTATAATTGTTTGCTGAACATTTTCCTGTAGGTGGCTAAATACTCCAGGGTATAGACCAGCTAAGAAAAGGGAACTCGGATGTGGTGTGAGAGTAAATGGACAAATAAAGGAGAGGAAAAAAATCCCTAGTTTTCTTCGGCTTGGAGATAAATATCCATCCATCCTTCCTTCCTTCCTTCCTTCCTTCCTTCCTTCCTTCCTTCCTTCCTTCCTTCCTTCCTTCCTTCCTTCCTTCCTTCCTTCCTTCCTTCCTTCCCTCCCTCCCTCCCTCCCTTTTTTAAAAGTATGGAGATATTTTTAAAAATAAAAACAAAAACAAACTCCATCTGGAAACATTTTGAGCTAAGACACTGTAAAAAATGTGTTGGATGATATATTGGGAGAAGAATTGGTTTAAACCAACACTAAAACTCAAAATGAGACAGTTTATGTCTCTGTTTTATGTCTGGAGGAAAGAGGTCCAAAGCTCTTAGCAGGGCTGTGCTCCACGAAGCCCTCAGGGCTCTAGCTGCCTCCCAGCTCGGTGTTTCACCACATATGACCTCTCTCTCAAGGTCACCCCCATGGTCCAAGAAGGCTGCTTCAGCTCCAGCCATCATGTCTCTTTTCAGGTAGCAGGAAGAAGGAGCAGGAAGGAGATAAGCCTCCCCTCTCTGTTTAAACATATTCATCATAAGTTGTGCATATCACTTCTATTTACATCTCGACAAATGGCTGCACTTAAATGCAAAGAAGCCGAGAAAAAGAATCTTTAGTTCAGGCGGCCAAATGCCCAACTAGCCCAGAAATTCTATGACGGTAGAAAATGAAAGAATACATAGTGAAGATTGACTACAGCAGTTCCTGCCACAGATGACTCTCACTTTTCTCTCTGCCCCAAGTCCCACATGTCTGGAACTTTAAATCCAGAATGATCATGACTTCATGCAACCTATTTTTTTTCCAACTTGCTTCTGAGATGCACAAACACCTCTCAATGTCGAGAGACACAATGTGGGCAGAGACTGGTGTTGGAAAAAGAGAGATGCCAAATGAACTTGCGGCTTGCTCTGGGTCTTACTAAAATTTCACAGAAACAGCAGCCTCGTCTCTGCATGACCTGTTCCCTTGAACGAGGTACGTGAGGGTACCTTGAAAGTTGCAAAACAATTTAGGTTTCTCCAGGCACCTGGAACGCTGGTGCGCCCTTGCCTGACTCTCTTCAGATTGAGAAATAGTCGGGACCTGGGGCCACACTCCTGCCGCCTGACCTCTGCAGGGTTTTCCTTTCTGGAGTTTTAATGGGTGTCATCAGCCCAGGAGGGGGGGACTCTTGGCAAACCTGAGGCTCTCTCCTTCCAGAAGCTCACTGACCCAGCCTCTGTGAAAGGGCCAAATTTGTCAGTGGGAAAAGAATTTTAAGAAGTATCATGAAGTAAACTGTTTTGCCATGCACTGAATATTGACCCTTAGTAATAAAAGCTTCTTACATCTGCAAACATGGCATTGAATCATCTTTTTAAATAATTAGGAAGTAGCGAGACAAGATGCAGGAGGTCACTCAGCTCCCGGAGAAGGAAAACTTTAGTAAACTTAGGCACATTGGGAAAAAGTGAGTCAAATGCATTCAACTTTTCATCGTTGGACACTGGCGTTATTTTTTTTTTAAGATCTTGTATGTGAATGAAACAGGGGTGTCGCAGTCTTGGGTCTGCCCATGTAGGTGAGATTTATTCTTAGGCAGTTTTCAAGTGAAATATTTATTACTGCTAGAGAGTAACCCCGTTCTTTGATTATTATTTTTTTTCTCAGTCTCTTCCCTCATTCACTTAAAAAAAAAAAAATGATCCGAATGTTCCACTCCCTGAGTGTGAGAGGACACAGAGCAGAAGGAGAGAGAGGACAGAAACTCAGCGAGGCCCACAGGAACCTCTACCAAGAAACACTTCGGGGAGGCTCACGATGCTCAAAGGCTCTTATGTTTACCTTGAGGACATCCACTGCCATGTGGAGTTCCAGTTATCAACCCGAAAGCGGCAATTTGCACTTTGTCTGCTCTTATCCATGGAAATATTTGGCTGGACCCAGCTAGTTCTCAGGAGCTGGTCAGTTTTCTGAATTTTAAAAAGCGTGACTCATTACACCATGCGGAGCCTGTTCCTCGTTCTTTACGGCCGGTCGTGATATCAGTTTCCCAGTTCAGAACTGTGACAACGTTCCAGGAGAGTGTCCTAAGTTGTTTTTACAGTCTTTGACAGAGAAGGAAGGAAAGTGGAGCAGGTACGGTAGGAGAGAGTCTCTTCCTCGCTTAAACTTTCTCCCGCCAGGAATAAACAAAATTAAAAACAAAGGAACCAGAGAATAAATGTGTGCCCAGGGGTCCGAGGGCTTGTGATGCTCGTGATATACCTGTTGCAGTAAGAGCTTGCAAGGAAAAGGCTGCCTGGTGCTCAGGTGTCATAACGTTCCTTGGGTCTTTCTCGGTGGATCTTGTTTCTTGCCAGGATGGTGTATTCCTTGTTTCTAGTACTTTCGGTGGATGAGGATCCTCTGGCGCATACCCCAGGGCTGGGCCGGAGGCTGAGTGCAGCTGGCCACAGCTGGGGCAGGGGAGCCTGGAACTCCAGTGTTCGTAGAAGGTGGTTTAAGGAGGGTTTGGCACGTGGAACAGACAGCGGGCTCCGTGCCAGTCTCGGCTGGCGATGGTCGTTGGTGGTCACAGGGATGGAGCTGAGCAGGAGGCGGAGCACTGACCGCCCTCACGGCCCGGGTCACGGCGGAGTCTCGACGTCCCTGTGGCCAGGTAGATATGCCAGCTGCCGGGGAAGACGGCGTCTGAGCCATTCCCGCCTTTTAAGGCTTTTTCCCACTTGCCACTTTGGAGGAATTTCGGCAGCATTTTCGTAAACGTTGGAGTGCGCATTTATGTGGACTCTTCCGATAATTCGTGCGCGATGGATTCTGAAAAGCTTGGGATGGCTCTAGTTTGGGGGGTGCTGGCGCTCACAGGCAGGGTCACACCGAGGCGTCGCTGCGGGCCCACAGGTGACGAGAACAATTAAGACAAACAGGACGAGGTGCGAGTCGGCGGGAGTGGCTGGGTTCGCTTTGGTTTCAGACAGACTAAGGGACGGCGTCGGAATTCAGAGTAAGTCGGTCCTGGATGTCACAGGGCAGATCCGAACAAGGTCAAGGCCAGAGGTCAGCATCCACGGCAAGAATGTTTCATTGTTGAGATATTGAACCAGGCGGGGCCTGGGCGCTAGGAGACCAGCAAAGCCACCACGGGGGAGGTGCTGAGACAAACTTTTGGCAAAACAGAGGGTGTTTTCACTTTTTCCTTTTAAGTGCTTCTGATGATGTGAGCGTGCGCTTGCTGCCACAGGGAGACCCGCGGGCCGTCCCCTCCTGAGTCAGCGACGCCGTAGAGAGTCCACTTCCAGGAAGGACCTTCACCTCCTTGAACGTGGTCATGGCTCTCTGATCTTCCCTCATTCTGAAAATTCACTGCCGAGTGAAGTGACTCGACTGAAAAATTTTCCCCCGGTACAAGCGGGGGGATAATTTTGAATCATTTTCGAAATTCAAAGAAGTGGTTCAATTAAACGTTCTTCCCCTACCCACCGTTTCTTCTGGGACTGAATAAGAGAGCTTAGTAGTAAAACGAAGGGCCAAAATGTCAGAGGACTTTCCACGACGTTCGATGTCCAGAAAGTGGTAACAGAGCGTTTTCCTGAGACGGCTAAGTAAATCATGCAGCATTGGCATGTAAAATAAAATAACAGGATGCTGAAGTTAAGGAAAAAGCCGTGACGATAACGCCTGCTTCAAGTGGAAATTTCTGGCATTATTGGCCATAGTGCAGCTTAAGTCAAATCTCTTAAGCCAGATTGGTAGATCCGGTCTACGCTGTGTGTGTGTGTGTGTGTGTGTGTGTGTGTGTGTGTGTGTGTCAGGGTGATGGGCTTGCTTTCTCTGTCTCTGTCTTCATCTCTCTCTCTCTCTCTCTCTCTCTCCTGCCTTTATACATATTTTCAGGGCTGTTGACAAGTGAATAGGATGAGTATGAGGGGAGCTTGCCTTGTCATTCGGGGGGCCCAGGGAAAGGGTTAGCGACGCAGTCCTGACTTTCGACATCTTTCTGACTAGGTCAAAGCCAGCAGGGGTAAAGGCATGGCCACTGCTCCCTCTCAGTGGCTGCCAGGAGGGTCCCGGGCGTCAGGGGGCCCCGGCCAAGAATGCGCTCTCCGTCCGCCTGGCGTACAGGCGCAGAGGTACATGCTATGGCTGGCTATCTGCTCACCCGGCAGCAGTCACCACGCACTGCTGTGTCTCCACCCAAAGGCCATTTAACCTCCCTCTGGAGTTCCCGCCTTGAGAAGTTATGAGCACTCACTGAGCGCTCCGCGTGCTCGCGCCCGCCTCTGGGCCGAGGCAGTGTGGATAATCGGGAGCCGCGCGCCTCGCCGGTGACCGTCCTCACACAAACGGTAACCACAGGTGTGTGTACGGCAGCGGACGAGCTGTGGAAGCGGTAATTACGGCAGAGCTCGAGTGAGGGGCATTCTAAAGACAGGTTTCTATGGAGACCAAACATTATAGAGGCCAAGTTTTCGTGGGTTCTGGGCCTGGACTTTTTCCCGAGATCGTTACAAGCCTTAGGGCTGCAGGGTGGGCTGATCCGCGCACTTACGCGCTGCTGGTCGATGCCCACACTTATTCCTTTCCCACAGCCGTTTCCTCTTAATTTCGCCAAAGGACATCAAAACCAGTGGGGAAAGGCCAAGGAGGAAATTGTTGGGGGAAAAAACCCTACGCGTAATATTTGCATTTCTAATGAGAAAACCCAAAGGGAAAAGGAAGGGGCTTAGGACACAGAGGATGCTGGCAAAATAGTTTACTAGGATGTGGTTTTGACCAGGTCGCTATTCTGCTGGGATAGAATGTGTTTTGTTATAATTTTTCAATCATCTCGATCTCTATTACGGCTTCTTTTTTGTTCACTGAAAACCACGCAGAAATACATACTACGTGCTATTCCGTAGTCACATTAGGCTAGCTTGGAGAGTTTTAGGGAGAAAAATCTGCAATTCTTCCACGAGACTTAGCTGTTGAGATGACAAAAAATTCTCTTTCTTAGTTCCTAAATGTGATTCTGAGGCTGGAACCCTTCCTACTGGCATGTCATCAGCCTGCATGGGCTACACGGTCCTTAGAAATGAAAGAAATAGACACATGAATCAAACATGAGACTTGGCCTTGTTCCTTATATGGGGCCCACTTGACGATTTTTTTCTCCAGGTGATGTGGCTGGCTTACGTGTGTTGCCAGCACATTCATTTTATACCTCTCACCCTCACTTTCTACTTCTCAAAGTATAAAACCAACACGACAAAATTAGCTGATGGTTGCTATGGATAACAAGATCTTCTCTACGTGTCTCCGCAATAGAAAGGCCCATCAAAGAATCACACTTGGGTATTTTTGTCACTATGTCGAATGCCCCTCAGTTCTGGTTTTGGCCGTGTGCCATAACGCATGGCCAAGAAGTCAACGCAGGGCCTATGCGGAGTCCGGATGTCGTTCTGCTTTAATGACTATACCATGGTGCGAATGTTGAAACCAGAAAGTCCATCTCTGAAGTCCGAAGCAGCCAGGAAGAGATGGGGGGACCAGAGCAAAGCTTGCTTCCAGCCGCGGTTGTTTCTGCTGCCAGGACATTCTTCACCCATGACTTCACGTGGACCAGATAGGAGTAAAGGTGCTCTGCAGATCCCCCAGGGGTCCTGCTGGTAAAAAGGGCAGGTCAGCTTACACACCTAATGTAACCACGTGTCACCTGTTAAAAACTTACAGGTGGCGTTCAGCTCTGTAAATTATAGCAGCTTCTCAGACTTTACCGTGTTGTACAAATGTGGGGAGATTTAGTAGGTCTCAGGTGGAGCCCAGATATCCTGCAGATTTGGCAAGCTCCCGGGAGATGGCGGTGCTGTTGGTCTGTGCAGCACACTTGGGTATCAAGGGACTAGATGTGGTGTTGAATGATCTGGAGGTCGAGTCTAATGGCAAGACCAGCAAGTTAATTTATCTCTGATCCCTGCGGTGGTCACATTCTGAGTCTTTGTTTACCTCCTTTCACGTATTTGCTGATGGCCAGGGGAAGGGTCTGCTATTGACAGAGAAAGGACAGGACCATGGTCTCAGGATATCCTGTGCCTCAGACACCCACTCCCCCATACTTCCTTAAGCCCTACCAGTTAGAGAGCCATCTGTTTTAACAAATCGTTTTGAAAATTTTAGCTCTTAGTTCACGTTAGTTTCTCTAGCTTGGTTGACTCCTCACCGGAGACTGCTGATTGGAGAGATGGGTTATTGAGGGAAGCCTGGGTGAGGGTAAGAGTTTGGGGATCTGTATAGGAAGAACACTCCTGTGTGTACCCTCGCCCGCCATACCACACTTCACTTCACTTCTGACACTGGTCATCAAACACGTGGGTGTTCCCCCCACACCAAGCGATTCTCTGACGCCAGTTGAGTGCCCTATAATTTAACTCAATTCTGATGCTGTCTACCTGATGCTGATCACAAGTCCCAAGTTGTCACCTGTGTTTTGATGGAATGACTGTAAGTCAGGGTTCCCATGACCCCCTTTTCGGGCTCCATAATTTGCTACAATGGCTCACAGAACTCCAGGAACTACTTACATTGACCAGTTTATTATAGAAAGAGTATGAGAAAGGATACAGGTGAGCTTCCAGATAGAAGAGATGCACGGGACAAGATGTATGGGAAGCTTCCATGCCCTCGCCGGATGTGCCACCCTCTCATCCTCCATGTACGTGCTCAGCGACCCGGAAGCTCTCTGAACTCTGTGCTTGGGGCGGGGGTTACGGAGTCTTCGGAACATAGGCGTGATCGATATTAGCTCCATCTCTAGTCCCTTATCTCCTCCTGGAGAAAGGGAAATATGGGTCTGATCGTTCTGAGCTTCTAGTAATCATGACTTCGTCTTTCCCGTAACCAGCCCCCATCCAGGAACCATCCAGGAGCCACCAAGAGTCACCTCATCAGAACAAAAGGCACTTCTATCACCCAGGAAATTCCAAGGGATTTAGGAGCTCTGAGTCAAGAGCCAGGGTCAAAGACAAACATTCTAACAAAAAAAATGCGACTAGTGCTCTTATCGCTTAGGAAATTACAAAGATTTTAGGAACTCAGTGCCAGGAACTAAGGGAAGACGCATGTGTCATCCCACCGTCCCCAGGCTTTCACAGTACTAATAGGGAGGGAATGAGGGAAGTGCTTTTGGAGTATGTGGCGTTTCAGAGAATAGTGGAACTGCCCAGGCTGACAGCGTAGGAGAGGATGGGGGTGCGCTCTGGTTGGCCCACTGGGGTTTGGGACGTTCGGAGGGGCCCAGATAAGGTGGTTAGTTCTGGTACAGATGGGTGATGTCACTGCCGACCAGCTCAAAATGCACATTCTGTTGATCATGCACCAACTGCATCATCTTTATTGGAAACAGCGTAATTGAAAACACAAAAGTAAAAACAGCTCTCTGAAGGGAACAGTGTCCACTTTTCCTGCCCGGTTTTGGCTGCCAGAAAATATTTCTCTCAGTGTTTATAATTTTGGCTGGAAAATTGGGGCTTCCAGAAATTTCACAGGGTCGAGACCCGTTTTTCTTTCCAGATCTGGGATGCAGCTCTCTCTTTGACAGACAGACAGCGGTCAATTCTCAGATTTGTGTGTTTATACTGGTTTTATTTCAAAGGTACCAGGGTGACTTGAATGCTTGAAGGGATGCAGTTTCCTAGACACTTCTGGAAGAAAACCATTAAAAAAGTATTCTGACATAAACATAAAAGAAATTTATTGTGTGGCTGGTGTGCTCTGCCTCAGTGGAGCTACTTAATGGGCATAAAGTTATTCCTTTTGTATCATAATCTTTTACTTCAAATAAGATAATTATTTATTTATCATTTTCAGCGGATTGGGAGAATGAGAAGCTTGGAAGGGACGGTGGGGGACATGATGGGTGCTTATTAATTGTGTTATTATGTTCGATCATGATAATTACGTTCGTCCTTAACTCCCTCAGGATTAAAGACTAGGTGATTTCATGGGATAAGATTTAGGAAGTCAGGACCCTGACTGCTATTTGAATTTCTACCTTTTAATTACATCATCCAAACTTTATCTAATGCTTGGTGATCTAGACACCTACCACACACCTAAAAACTTTATCTAATGAACCTAAAGATAAACTATACACCTAACACTACATTTGGCATATTACAATCTTGACTCATTTGTAGCTTCTCAAATAACCTTTTCCCTGTAAGATGATGATTATCATGGCCATTAGTTACAGCCTACATGTATATATCACTTTATATTTATAAGATACCTTGTATGTATGTGTATTTCCACTGAACTATTCAGTTTTTCGTGAAGTAATTCTGATTTCCTGACGCATTTTGCTGTGATTTCATGGAATATCTTGACTGTGACTCAAAACTTCTTGGCTGGTGAGGCCAAGAGAAAAGTGAAGATGGCATTGTCTTTCTTTCCTCTCACGTTCTAACTGTGAAGAGAAACAGAGGTATCTGTGAGGAGCCACCGGAAAGCTGAAGATTTTCATCAACAGGGTTGGCCGTGGGAACCAAGCGTTAGGGTTTTCTTCCACGTTTGCCCATTTCTGTTTTGTCTGTAGACTTAAGGCCACTTCCCCCCTCCCCCCAACCCCACAGTGTACTTCGTTCTTTCGTTTTGTCTTCTTAAATTTGTTCATGGCATGTTGGTGTAGATCTTCTGGTGTTTGACTCGCTCTCGACACTTACTTGCCTTGGCCGGCACCGTAAAACTCTCCTAACGTTGAAGACAAATGCAGTTACAACCTAGGTGATGCATGGCAGAATGCTTCACATAAGTAGGCCTGGCAGATATCCGTTATTGAGAACTTAATAAAATTACCTGTAATCATATCGGCAAAGCAGTTTTTCAGGGCCATCTGCTTACTTATTAAAATGATTTTAAAAAATATTGAACCAGATGGTTTTCAAGTAGGATATCACCTGTATTGGCCAATTTTTTTTTTTAAACTCTAAGGTATATTTTATACGATCAGCGTCCTCCTGTCATCCTATGATAAGATTCCCTAGAGTTAGGGTACCTCCTTTACTACACCGCTCTGCCAGTTTTTCTACTCGTTGAAAGAAAATACCACTGTTTTTTTTTTTTTTTTTTTCCAGAATATTAAATGAGGACTCATGTTACACCTGCCTCTGCAGGGATTCAGGATAAGGGCCCGAGTCAGGGAAGAGTATGCTCCTGTGTCCTCAGCGATTGGTGTCAGTAATGGTATTTTCTGTTTTAAATTTTTATTCCCCCCTAGACAGAACAAGATGGATACTGTTAGGGCAACATGAAGAGGAGAATAGTAACATTTGTATTCTCCTCTATGGGTAGTCGATGTCTCCGGGGAGGTGACAAGGGCCAGGAAGACACGTTAAGATGCAGTCTGCTCTGGTTTCTTCTTTAGCAGGCTGACCAGACCAGGGCACTGGAGATGTGTGTGTCGCTGTTCTTGGTCCAAGGCTTCCTTAATGCAAACCAATTCTCGGAGTAGACAAGGCAACTTGGATAGGTAGCTGCAAGGCTGATGCTGTGCTGACTTGACCAGGGACTGCAGAAAAGCCACGGTTCTGAGTTGGCCCAGAAGTTCTCAGACATGCCTGGAGTCTGATGGTTGGGTTTACAGATTTATGCAAAGCCATAAGACACTCCTTCCTTTGTTCCTACTCAAGACTCTGCCCAGCTTCCTGCCCAGCCCCTCCTTTGGGACAATCGTAGGGAGCTGCCTACCCAGAAGCTGAATGGGATCGCACGGTGAGGCCCTTTCATTATCACGTAATTACAGAATGGGAGAGTCCATGGTTTTTTTTCCCAGTCCATCTCTGATGACATTTGGTGCCCCGTCCAACCGTGCGCTTCTCGCCGTCCTTGTACCTTTCTTTGTGTTTTTGAACAGAGGCCCGTTTTTCTTAGAATATATTTTACTTGTATTTTCCTGTTTCTAAAGTCCTATGACATCTACTTTTTATTATATTTTATTTTCCATCAATGTCACTTAACCGTATAGCTGGAAAATTATTGTATGCTTTATGTATTTAGCTTGAGTGTTTTTTCTTTCACATGAATTTGATTTAAAAAAAGAAAGGTAAAAATTGGGCTAGAAAGTAATGATAGGACATAGAGAATTTTAAAGATGAGAACGGGTTTATTAAAAAGAAATTTGAAAGGAGACTACCGGAATAAAGGTAGGGACAAAAATTGTGCCATGTGTGTGTGTGTGTGTGTGTGTGTGTGTGTCTGTGGATTTGTGTGTGTGTGTGTGTGTGTGTGTGTAATATGGAAGGTCATCTTAAGCACGATGCCAAGGGCAACGGTTCCTCCTGTAAGGTGGAAGGGTATATAAAATATGCATCTTCGGATGGATAACTTTACCCTGATGCCTCTTCTGCAGCAAAATCGTGAGAAGCATTTGAATTTTAAAAAAAGTGTACAAGAGCTCAAAGAAAGAGTCTACCTGTTTACTAGAACAGTTGGAGGGAGATTCTTTAATAGTAATAGAGAGCTAAGGCTCAGAAAATATATCCTTTAGAAAATTATTTCCATTCTCATCTACACTATAAGTTTAGGATCAGCACAAAAACAGGGCATAAGTTTTCATATTTAGTGCAAGATCCTTAAAAAAAAAAAAAAGACGCTCGTATGTAAAGATAATTCTTTTTCCATACTTTGTACCATATGTAAAAATTAAGTCAAGATGGATTACAGAACTTAATGTAAAACCAAAAACAACGTTTTAAAGAACGTAGAAGAAATCTTTGCAACCTTGGGTTATGTAAATGTTTCTTAGCCACAATGTCAAAAGAATGATCCCTAAAAGAAAATATTGATAATTACTAATTAATTCAATGTTTTTGCTCTCAAAAGAAACTTTTAACAGAACGAGAAGAAAATAGTGGAAAAAATATTTGCAAAACACATATCTAATAAAGAACTTGTATACAGAATCTATAAAAAACTGCCAAACCCCATAATGACAAAACAAACAACTGAATTAAATAAAATGGGCAAAAACTTAAACAGAAACTTCAGCAAAGACGATGTGGATGGCAACTAGCTCATGCAAGGATACCTGGCATCACTAGTCATTCGAAAGAGACAAATACCAATACCGAGTGTTTGTGGGGCCTGAGCGGCTGCCTAACTCGTCCCCTGCTGGTGGGAAAGCAGAGCCCTACAACCGCTTTCGAAAACAGTTTGCCAGTTTCTCATAAGTTAAAAGGTACTCTTATCATAGAATTCTGCGATTATAGTCCTAGGTATTTAAGAGTGAAATGAAAACTGATTTTCACACCAGCGCTTGTGCTGGAATATCCCCTTCAAGTGAAAGTCAGTTGCCCAGCCTCCGAGACAGCTGTCCACACAGCCTTCAGCCCTTTCAGGGATTTCTTTGGCCGCACAGAGCCATGTTGGTTAAGATCATACCCTACCAGGGGCGGCCCATGCCCAGTGACTGATCAAGGTGCAAGGATGACAGTCCCACTGTTTCGGCCTTACGGAGGGCTATTCTGATGGCCCTTTGAAGCTCTGACCCTCCCTGTTGGATCCGCTTTGGCTGTCGTCAGCCCCGTGCGAGACTCTGAGGTGGCGTTGAGTATAGAATGTTTACGGGAGAGAAATGACACCCCGTCAGTCTATTATGTTATTTCATCTCCACAGTAACTCCCTCAGGTTCGTCTTATTAGCTCTCTGACATGGGCGAGCGATTCAGACTTAGGTTAAATGACTCGCCAGGAGTCACATGCGCTGGCATCTGTATTTTGGTCTGTTTAACCGCAGTACGTATACCCTTTTTAGGCTCTCGTGTTGCCTGCTAAAAGGATTAGCAGTAGACGCACAACTTGATGCATGTACAGTAAAGAGCGGATAATTACCGTGTGCCCTTGTTCAGCCAACAGCTATTTTGTAGTTACAGAAGAAAGAGACATGGCATGTGAGACAGATTTGCTATCCACATAGGGGCTTTGGAGATGTAGAAAAGAATCTGGTTTTTGCTCTGTAACGCCACTGCAGCAGACTAAGGTCACCTCGGACAGCATCTTTGAAGTTCAAAGTTTATCAGTTACGTTTTCTTATGGAAAGGTAATATTTCATTAGAGATTAAAGAAATTAATGGGATATGAATGTGAAACAAACAAAAACAGTATTGCTTTGAAAGGCAATAAAGACAAATAACTAAAAAATGCTGCTAAACGTTGTAACCAAGACAACTGTAAAATATTGGAAGATGTTGTAAACGTCTAAGAAAGATACATATCTATGTTGCTTCTCAAATATATTTAAGTTTTCACTTTATAGAGCACAAATGGAAATCTTGGATGATGCACGTTTTGAGTATGGTTCATGCTGGAAAGAAAAAGGATGGATTCAAACTAAAAAATTGGCTCAACATCAAAAGATTGGCAAATGAATATACATTTATGTGTTTTGAGTTAGAACAAAATATTTAATATTTAAGGTATGTATGCATCATTTTTTATGGTTCCTTACTTTAAGCAACTTTTTTGTTGGCCACAATTGCTATTCAACTGAAGTTTTCCACCATGTTTTACCAAGACCATGTATCCCCAAAATAGTATCTCTCATAAAGAATATATTCAGTAAAACTTTATTATAGGAATGAATCACCCAAAAATGTACAGGACGAAAATTATTTTATGGAGTATATCGGGTAGATCTCTACGATTCCCGGTTTGCTTCATTGAGGACCACATTCGGTCTTTCTTCTTCTGGAAGAAAGGTCATATCTAATCTTTCTTTGTTAGTGGATAACTGAATGGATATTGCTGTTTCACTTTTATCGTATTCATTTTTCATGAAACACTTAAAATAGTTTAATGATGGGGAAGCATTTGGAAAGAGAAACTTAGCTAAAATAACAGCAGAAATTTCCTATTTATAAATTAAGGTTGACCAGAACCGGAATAAAAACAAATTCTTAATCTTGTATAAAACTGCAACTATTTAACTTTTCTATAAATATACTGACCCTTAAGCTGTAGTTAACTGCCACTTTACCCTGTCTCTTTTATCTTCGACTCTTTTCCCCAATCTCTGAGTAATAATAACTTGTGTTTTCACTGTGGGCTCCTGATACTCTCCCACACATGTGACATCTACTTTTAGAATGGCTCTATTTTGAACATGCAATTACGTAAAGACAATATGTTATCTTGGCTTTCTCTAGGTTTACATTGATCCTTCACGTGTAGTAGAGTGAGAAAGCAGTCATGGAACCACAGAACCCTGCCTCGGCGACCAGATGGCTTGGGTTAAGATCATTAGTTGGAATTTCTTGCTAGATTTAGAAAAACGAGGATGACACTGGTCATAGGCAGATTTTTAAAGTAAAATTTACAATAGAAATAAGAGTATCAGGTTTAACTACTTTGATTTGTAACTTAAGTCAAGATAAAAATGAATCACATTTAAAGAAATTATAAAATCATTTAGGAAAATACTGTTACTCTGCCTACTAACATCAATTTTTGGTACCATTACTTATCATCGCAATATAGAAAATCACCTTCATTTATTCTAAATCTTTTCTTCGGTCAAAACTTTTCATGGTTTATAGATTGTTCTTGGCAATGGAAGTGCTTAAAGCTTCAGAATAATTCAATTTCTTTTCAAAGCTTTCTAATCCAACTCTTGAATCTTTGCATTGTCTAACTATAGCCACCACAGAGTGCTAAACATATGTGATTTCATGCCTTAGCAAAACTCCTACAGGCCTATTTACACTATTAGAGAGAAGACGATTTCCTTAAAGCACATGAATAGATAGTTTTTGGTTTTATATTATGTGTTAAGTACTGTGTCAGATGCTATAAGGTGTATGAAGACATGGAGATGTGTGATTAGGAGTTAATAATTTAATCGAAGAGACAGAGTATATCAAATTGCTCATGTTTTAAATAACCGAGAAATATTGACTCAAAAGCCAAATTAAATGGCCTACAAGTCCAGACTCCCGTGGGGATGGGAGGTCAGGCTGGGCTGATTCTCAGGGCCCACGCAGGATTCAGAGGGCCGAAATTATGTCCCATGGAAACAGGAATTTTGAAAGTTTTGAAGAGATATGACATCAGAGAGGGGGGTGGAAAACAGTTTCAGAGGCAATTTCATTTGGCAAATATGACTAAAATAAACTAGTTTTTTCCCTTTGGGGATTGTTAGTCTTTAACATATTAATATGCATTGTAAATTTCCAAGAGTGTTTTATAAACCTACGGAAATCAAAAAGAAAGCTCACAGAACAAATATCTTGAAGGATGAATTGACGTGATTTGGTGACTAAATAAATGAAATAAGAAAGAACATAAACAAAAATTAAAGATGTTGAAGTTGAGAGATTATGAAAAATCACTTTATATCATTGCTGTCATTTGTCAAGCCGATATTTCATGCCAGGCACTGCAGATGAGGGCTGGGATCCAGAAGTTTAAGTAATTTGTCTAGGGTCATGTAGATAATACGCGGTTGTCACAAGAGTGTGATCACAGCATAGTGAAATGATTGATGGGGAGACACCGAAGACATCAGTGAAGGGACGTGAAGTTCCTTTAATCACAAAGATGCAGACGCTTATGGTACCAATTACACAAAGCAGGAGGCAGCACAGCGCGATCCCGGGGCCCAGATGGAGGCACAGGTGCAGCCGATACATGCTCGGCAGTGTGATGATTCTGCCAGATGAGCTTCCTTCCTTTCTTTACTTTCTTCTTCTTTTTTTTTTCTTTTTAAATCTCTGTGACTGTCTGCAAATCACTGGCACAAAATAACCTCAGCATAATTGAGTTCTTGTTGTGGATCCCAGTGAATCAAAGGTTGATTTCCCGGGCATAACATTGCTTAGAAGGCCCAGTATATAGGCCTATCCGAGGTCCGATTTACACATAGCAACTGGTAGAGCAAGAATTTAAATCCAGGTCTACTTCGTTCCACAGCCCCGGTGTTCCATCTATACTGGACTGTTGACTTTGTGTACCAGTGGGAGAGAGGAGAAGCCGCTGGAGCACTGTTGCTTGCTGGCCTTCCCATCTGGGTCTCTCGAAGAACTTGATTTCCTTTGGGTCACAGCTTGGGCAGCAAACTACCCCTGCTGCTCAACTCACCTTTTCTAAGTCCTCCATGCAAAAGTAGATTAGTGCAGATCTTAAGGGATGCGCTGGATGTCAACTTCTTGGTCGGCGTGTGTAAAGCAGAGGCCGCTCTGTGGCTTTGCATCTTGGTCTCACGTTCCCAAGACTACTGTGTTGCGACATGGACCACCTACGCTTTGCTAGGACAGGGCCTCCTGAAGGAAGATCATCAAGACGGCTTTGGACAGGCACTGTGCTAACTCCCGACATATACTTGGTTCCTCATTTAATGTCACAGCAGCGGGATCGGGGAGAATGGGACAATCTTTGTCAGTATCTTCATGTTTTTCTCTAAGTAATTTCCCCGAGTTCACGTATTTCGTAAGTAGCAGAACTCGAACACGGAGGGCCGGACTTTAGACTCCGTATTTTCAACTCGAGCTCTGTGGGACGGTGTGGGAATCATGTCTGAGTCCATCCGCTTGGAACTTTCTTCCGCTGCTACTGTTCTTACCGGCTCTGCCTCTTGGAAATCCTACGAGGCCGTTTCTGCTGTCACCTCCCTCTTCGTCTTGAGGCGTCTTTTCCTCCTTTTCTCTTTTTTGTTCTTTCTTTTTTCTTCTTTTGGCAACGTTTAACCTTGCTGTCTTTCTTTCAGTGACAAGCCTGTCCTCAGAGTTCCTTTCATCGGCCAGCGCTCTTGCGAGCGTGCAGGAGTGTTCTCCCTTACGGCGTCATGATGCTTTCATCTCGTTTCTTCCTTTTTATTTTTACCACGCCCCCCCTATTTTTATTTTTTTTTTTTTTTTACAACAGATAATCTCTTTCCTTCTGTTGAGAAACGGACATGTTCTATTGAGAGGTGGAAGGCTTTGGTCGACGTTCAAAATTGTCCGATAGCCTGTCTCCATTCATAATAATTTTTATTATGAATATTTTCCAAATTCTCTAAATTGCATCTTCTTTTTTTCCTTATAAAGCCAACATCGATTGAGCACCTACTATATGCTAGGCACAATGCTGATAACATAAAGATGAATAAGAAAATTCCTGATCTTCAGATGCTCAATGTCTCCGAGGATGGATGTGAACAAATAAATAACTGGTACCCTGTGAAGGGCGCGGTGCTGGAAGGATGTCGAAGTACCTGGGGGCTGAGGAAGACCTAGAGACAGGACGGAGTATTTGGTCTGGGGCTTTGGGTGACTGAGCAGCAGTTCGCTAACTGGAAAAGGGGACAAAGGGCAGACCTGGCAGCGTGAGCCACGTATGTGGATGCATGGAGTGTGAAAGACACAGGATGCCCCGGAGGGAGGAATGGACTCGTAAGGTGCAGAAAGCACAGTGTTTGCAGAAGACCGGGAAGGCGCAAACATGGACTGCCCTGACGGCCATGCCGGCATCTGCCGCAGGCCCGCAGGTGATGGGAGGAGCCCTGTTCCCCAGCTTCTGCCTTTGTTCTAATCTCTTTGCTCCCCAGATGCTCCCTTATTCCTGCTGAGGAATGACAGTGCCAGGAAAGCAGCCCAGGCCACTCCCGGTTTCAAGGAAAAATTGGATTCCCCTCCCTTTCAATATTAGGAAAACCCTCAGCCTTTCCCAAGCAAACCGGTGGTGGTTGTGGTCACACGTGTCAGGCCAGGCTGGTTTCTCTACCAATGACACTGTGCTGTGTCTGGAACCAGCCTGACTTCGTGCGTGACACGCTGGTTTGGTCACGATAAGGGCTAAACGGCCCTTCCCCTGCCCCGTCCCCAAATCATCACACGTCTGTCTGTGTGGGAACCAAACTGCCCCTACTCGGAAGCCATGTACATTGTCTGGGAAGGTTGGTTGTTTTCTTTCCAAATTTATGGTAAACATTTCAGCCGGGTTTTGTTTGTTTGTTTGTTTGTTTCAAATTTTATCTTGATAATGTCTTTATAAATTCATTTAATTGCCTTTGCTGTTCACATCCGTTGTTAGGAAAACGTGTCATACTGCAGTCCTGGGAAAGCAGAGTGACCTCATGACCTCCCCTAGCTTCTTAGTCATTGGGTGAATATTGACTGGGGACAACCAATCCCTTTGCTGATCAGCGATAAAGCAAAATCTCTTATTTGAGATTTTTTTTTTTTTAATTAAAAGAGAGTCTGTAGACAGTAGTCTGTAGACATGGATTCTTCCCATCCATGTTTATGTTGGGTGAATATTGACTGGGGACAACCAATCCCTTTGCTGATCAGCGATAAAGCAAAATCTCTTATTTGGGATTTTTTTTTTAATTAAAAGAGAGTCTGTAGACAGTAGTCTGTAGACATGGATTCTTCCCATCCATGTTTATGTTGAAATAATCTTCCTTAAATTTCTTTCATTCTAGTGCTTTTAGACTCCACTGAGTGAAGACACACACACAGTATTGTGTTTTTCAGAGGTCTGTACATGAATTTAACGAATAGTTCTTTTGTGTTTCCGGTGTGTACGGTGCTGAGTTTGTTGTCATAAAGCCTAATCATCTATGACATGGCATGAACGATTTCTAAATAATCTTTATAAAATGTCTATACCCATTTTGTCAGGGTGATGGCACGAGAACAGATTAAATACTTCCCATATCAACTTATATTTACCATGTTATTAATATGTTGGCGACTCCTTATTATGTGTCTTCAATCAGGCGTGATCGTTAGCTTTGTGTCATGACCAAACAAATGGTGACTCAGGCTTTCTGCCAGGTAGAAGGGATCTATGCAACACACACTCACACACACATACACACACGTGCACTCCTATATGCTCACACTCTGATTATTTTAAAAGACAAAATAGTGTTTGCTAAAGGCAGTCGAAATGAGTGTGGTCTGGAGGTATTGCTTAATTGCTTTTTCTTACGATATATGTATGTTTATGTACTTCTAAGAAATTAAGTGAACGCACCAAGTTGCTGATGCCTCGAGGCCTTTTATAAAAACAAGGAGCTGCACAGGAGGGAGTTGGTTCATGGCTTTTCCTGGTTTCGGACGTACTGAGCGCTGCAGCTGAAATGAGCATACATCAGCTTACACCTGCTGTGTGGTGACCGCCGCCTGCTCACTTCTCATTACGGGCAGCCAAAGCTGCTTCCGTCTGTAGTTTGAAGGAGAAGCCATAGGAGACCATGTTACACATATGAGTGCTCTTTATTTTAATTTTTGTTAAAACAGCAATAAGAGCTGGAGTACTCCACTGGGCAACCACTTAGAGTCACTTATTTCCGTTTATTCCCGAAAGTGAATTTGGTGCATTTTTAACTTCAACTTTCTAAACCTTTTTCTTTCTTTGGGTTCGTGAGTTCCTTCCTTATGCTTCAGGGATTCGCCTAATAGGAACGTGCCAGGCTCTCAGGGTCCCATTGGGTTACGGTGTGAGGCCAGCAGACAGCCCTGTCCCCGACCCCCGCCTCATGGCGAGCTTGCCGTGTAGACTGCACCAATTGCGTGAGACAGCAAACAAGACTGCATAATAGAGGGGATTAGATGAGAACAAAAATTTCTTTGCTTTATTTATAGTATCATTGTGGAAGGATGAAAAGCTGTAAGTCAGCTTTGCTTGGGCGTGGACTGGCAATAATCCACTCAAAACTTTGATTGTTCCCTTGACTTTGCCTTGTAAAAGCTTCTGTGGCTCCTGTGGATTATTACTGCATAATACTTGGACAAACATCAATTAACATACATCAAAACGTTTCCATTTGTGTCTATCTATGAATGGAGGAGACCCAAAAGACACAACGGGGTTGGAACCCTCACGAAGAGGTGACAGGAGGCTGGACTGTGCCGGAGACACAGGTGTGCGGCTCGGCGTGTGATAGAAATACCGCATTTCTTGTGGTGCTCGGAGTAATTATCACACCAGACCTCTAAAGAATAGCTTATTAGAAACCTTAGCTATTACAGGGAACTGCATTTTTTGACCTAGAAGATCCGTTGTTGAAAATCAGATGAGACTTGTGAATCTGGCTGTTAAAGTTGGAGACGGCAGAAGTTATATTAGTTTTTGTAGTCGCTAGAGAGCTTTTAAATCTTTTTTGAAAATTTTCGGAGAGTTTAAGGTGGCACTTCTTCCAACAATATGAATAATAGAAATATACTTCACATAAATGTTTGAAAATAAGTATATGATAGTCAGTGCCCAAGAAAAATGTTCACCATGGTATTTTATATTATGAAGATTTAATTATATGCCAATCCTTGCTGTCTGATTTACTCTCGTAGGAATATTTCATACCCATGATGTCAATACTATACGCAGCTGGAACACATTCATGGCCAAATTATTGTCTTTATTGTCACTTATAAAAAATTGACATCAGATTCTTGTCCGGTGTTGAAGCATTACACAAATGTCAGCTCCAAATATCTCTCAGCGTATGTTTATCTTAGAATAATGAGTGTGATTCCATGGCAAGCCTTCAGAACATATTAATGTTCCCATTAGACATCGTGAATGATTTGAATAAGTCCAGTGGAATAAATCAAGAATAACCTCATTTTTAGAATTATTTTATGTATTATGATAAAATACCAAGGCTTAGTTCCTGGGGAATTTCATTAATGAGTTTCAACAATCATATCCGGCCAATTTGCTATAATTCTCACCTTCTCGTGGTTAGAGAGGCATTTAGATTAGAGCATAGCCATTTCGCCAGGGTGCCTCATAAATCAGGCTGAAGAGTTCTCTTCTGCCTTAATCTCTTTCGTGAATATTGGTTTTAGCGAAATCTACAATAATTTTCTAGGGTTAAGGAAATAAATAATAGTAACCAGGTTCTGCTCACTAAAGAGAAAACTCTCCTTTTGTTTATGAGTAGCCCTTTTTGAAATTCAAGAAGCGTTTATTTGATCTATTAAGCTAGGTAAACCGTCAACTGGCCCATGCAGAGCACGGGCAGAGAAATCTTGGTGCTCTGGCAGGGCAGCGTCTTCGAGCTGCATGCGGTTTCTGTGAAAACAAAGCTGGGCCTGGCCGTGAGGGTGCACCCGACTGTAGGTGGGACAGCATGCTACTGGCATCTTACACACTCAGCGGATGTTCGTTAGCCCCCGGAATGGGTAGAGTTGACATCGTGCCCTTCCTCCATCCTCGGCTGGCCACCTGAGGCATGCGATTCAGGTGAAGGCCTCACCTGGGGCTGCTCGCGCACCCTCGATGCCGCCTTTAAACATCCCAAGGCCAGAGTTGCTTTTCTGCTATGCGACCGCAGGCGATCTCTTTCCACGTGATCCTTTAAGTCAATTAGCTTCTGTCTTCCGCGTGGATGGGATCCTACTCCGTAAAAGCGTTGTCTGTCACGCTATTTGAGTTGAGTACGACTGATCTTACAGAGATCTACTTCCACATGGTTAAGGCGTTGCCGTCTGTTTTTGGCTGACGAGCATGCAAACCTGTTCTGCTCACTTGTGTCATTCACTTAGAGGGACACGGGAACTCTGAGCCTTTTTGGAGCTCCCGCATAGGCCCCAAAGGAGGAAATTTTGTTTGTGCCTTGTTTGTGCGGGTGGGAGAGCAGAGTGGGAAGAAAACAGCAGAGATGAGCAGACACAGGCAGGACCGATGAGATGGTCCCAGATTTGTAGCCGCTTCTTCGTAAGTAAGATTCTTTTAAGACCTCACACCAAAGGGAAGTGCACGTCATGTAGCCCGACAGGCAGTTCTGTTTCTTGTCTGTTTATGACTCTATCGCATGAATAAGGGGTCACTTGGATCATCACAGGCTGTGCTGCTTGGAGGAGGGAGCCCCGACCTGGTTAAATGTAAAATTGAATCTATTTTGATTAAAAAAAAAAATTATTTAAAAAGATATTATAATACCAAGGCCTTTTTCCATCCACTTGCTTCATGGTTGGCTATCACATGGCTGTATCGTTTTTAGACACTAAATGAAAAGCATGTGTAGCAGGGCAGAGAATGCACGCCTTGTCCGTGTCACCCTGGGGGACGTCCAATATGAAATATGGGTTTTCTTGAAGTAGAGCACACTACTTTAATTATTACGTGCCATTTGGAAACATGAATATTTATACAATTAGAAACTTGGAAGCATCGTACAAATTCTCCCTAGTTGGACTCTGACATAGTCATGTTCTCCCCCAGTCTGTTCTGTAAATGCAGCCCAAAGGGTGAAATACTGTGGCAGCCTTACAGTCATCGGTTGTAGGGACAAATGCCACAAAATCGGTCACGTGAAATAAAATGATCAGCACTGAGCCCCAAAGTAGCTTGGATTGTTTTTATTTGTTCATTTCGTTTGTTTGGTTGTTCTGTTTGGAGTATTTTTGGTGCGTGTCTATTTTCACTTGAGCTTTTGTTATTCATAACCTTTGCTCTGTTCCATTCTGTGTGATGAAAACGAAATCATACAAAGGAAATATGTGGCCAGGAATATCTGAACTGTGTACTTAAGGCTGTAAATCAGGTCTTAGTATAATCCCCTCTTAATTGACTTATTCATATTTTTCCCTTCGGTTTCTATTTTTTCAGGGCAAAGATAGATCTTCTTATTATATATTTTCAAAAATTAATTTGACTTGTGTGCAAATGAATAAAATGTATCCTCTTTACTTAAAACACACATGCATGTACGTACACAAGCACATACACAACTGAAATTTAAAACACAAATAATTCTTAGAATTTTAAGAACAGAAGATGCCTCCAGCTCGTCCTCATAAGGAATTAGGACTCTGCCGAGAGTTTTATTTTTAAATTTCCTAGATAAAAGTAGTTAAGACTAATTGTATATGTTGTCTATTTATTGATGTTAAAATACATTTACTTGAGTTCTTGGAATATAATTTGCTGGACTTTGTATAAATTGTTGCACTAGGCTTTAATATTTACAATGAATCTTAAATTAATAGTAATTCTGTATCTGATTATTAGATTGGTAGTATTATTTAACAGGAAAAATAACTCATGCAGGTGCTAGTAAATTGTAAGGGCTAGAAAGCTCCTGATAAGGTCATTTTAGTGGTGGCACTTTTAACTGACTCTTGGTAGCAAGATAGCATCTGCCTATTGTCTTTTTTTTTTA
>NW_011889059.1:1492266-1501337 GCF_000151845.1 Pteropus vampyrus | reverse complement strand
GAGCCCCAAAGTAGCTTGGATTGTTTTTATTTGTTCATTTCGTTTGTTTGGTTGTTCTGTTTGGAGTATTTTTGGTGCGTGTCTATTTTCACTTGAGCTTTTGTTATTCATAACCTTTGCTCTGTTCCATTCTGTGTGATGAAAACGAAATCATACAAAGGAAATATGTGGCCAGGAATATCTGAACTGTGTACTTAAGGCTGTAAATCAGGTCTTAGTATAATCCCCTCTTAATTGACTTATTCATATTTTTCCCTTCGGTTTCTATTTTTTCAGGGCAAAGATAGATCTTCTTATTATATATTTTCAAAAATTAATTTGACTTGTGTGCAAATGAATAAAATGTATCCTCTTTACTTAAAACACACATGCATGTACGTACACAAGCACATACACAACTGAAATTTAAAACACAAATAATTCTTAGAATTTTAAGAACAGAAGATGCCTCCAGCTCGTCCTCATAAGGAATTAGGACTCTGCCGAGAGTTTTATTTTTAAATTTCCTAGATAAAAGTAGTTAAGACTAATTGTATATGTTGTCTATTTATTGATGTTAAAATACATTTACTTGAGTTCTTGGAATATAATTTGCTGGACTTTGTATAAATTGTTGCACTAGGCTTTAATATTTACAATGAATCTTAAATTAATAGTAATTCTGTATCTGATTATTAGATTGGTAGTATTATTTAACAGGAAAAATAACTCATGCAGGTGCTAGTAAATTGTAAGGGCTAGAAAGCTCCTGATAAGGTCATTTTAGTGGTGGCACTTTTAACTGACTCTTGGTAGCAAGATAGCATCTGCCTATTGTCTTTTTTTTTTATTTTGATATAAACTGCTTATTTATGATTTTTCCATTTGAAGAACTGTGTCTAGTAACGAGCTTCCACCAGCCACGCTTCCGCTAGATCTCTCTCGGACATTAATTCAATTCTGCATGTGGGGGCCAACTTATTATAGCACCTCAGTGGGATCTGTAACTGCCGTTAGAACCAAAAATAGTCTCTATTATTTTGCTTGAAAATATGGCACTCATTTTTAATAAGATTTTTCACCATTTCCATTGAGCCGATGGGAATGAAAGATAGGAACACACGAAAAATCCATCAAGCTTGTCTTGGTCACAACTGTATTACTAAGTTTGTCGAATAAACAAATACATTTTCTTGGAAAACGATATTACCACTTATAATGTTCAAAGCAAGCACTGATATCAAGATATCACATTACTGTCTGTGAAACTTAACGAAGATCTAGAGGAAAAACTTATGAATTTGATGTAGTTTATTAAGCGCTCTTTGGTACACTGCGTGAATAAAGCCCCATATCGCTGGTTCTTCATGATTGCTGGGGGTGGTGAATCTATAAAGAAAAGAATCATTTAGTGTAGGAATATCCTCCAGGCCCGTCAGTGGCTACAGATGCTGAAGTCAGATAAGATGTCTGAATAGCATCCGCCCTCATGCACTGTGAGCTTGTGTGTGGTCACGGGTCCTTGTTAGTTTCCACACAGGGAAAGAAGCCCAGGTGAGGGAGAAAGCTCATGCAGTAAGGTGGTTATCACATACAACTCAATAAACACCGACGCTCTCTGTTATTTCAAGGACGTATTATTCTACGTCTGCAATGTGAGTTCCCTCATCCTCTCCATCTTCATTCCCCTGCCTCCAACCAGGACTGCCACGCATGGAGAGCTTAAAAAGATGGGAAAAGAAATTCAGATTTCAGCCAATAGGCAACAACACCACTTGGCCTCCGCCCCTTTAAAAGTCCTGTCTCCTTGAGCGCGTGTATCCCACTAGGATGAAAACGGACACGTGCTTCATCCTCACCCATGCATTGTTGTTTTTGACTTAAGACATTAAAGAAACCCGAGACCCTTTGAGGCTTTCCGTCTCAATCAGATGCTTTCAACAGATCTGAGAGACGATGGATGGAAGTGATTGCTGCAGAGAGTGGACGGCGGATGGGAGAGCGTTCACCCAACCTTCGTCGTCGTCGTCAGGGAGAAAGTTTCGCAGGGACTTTAAAGACGAGCACAGCTCCTGAGATAGAGCGGGCTTAGCGTGGAGAACGCAGGTGGCCACCGAGACGTGGCAGCGGCTGGACGGCAGGACGCTCCTCCTTCGTCCCTCCCCAGGCTCCTTGACAACGTGCAGCAGCTGCTCACCATCCATCCCATTCCGGTATTGAATCCGCCACCTTCTGCTGGGAAGGAAATAATCCTGATTCCTTTGGGCTTTCCTCGTGGTGTCTGTTTCCTGGCTGCTTAATCACATTCGCTGAGTTTTTCTCCAAAACCCCTCGTCACAGTTACGAGGGGACCCCACTGCCGAGCGTAGTGGGAACATGACTGAAACCTCCTTTAAAAGAATCCTCCGTTGGCACCGCTCGCGTACACTGCCATCTTGCTACTTTATTATAGGATCAGATTTCAGGAACTGGGCTTAGAAGAGGCACTGCCCGAAGAAAAGTCACCAGCTTTCAAATTTTTTTTTTTTTTTTTTTTATTTCCCAAAGAGGAACTTTCAGTAGTCGTCTGTACTCGTCTTTCATTTCTCTCTGATTTTTTCCTGTGTTATGTTAATCCAATCTTTATGGACAAATGGATCAAATGGATAGTAATCCACTCGTTTTAATCGGAGTCGAATGTATAGTAGTGGCTTCTTTCGGTAATGACATTCATTCATTCATTCATTCACTCAGGAAGTATTTCCGAAGTCCTCGCATATGAAAAGCTGTGGTCCAGGAGGTGGAGTTAAAATGATGAAAAAAGATAGACCCAGGCTCCACAGTCACTCGAGGGAGAAAGACATTGAAGAGTAATTGTACAAAGGATTGTACAGTTCAAAATCGAAATATGTGACATAAAGAAAAGAGACACCATTGTACGAGAGAGTAAAATAACGGAAAATCACTTGCAATGAGATCGCTTCCTCTGGAGAAGAGAAAGTCACTTGGTTGAATTCGAAGTGTGACTAGTAAGATGAACTCATTGCACGGAGGGACAAGTGTGTCAAGAACTGCATTCTGTGGAGAAGGAACATCATGTCCAAAGCACTGTCTGTTTATCATATGGTCAGCAGAGGTCAATTTCCTCACGTTCGTGCTGTGTCCTTCATCGGCTTTAAGTCCGGATGGACTGTCTCCCCTACACCTTATTATGAGTCCCTCAGTTGAGAGTTTCTGTTGTTTGCTCACCCTGTTAAGGGCTTTGCCTTTCCTGATTCAATAACAGAATTTTGAATTGCGTTATACCATCTTTGATTTCAGAGCCAAGTGAATTGATTTGTAAAACGAAATGGAGAATTTAAGATAAGCTTACATAACAGGCGACTATCTGGCTCAGGTGACGGTAAGTGTGGCTGAAACTCTAGATCTGGAGTGTTTGTGTGGACAGCTTTTAATGGGTATTTCTGGGACTTTGACAATGTAGCTAATCAAAAGAATAACTTTTTCTTTTAAAGATTTATTCTTAGAGCTCTGCTTTGGTATTTTCAAATCAGAACTAGCATTTAGCTTTCGCCTTAAATCCTAGACTTCATTTAACGCTTCACTCACTGAGCTGTGCAGTCACGCATTGTCGCAGAGATATAGTTCTTTTTCTAGCTTGTGGAGGATGGATGCTGAGGTTCCCCAAATTCCCCAAAGTCTAAAAAAATTTCATTGGCTAGGAAAGCCTCCTCACAAAATGACGATCACCACATATGTTTCCCCAGCCAGATTTCCCGATTCCGGCACTCCTGCCTCAGCTTTGACCTCTGCCCGATTCATCAACACTCCCCAAATTCCTTACCTTCTCTCGAATTCTGTAGTTCCTAAAATTTGACTAATTCTCCCTATTGCTTAAATATCTTAGTCTTGAGCCCTAATTAACCATCCACGCCTAGCTATTTTTTTCAGTCCAGAGTGGAAATGACAGCCTCACGTGCCTTAGGAACTATTTTCGTGTGTGTGTAAAATAAAATAGTTCGATGATTTTAGAAGGAGCTGTAAGTGTACTAGCAACTCCTATTTTAGTGGCTACACGTGTCGATTGATATAAACTTTGACTTTAACATTAAAGTTGGAAGTGGTGGCGGTTTGATGTTTATCACTGGTGGGGTGAACGTGAGAGACCCGATGAAAACAGAGAAGGGTCAGAGTGTCCTTACTGTTTCTTAAGTGCCTTTAATTCGAAATAATCAATATGCTAAACTGGCAGACTTTGGGGCGACACGTTCTGGTTTTTCTCTATATTCAGGCAAATGGTGTAGTGATTTGGCTTCTAAAAGCCTAATGATATTATCTTTTGAGGGAACTTTTGTATAATCGTGGGACAAAATGAGATAAATTACCTTTAGAGATATCATTATCTATACACGTATGTATTAGCAAATAATATATACTAGCAATATAAAACATTTATTAATGATATAAAATAGCGTAATATTAGCAAACTTAACTTAACCTCATTTTATGGAAAAATGTCCCCAACTATTTCATTTATTTATGAATGTGTTCATTTATAATGTAACTTCTGTTCATTGAGATTCTAGGGTGTGTCAGGCATTGTACTATGAACCTTGCGATGAGAACAACATGGCTCCTGTCTTTGAGGAGCTAACTTTATTTAGAGAGACAGTAAGGGAAATTACAATATGATAAATGCTATAACAGTTATGAACCGAGCACTTTCATTGAATTTGCGGCTGAGAAGTGGCATTCGGGAAACAAGTTTCTTATGTTTGTCACATCATATGTACAGTCCTGGACAAAGTCCAATGTTAAAATCAAAGTTTACATAAATTGACATGTGTAGCCACTAAAATAGAAGTTGCCAGTACACTTAAACAGTTTCTTTTAAAATCATCAAACTATTTTATTTCACACAAAAAAGTTATGGTCATATTATTTTTCTCAACTGCCAATGAAGACTTCTATTCGTACCATGTTTCCAAGGAAGTTTATCTTGTTATTGAGTCTGTTTTGAGGACAAATTATGTGAATGGAATTCATCAAGCCCTAATTTATCCTTTCTATATTCTACTCAAGCAAAAATCAGGATTCTTCTCCCTGGTTATCTATGAAATCTAGTGTCTCGTTAGCTTTGTAATCATGTCTCATTACCTTCCCGTGGTTCACGAAAATTCTCTGAGAAACTACTGTACGTTGAAGATCTGGATAAGCAGGGAATCGTGCATTTTGACACTCGATTAAATATAGTTAACGCTTGTCATATGATATTTTGTTCTTTTATTATTTTCTGTGTTAAACCTTTAATACTTTTAGACCTTAGTAATGCAATAAAGACCTTGAAGGCACATATCATGTAACTTTATATACACAGTAACTTTATCTCCTCAGAGGTTATTGAATATAGGAAGACAAACATATTTTATTAAAAATATGTCCTCCTGGAAGATTTTCCACACGATATCAGAATAATGTTAGATGATGATGGAATGTTGGAGAAGGCGCCCCTCCTAGGTCCTGGCAGGAATTAATTTATCCAATTCTCCTAGCAGTGAGGTTAAGTATTAGTCTTTCCTCGTAACTTCTTTCTTTGCAAGGTCTCTAAAGTACCTGCTTTCCCCCTCGATTGTTGACTCAACGTGAATGTCAAATTTTAACAATAAAATATCCAAAACTTGGAAGTAAGACAAAAAAGATACCTACATGACTTCCTCATTAAGCAATGGCGTCATCTGACGATCTCCTGTAAAGTCAATCTGTCTTAAGAATGGGACTTTTCCTCGATGTTTGCTAGAATGCACGAGAACCTTCCACAATTTTGTAAGCATAGGTGTGAATTTGTAGAAAACCCAGACTGTGCATATATGTCTCTTTCTGGTAGCAATACTGATGGTTTCAGCCCAGGAAAGGAGATGAACCAAAGTTTGTGATTTCTGGCCGTGAGGAAAAATAATCTGTTTTTGTTGTGATGGTGGTTGTAATTTAGCAATCTCATTATAGAAATTTTTTTTTTTTTTTCGTTCACTGACTCTATATACATTGGTTGGTACGTTTCAGTATAATGAACCAGCAAGATAAATTGCCTTTGCGTCCTGCTGCCTTTTTAATTAATAAGTTCAGTAAAACTTTGACTATGTATATGTATGAGAATTATACTGTTTTAAGATTTTAAAAATTATGCATTTGACAATGATCTTATGAGCTCTTTCTTGAATTATTATAATAGTTAATCAATAGTTAATCCTTCTCTGGAATGCCTCACCTAACTCGCTATCAGCCTTGCCTCCCAGTTTTGAACACCCTCAACAGCAAAATGAAACGATCGCCCAACAGAGCAGCCAAGACCGTGGAACTCAGACCCTCGCTTAGCTGTGCCATCATAACGAACGACCACAAACTGGGTGGCTTAAAACAACAGAAGGTGTTCTTTCACAGTTTTAGAGGGCAGAAGTCCAAAATCAGGGGTCAGTAAGTCCATGCTCCCTCTGCGGGTTCTAGTGGAGAACCCATTCTTTGCCTCTTCCAGCATCTGTTAGCTGTTGGCGTTTCTTGACCCGCGGCTGTAAAATTGCATGTTCTGCATCTGTCTTCGTGGCGCCGCCTCCTTTTCCCTCTGCCTTCTCTCCTGTGTCAGATATCTTTCTGCCTCACTCTTGTAAGGACACTTGTCATTGGATTTAGGGCCCAGCCAAATAATCCAGGATACCCTATCGCATATCCTTAACTATTACATCTGCAAAGACCTTTTTCCAAATAGGTTACGTTGATAGGTTCTGGGGATTGACATATAGACGTACCTCGGGAGGAGGTTATCGTTCAACCCACTACACCATTGGTATCCAGCCCCTGCTCAGCTCTCCACCCTTCCCTCCCCATGCTTCTCAGCTATTTCTGTTGATTTCTCGATCCCTACCCCACCTCTAGCCATAAACTTTGCTCATTACAACTCATCGTTTTTGTCGTTCATATGGTTTCTCCACCTAGCATAGCCTCTTTTTCTTTTCTACGTGTCTGATGTCCACGATTTCTTCAAGCGGGCTCCCCACCCACCTCTACTCCAGGCTGAGTCTGGTAGCTTCTCTCTGTGCTCTCATAGTATCCGGAACGTACTTCTCTTACTTACTGAATTTTATTGTCTTTCTCCACCTTTATAGGCTCCTCCATAGATATTTTTTTGTAGAGTATGAATTCTGTCATCTTTGACTTTCTATAACGTGGCACAGTACCTATAAGTAATAGTAATTCCCTGAAGATGGAACGTGAGTCAGTGAGTCTCAAACTCAAGACCTGTTTGTTTAGTTACATAAATTTAGCTCATGACTTTTCTTTGACATTTTCTAAAATCCTTATTCTGTGCAGCTTAGCAGTTAGATTATAGATTATTTCATGTTCTGGTAGCTCGACATCTATTTTGCCTGTACTTGTCCAGTTCACCTAAATTATACAGCTCGAAGGACGGAATGCACGTCTCCTGTGGGGTATGTATTGGGAATATGGAAATAACTTGCCAAGGACTTGTTAATTTAATCCCCAGTGGAAACATCTAGAATGTAAGTATATCTTGGAAGGAAGATAGTCTGGCTTATATTTATCTTTTACTATTTTTCTCCGATAGGAAATCTAACTCTACTTTTCAGTGATTGACTAATGCTTTAGAACTAAGGTAAATTGTGTTCCTATTGGAATTTCTAATTTCTGAGCTTAAGAAAACTGTTAGCCTTCATGAAGTCAGTTTATTAAGTTTCATTTTATGTCCCCTCCTTATGTCTTAATCACAACCACAGTATAAATAGTCTATTGTTGTTGCGAAACCTCCATTCACTCATACATTTTATTCTTATTGACCTTGGCTTAGGAAATTTGGATGGAAGGAATCACTAACTAGGAAAGGATTGTTTGAACTTTGATTCCATGTTTCAAAGTCTTAACTGAGACCTCGGCCACATGGAATCATGAAGTTATTATACGCCTGCTTTGGAGAAACCATCGGCTGAAAATACAAAGGAACTGTACTGTGTGATAGTTTACTCTCAGAAACTTTATTCTCTGTCCTTAAGTATCATCAAGTGATTATTTGGGCAATGGAAAATGTTTGTTTTCTATAGACTTATGAAATTTTAGCATTAAAATCATTTAAAAAATCACCTGGTCTCAGGTATCATTAAAAACTATATTTGTGCCAGATTAACTGAAAACTTTGGCCCCAGATAGAATGGGAAATAGGGCCAAGTTTTAGGCAAACTTGGGTATTTCTTTATTTTAGGTGTAAAGTATATAAAATTCGATGAATTCTTGCCCTCTGACCTAAAACCAACTAAAACCCAACAATTTGGCTATGATTTCCTTTGAGGTTTTATATATTTTTTCAGCTATAAAATGTGAACCCAGGTCAAGAGGCATATACTAAAGTCTCAATTTTAGCAAGAAAAATATTTATGAACTAAAAGAAAAATATTTATGAGAATTCTACAGAAACTTGGTGCCTGAGTAGAAAACTTTAAAACTTAACCAACCAACTTAGAATATTTGGGACAAGTGTGCATTTCATGAAATTTGGTCTCATTTTTCCGCTTCTTTCCAGTTTTATCGATAGAATTCCACATGGGCTCTTCTTCTATGCCACGTTACAAGGTTTTGATAGGTTCTGTAGAGGAAGGTCTCTTAATTTTTCTTTTACCTTCTAGGTCTTGGCTCTTTAATTTGCATCATTCTTTTTTCCCCCCGCCCCAAATCTCTCTTTTATGGGGACCTTGTCAGATTTCCGTTGAAGATCGAATCAGAGGACACAGCGAGTGAATCCAGCAATATTGCACTCCAGAGTTCTTTCCTTGCCAACAGAGTTTTGACCTCTGTCTCTGGGCAAGGACACAGCTTGGTGACATGACCCCACACTGAAAGATGAGTTTCTTGTGTTCTAGGGAAACACATCCCAAGAGTTGCAGCGATGGCCTCTGTTCCTCTGCCTTGTCTAGACATCCCAGGCTTAAAGCTCATGATCATTCCCAAAGAGTTTTCTTGCTGTTCTTCCTTGGAGCGTGTTGAACCCTTACACAGATAAATCCTTTAGAGTTCTGCCTAGACTTATTCCTGAAGTCTCCCAAAGGTCCTTC
>NW_011889059.1:1486308-1492216 GCF_000151845.1 Pteropus vampyrus | reverse complement strand
TGGAACTCAGACCCTCGCTTAGCTGTGCCATCATAACGAACGACCACAAACTGGGTGGCTTAAAACAACAGAAGGTGTTCTTTCACAGTTTTAGAGGGCAGAAGTCCAAAATCAGGGGTCAGTAAGTCCATGCTCCCTCTGCGGGTTCTAGTGGAGAACCCATTCTTTGCCTCTTCCAGTATCTGTTAGCTGTTGGCGTTTCTTGACCCGCGGCTGTAAAATTGCATGTTCTGCATCTGTCTTCGTGGCGCCGCCTCCTTTTCCCTCTGCCTTCTCTCCTGTGTCAGATATCTTTCTGCCTCACTCTTGTAAGGACACTTGTCATTGGATTTAGGGCCCAGCCAAATAATCCAGGATACCCTATCGCATATCCTTAACTATTACATCTGCAAAGACCTTTTTCCAAATAGGTTACGTTGATAGGTTCTGGGGATTGACATATAGACGTACCTCGGGAGGAGGTTATCGTTCAACCCACTACACCATTGGTATCCAGCCCCTGCTCAGCTCTCCATCCTTCCCTCCCCGTGCTTCTCAGCTATTTCTGTTGATTTCTCGATCCCTACCCCACCTCTAGCCATAAACTTTGCTCATTACAACTCATCGTTTTTGTTTTTCATATGGTTTCTCCACCTAGCATAGCCTCTTTTTCTTTTCTACGTGTCTGATGTCCACGATTTCTTCAAGCGGGCTCCCCACCCACCTCTACTCCAGGCTGAGTCTGGTAGCTTCTCTCTGTGCTCTCATAGTATCCGGAACGTACTTCTCTTACTTACTGAATTTTATTGTCTTTCTCCACCTTTATAGGCTCCTCCATAGATATTTTTTTGTAGAGTATGAATTCTGTCATCTTTGACTTTCTATAACGTGGCACAGTACCTATAAGTAATAGTAATTCCCTGAAGATGGAACGTGAGTCAGTGAGTCTCAAACTCAAGACCTGTTTGTTTAGTTACATAAATTTAGCTCATGACTTTTCTTTGACATTTTCTAAAATCCTTATTCTGTGCAGCTTAGCAGTTAGATTATAGATTATTTCATGTTCTGGTAGCTCGACATCTATTTTGCCTGTACTTGTCCAGTTCACCTAAATTATACAGCTCGAAGGACGGAATGCACGTCTCCTGTGGGGTATGTATTGGGAATATGGAAATAACTTGCCAAGGACTTGTTAATTTAATCCCCAGTGGAAACATCTAGAATGTAAGTATATCTTGGAAGGAAGATAGTCTGGCTTATATTTATCTTTTACTATTTTTCTCCGATAGGAAATCTAACTCTACTTTTCAGTGATTGACTAATGCTTTAGAACTAAGGTAAATTGTGTTCCTATTGGAATTTCTAATTTCTGAGCTTAAGAAAACTGTTAGCCTTCATGAAGTCAGTTTATTAAGTTTCATTTTATGTCCCCTCCTTATGTCTTAATCACAACCACAGTATAAATAGTCTATTGTTGTTGCGAAACCTCCATTCACTCATACATTTTATTCTTATTGACCTTGGCTTAGGAAATTTGGATGGAAGGAATCACTAACTAGGAAAGGATTGTTTGAACTTTGATTCCATGTTTCAAAGTCTTAACTGAGACCTCGGCCACATGGAATCATGAAGTTATTATACGCCTGCTTTGGAGAAACCATCGGCTGAAAATACAAAGGAACTGTACTGTGTGATAGTTTACTCTCAGAAACTTTATTCTCTGTCCTTAAGTATCATCAAGTGATTATTTGGGCAATGGAAAATGTTTGTTTTCTATAGACTTATGAAATTTTAGCATTAAAATCATTTAAAAAATCACCTGGTCTCAGGTATCATTAAAAACTATATTTGTGCCAGATTAACTGAAAACTTTGGCCCCAGATAGAATGGGAAATAGGGCCAAGTTTTAGGCAAACTTGGGTATTTCTTTATTTTAGGTGTAAAGTATATAAAATTCGATGAATTCTTGCCCTCTGACCTAAAACCAACTAAAACCCAACAATTTGGCTATGATTTCCTTTGAGGTTTTATATATTTTTTCAGCTATAAAATGTGAACCCAGGTCAAGAGGCATATACTAAAGTCTCAATTTTAGCAAGAAAAATATTTATGAACTAAAAGAAAAATATTTATGAGAATTCTACAGAAACTTGGTGCCTGAGTAGAAAACTTTAAAACTTAACCAACCAACTTAGAATATTTGGGACAAGTGTGCATTTCATGAAATTTGGTCTCATTTTTCCGCTTCTTTCCAGTTTTATCGATAGAATTCCACATGGGCTCTTCTTCTATGCCACGTTACAAGGTTTTGATAGGTTCTGTAGAGGAAGGTCTCTTAATTTTTCTTTTACTTCTAGGTCTTGGCTCTTTAATTTGCATCATTCTTTTTTCCCCCCGCCCCAAATCTCTCTTTTATGGGGACCTTGTCAGATTTCCGTTGAAGATCGAATCAGAGGACACAGCGAGTGAATCCAGCAATATTGCACTCCAGAGTTCTTTCCTTGCCAACAGAGTTTTGACCTCTGTCTCTGGGCAAGGACACAGCTTGGTGCCATGACCCCACACTGAAAGATGAGTTTCTTGTGTTCTAGGGAAACACATCCCAAGAGTTGCAGCGATGGCCTCTGTTCCTCTGCCTTGTCTAGACATCCCAGGCTTAAAGCTCATGATCATTCCCAAAGAGTTTTCTTGCTGTTCTTCCTTGGAGCGTGTTGAACCCTTACACAGATAAATCCTTTAGAGTTCTGCCTAGACTTATTCCTGAAGTCTCCCAAAGGTCCTTCATATTTAGTTTTTCTTTCTTCCTTTTCCTTTCTTCTCTTCTCTTTTCTTTTTCCCAGTGACCTCTTTACTCCTTTCAGTGAAAATGTCCATGTTCTAGGACAGCCTTGTCCTTGTCTTGAAGAGGGGCTAGAAGGGAGAGGATGTGCGTCAATCCCTGTTATTAAACAATGCACCATTTTCTGATGAATTCAAGAATACATCATTTGAACTATTTTCTAACTCTCATCAGCTGTTCCTTTAAGTCTTATCTCCCATAATTATCTTTCATGTATCTTACGCTCTAGTAAAATTAGACTCTTTGCTATCATTCACTCATTCCTTCATTCAATAAATATTTTTAAGCGTCTACTGTGAGCCAGGCACTGTTCTCGACTCCAAGACATGAGTAAACAAAACTGACACACTGTGGTCTCATGGGCCTTGAATTCCAGCACATCTTGGGCATTCCCAGCTGTGCACGTTCGCTTTTCTGTGGTGCTACTCCCTTATGTGTTTGTCCGATCCAAACTTGGGTGTTTTTTCAACTGGTACCTGAATTTCGAAGCTAAATTCAGACTGTCCTTAACCCATCAAGGGCCTTCAAAAGTGGACTTGCTGTGTACATTTGCAAAGCTTAGGACTGAAGTATGAATGAGATCCACATACCATTTGTCTAAAGATAAAAATTTAGCTAAAAACCTTGATAGCTGGTCAAAATTGAAAAATGTATAAGACTATGGTGTCGATATATCTGAAAGTTGGCATGACATCCAAGATTACTAAATTTACTATTATTCTGCCTATCCGGGTAGTCTCTGTAGATTGACTGACATTGTTTGAATAAGTAATTAAAAAAAACATAATTAATAAATTATTGTATACTTAGTTCTTAAATTTTTTTTCTTCTTTATTTTGGCAAAATCGATAATGTTGTTATAATTAAGATTTCTTACATAATTGTGTCATATTGGCAGTGGTTACAATTTAGACAGCGGTTTTTGAGTCACCATAGTCCTTAGATTTTTTTTTTTTTTTTAATTTTCAATTTGAAGAATTCTATTGAGGCTATCATAACTGGAATGGTCAATAAAATTCTTTAAACGGATTCTAAACAACCATAAAATTTACACATTGTGTTCATTTTGATAGGGAGACTTATGACCAAATATCATCACAGAAAATATTTTAAGTATTCTAACTTCCTTGAATAAAGTGCTATCAATAGCGTATTGTTTTTACCATCTTTTAAAGCAATATCTAAATCCGTATAGTAATATAAACAATTAATATCACAAGTCGGGCATGTTACTTCTAGACCTACTATACTAAATTTAAGAAAGATTTGAAATGTTTACTATTGCAAATGATTCCTCAGCTTCCATGCACACCTGTTGCAAATACACTAATTTACGAAAGTAGGACTATGTCCAGACAGCACACCTGGATCCTATGGAGAACTTGGATGCTCAGCAACAGCTGGGGGAGGGTACTTTATTGTGCAAGAATCTATTGCATCCCTGCTGAGAAGGAGGACATGACAGGTTAATTAGTTTGTATTTTCTCTCACCTAACTGATTTTGCCACTTGGGTCTTTCCCACGGTTTCATCTGTGAAGTCAATAGTGGTCGCCTTCATGCCACTCCATGCCACACAGATGCAGTCGCCAAAAGTCATGGGGACAAACATCAAGAGAGTTGAAGAAATGATGATTTGGGAACTGAAAGAGTTTTGACATGAGAGCCAGTATTTAAAATGACAGGTTCGGCTAGATCAACTCTACCTGCTGGGTCTCAGATGACAGGGCATGTGTGGATTCTGAAGTATCCTACTGAAGTATACTACTCTCTAAAACAACATCTACCTACGGTGGGAGTGATCTATGATTTTGAAATTCGTAAACATTGCATTTTTTCTCATGCCTGGAAAAATGTGACAAATACGATAATAGTTTGCCCACTTATCAGATCTCTTCAAAGAGACAAGTTCTTTATGAACAATGAAAGACATCTTGTTTGTTTTTAAACCACCGCCTGTGCCTAGCACAATAGATTTAAGATTGTAGAGTCTCAAATTTACTTTAAAAGATATTAAATAGCTAAACTAAACAAATAAAAGAAAAAATACAAGTAATTGTAATTCATAATGCTCATGGTTTTTTGTTTTGTTTTGTTTTAGTTAGGACTAATTTATACATACCTGTGATGGAGTAGTTAACGAAATGAGTAACGATCTGAGGTCTGAGTCTGGATGACTGAAAAAATAACGTGAGTGTCACAAACTGAACTGTGAATGTTAACTGCAGGGTGGGTAGGAGAAGACCGTTGGAAAGAAGAAAAGTGGGAATCAGCCTGGTTTAAGGTGAAATTGGTAAATATTAATGGAAAGGTCCGGAAGGAAATAAGAGATGCAGGGTTAGCATGCAAGACAGAGACTGAGATTAGAAAGGCTTTTGTCTTGTGGTTCAGAAACTATCATGATAATACTTCCCTGTATAATGATAACATACTTCCTAAGTGTTTACTAGGTGGCAAGCATTCTATTAAAGACTCCATATGTATCAGCTGATTTGTTTCTTAGAACCACATAAGATTGATATTTCTCTTTGAAATAACATAAACGAGGCTTTGAGATGGTTACTTGCCAGCACTTCATTGCTGGTTGTAACAGAGCAGGAAGTAAGCCCAGGTGTGTCTGACTATGCAGCTTAGTCTTAATCGCCAAGGGCATTTGAAGCCGTGGGATTGGATTCCAGCTCCTTGGCAGAAGGTGGAAATAAGAGAGAGAGAGAAAAAAAAAAAAAATGAAACGGAATGGTAACATCTGGGAGAAGGAAAGGAAGCTTTACTGATTAGTCTGTTTAACTTATTAGTGAAAGAAATCCCAGCTCGAATCGGTTGAAACAAATCAGGGGATTTTAATGGAAGGATAAGCTATGAAATCATTGGACAGCCACGGCTGGAGAAAGGTCACGACAGCTTCTGATGTTGGGATGCAGGAATCAGAGCTTCAGGTTCTTCTCTATCTCTTAGCTGCATGGGACAAGTCTATCCTTCTCTGCATGGGACAAGTCTATCCTCTCCTTCTGCAGAGTGGTTTCATGCATGTGGCAAGAATTCAGGTAGCCAAATGGTAGCCGAATTTTACATCTTGTGATTTCAACCAACAA
>NW_011889059.1:1474037-1484938 GCF_000151845.1 Pteropus vampyrus | reverse complement strand
TTTCATGCATGTGGCAAGAATTCAGGTAGCCAAATGGTAGCCGAATTTTACATCTTGTGATTTCAACCAACAAAGGGACGTTAATAAGGCTCTAAGTGGCCCAGCCTAGGTCAAGTGCTACATCAGTGAGGACAGTTTTTGCTGTGTGACAGAGGAAACCTAAATAACCTCTTATCGTATATTTGTCTCACATAACAAGAAATTTGGAAGGTGATCACCGCAGGGCTGGTTCAGAGCGAAATAATATCAAGGGGCAGAATGTCTCAGATTCTTTTAGCATGTCACTCACGATGGAAGGATGGCTGCTGTTACTGTCATAATCGTATCCTTATGGCAGGATCTGAAGTGGGGAGAAAGGAGGCAGGAAAAAAACTCTCTACGTGACATCCTCTTTTTGTCAGGAGGGAGCTACTACATTTCAGGTTCAGTGCGGCCTGAACTAACACAGTCTCGAGGGTCCCCTTTAAGAAAAACAGAATAATATTCAAAATACAAAATTAGGCCCAGGGCCTTGGTTTGAGGGTGTTGGGAGTATGAGACCCTGAGCTGAAGCTGCATTCGCTTCCTGGTACCTCAAGTCCCTTTTGTATTTCTTCTGGGCCGAACCGAGTCATCTGGTCATCCCTGGCTGCAAGGAGCTTGGGAGAGCAAGTGTCTGGATCTTTCCGTAGCTAACTTTGGAGATGGGTATTTAAGATGAGATAAGAAGGAAGAAGAAGGTTTGTTGAATAAGGACTAATTTGCTTCCACAGATGTCTGTCCCTGGGATATATATGCATGGCCAGAGGTATAGAATCATATTCTAGAACGTGCCTGATTTGGAAGTCACTATGTGGATGGGTGTAGTGGAATAAATAGTGTCGCCCCACCCCAAATTCTTATTTAGAAGTCTCCCGTATTTAGATATAGCGATAAACAAATCTGTTATCTGGGGCCAACGAAGTATTCTGTTTATTTATTTTAGACATAAAGGAAATCAGCTCCTCTAAAACCTCTCATTTTATGTTGCTTCGATGTGAATATACCTTAAATGTATTATGGACTTCCATGAATTCTTCTGTAGAATGGATCTTTTGCTTGATGACCCGGGGTCAACATGGTGCAAGTTCATTGTCATTCTGTGCTGTGTTGTGATGCCTGGGACCTCAGTGCTAAATGCCCTGGATACTCACATTGCTCAATCTCTGTTCTTCTCTCTTGCTGTGAGCTGGCCAGCTGTGCATCTGGTTGTTGCCAGCACACTCTTTTTACCAAGACCCTGACTTTCTTTAACGTGCCGTTTCTAATCCACTGTGGTCTGGGAATCTAAACAACACAGCTTGATAGAACTGATCTTAATGGAAGAGCAAATGCCCCAAGCCAGCGTCTGTGTCCCCAACGTGCATTTCTTTAGGGATCTATTCTTTGAGTTAGGTGTTATAAGTTTGAGTGCGTGGATGGCCAGAGTACTTTTTCCTTTGTTTCTGAATACCCGAGTAGATCCAGCTGGCTGACGAGGTGCTTGACAGAATCCAGCAGATTCTCAATGGGAATTGTCCCCCCCACGCCCCTTTGCATTGTTTTCCATGCCCTCACGTAAGAAAAAAACATCGTATATGTTTTTGTTTCATTTTGGGATATCGATGGGATAATGTCAGCTGTAGAAAGACTTCCTTCCTTTTAAACCTCCATCTCGGGGAGTTCTCGGCCAAACTTTGGATATGATAACGGGCAGCTTATTTTCACCTAAGGGTCTGTGTCGTTAATGACAAACATGTCGCTACCATATATGTCAAAGCTGGGGTTAACTAGAAGGAAAAACTGTTAGATCCACGTGATTGTACCGAGGTACCATTTCAAATATTCACAGCAGTAGCAGAAGTCACAGGAGAAGAAGGAGTGTTTCCTAGGGCATCACATTATTCAGGAGTCAGGTTGCAGAATGCCTTTGAATCTTGAAATGACATTTAAGTCGAAATGTCAGGAGGGGGGATTCTGAGGTCAGAAGCGATAAGGTATTTGGATATTAGTCATTCGATTTAAGGAAACAGAGTCTTGGAGTGGACCCTGTTTCTCTCAGCTCCTATTCCTCATCATCGAACTCTTCTCCGAAGCATTGTACCCGAGCTCTCGCTGTGGGAGCGAATGGTGGGGGCGTAGCGTAGAATATGTAGGGAAACTGCAAGAGCTAAGTGTAAATAGTCACAGGCTTAAAAAATAATGCAGCCTGAAGAAATGAGCGCCTCTATAAATCATCAGAAAACTCGGCGATGATTCTAACTGCAGATGGGCTTTTAAACGAGTGTGTGTTTGCTGCTGCTTCTCAACTCCCAATTGGATACTTAAAAAAAGGCTCTTTCTCAATTTCCTGTTCTTGTGCCTTATTAAAATCCTTCTGTTGCTCTGACCCCCGCCCCTGCTTCTTTCTTCTCTCCACATCTGTGTTTGTGTGTGGAGGGCGTTACCCACAGCCCTCGGCCATGAAGAATGCATGAAAGTCATGAGCATGAGACTGTGACCCAGGTACAGTGCGCGTGAAATGAGTGATGGGAAGCGGGAGAGAGAGAGAGAGAGAAAGAGAGAGAGAGAGAGAGAGAGAGAGGGAGGGAGAGAGATGAAGCGAGAGAGAGCGCACAGGGGTACAGGGTTTTGAGCTGTACAGTTATTTCTAGCTTTGAATCATTTCCAAATCTCATACATTCACAGACAGCCTCGCCAAAGCCCACAGCTGTCATGCATTTTCAACAGATTCCACAGGGCCTAGATGAGGTTTGAAGGCATTCCTTTACCCTTACACATTAGCTAAAAGGAATTACCGTAACATCTGATCTTGTGGAAGTGGGGTGTTTGCCATGCTGACCTTGCCCAAAGCAGTCCAGAAGTAGGGGTCCAGGAACGTGTTATCTTGTATGGCCTCTGAAGGTCAGCGGGGTCCCTCGGTGGTGTCCCAACAAAACCCAAGCACCCAACATGCTCTGCATTTGGAGAAACTGGGCTGCTGTGTATGGACACCACGGTCAGCATGTGTTCCTGCTGCTCCTTGCATATGTGTCATAGGAAAAGCATGTTCCACTGGAGAAATTCCCAGCTGTCAGTAATGTGCTGATACGCCACAGCCAATCGCCAGAGGACGAGCCAAATAAACAGGATGTTCACAATGTGTGTGATTGCATGAGTGTGTAAGGAAACTTCTGCCCATGTCACAGTCTCGTAATGGCATCAACATGCATTGCTTCATCTGCATCTGTCTATTTAGGGCAGAAACACATCAACACCATGGAAATCATGTGTAAGAAAGTCCTCTTTCTGGCGGTATGGGCTGTTGATATGATGGGATGAAATCTGGTGTAAATTGGGAATGAACATTGCTTTAATGTAGTGAGTTTACTTGCTGGGATGTGCTTTCAAGTCATCCAAACAGAGGGAGGAAATGCTCAGATCATCAGGGGCTATGTGAGCTGACAAAGGGGCTGAGTCTATATGCGTATCGTTACATACCAGGGCAGTCATCTTCATTCTTTCTTCTTGTAAGACACTCATTAGTCGAGTTATTTATATAAACGTACAGAAACAAGTCAAAGTTATGTCATTGCCCTTTTTTTTTTTTTTTTTGCTTGAAAATGCTGCTACTGTTAACTGTTAGCATCTAAACGCAGTCCTGAGCCAGCGCTTTGGGAAGGGAGCCTTGTGGCCTCCTTTGGAATTCACAGGTCGAGTGAGTTCTTTGAAAAATAACGATCCTGTCAGGTGTCAGACCTCTTACTCCTCTGGGTATGTGAATACCTTTTGCTCCTGTTGGTGTGTTTATTCACTATAATAACAGTAGCTGACATGAACTCTTTTAATTCTCATGAAAAAACATACAAGGTTGATATGATTATTATTCCTCCTTGAAATATAAGGGGAATGGGACCCCCAGAAGACGGTAGGCTTGCCTAAGAAGATACAGCGGGTAAGAGCACCCGCCTGTAGCCACGTCTGTCTGAGCACAGAGCCCGTGCACGGGATCTGTCCTGTACGTCACCCCCAAGTGTCTCTTCCTTACATGGGATCCAATTTTATCACAGCCTCTGAGGCTAAGTTCCAGGGAAGCGTGATCATCGTATCTTCTTGAACAGGCTTAATGTACAAAGATGGCGTTGGTATTCTAGCATTTCTCCATTTATGACACTCCACCAACCCAGCGGGGCTGAAGGTTGAAGACCACAGCATGGGGCCTTGGTAATGACTCTTCTGTTATTCAATTTTAATATTTGAATTATGGTTGTTACGTGCTGCTTTTAAAGCTTATTACCCACGATGCACCGATTGAAGCCAAAGTCATGTGTCAGCGCGCCAACTCCCAGAAACCTTGGTTTATGAAGTCCTTAAAGACTTGTCCTATGCTCACATCCGGCAGAAGACCGTACTGCACAGAGCTTAGGGCACGGGCTCTGGAGTCTCGTTACTCGCCATCTCTGCGACCTTGGGAAGTTGAACTGTTGTCTCTGTGCCCATTTATTCACCCACCTGTACAACAGTTTGAATAGTTTCCAAGAGGCTTTAGCTATATTTGATTCCTACTCATAGAATTTAAGGGCTCATAGGAACATCAGAGCCCACTGAGATTAACTTCTTCGATGCATCAAGTAAGGGAACTTACAGCGCTTCGAGGCCCAGGGATATTAAGTGATGTCCCTTCTATCAAGAATCACCTCAAAGCTGGTAAGAACTGGCATCGAGGCCTCCAACCCCCAAGCCGGCAGTCTTTCTTTTGTGCCTGACATGGCCTTCGGCCGCTCAGTGGACCAGGCCTCGATCCAGGTGGGAACCAGGATCATCATTTTGTTCTACCCCAAACTCTTCATCACCTCTGGCTGATTGGTCATTGCTATCTTCGAAGTTTTTCACAGTGATAGAATTTCTTTTTTGGATGAGGGAATGCACCCTTGTCACAAGCCACATACAGCGATGGCTGAGAACTGCATGGGGCCAGAGAGAGCTGCTCCTCTCCAGGTTGACCCAGAGAGAAGTTGTGCATCTTTTATGAACTCTATTCAGAGTCCTCCGCTGGATTTTGTGATCTCTAGCATGTTCCTTTTGAGGAGAAAAGCAGAATAAATAAAAGCTATAAAGAATATTGCTCCTGTGACTTCAGAGCTGTCTAGGGGGAAAAAAAGGTATGGATCCATCCCACAAACATTTACGAAGTGATTAGAACATGGTAAGCGATGCGTATGCGTATGGATGGCGTTTACAAACATTGCATCCTTTTCCCTCAAGGAGTTTATAATGTCGCTGAAAACCAAATTATCCAAAATGAGTCCTGCGATACTTAACACGTGAAGAGTCGAGATGAAAATAAAATTTGGGGGAGGAAAAGTCAGTTCCAGGGGGTGAATTGGGATGCCCATGGAGGAGGCAGCATCTTAGCTAGACTTTCAGAGATCAGCAGTGTTCTTTGAATTCCATGCATCTCTTGATGACATATATTTAAAAATTGATTACTCGGGGTCTGTTTTACTTCATATTTTAAATTCTCATGTATTCCGTATAATAGCTACATATATATGCAACGTAATGCAACCATCGTAGCTTACTTCTCGAAAAGAGGCTTTTATTAGAGATGTCATTGTGTATTTTTTTGCATAGCCACAATTATAAACATTTGCTCGAGTTTATAAATAATAGTATACTCCTAAAGGAAAAAAATTTGTACACATGTACAATATTTGGTGTCTCTATACATAGCTGAGAATTAAACAACAGATGCTTTTAGACATTGCTGATTTGACTCACATAACTGATTATGGTAAGAGCACAAAAGATTTGCAAACCGAAGTCCATCATGATATAATGTGGAGAATTAAAGGGACCGTGAGCTGCACCCATGACTGTCATGCCGAGAGTCCCAGAAAACACTCACAGTTGCCTTCGCTGACTTTTTTCCGCTGTGGGTAGACCTTTCTACTTAAAATAGTTTACTGTATTTATTTTAATAGTTAATCTCTTTCCCGATCCTTATTTTTTCAAAAGTAAATATAATGCTATTTAAATAAAAATCTTTCATTTTACTAAATAATTTATAATGCATTAAGCACAACATGGTAACTAGAAAATTGCAAGTTTTTTTTTTTATTGAGGTATAATGGACATCTAACATTCTATAAGTTTCGAGTGTACAAAATAATGATTAGATATTTGTATGTACTGCAAAATGACCTCCACACTGAGTCTTGAAAGTTTGGATTAATTTTATTCGTTAAACCACATATTATATTCAATCCAAAATTAAATCAATAAATGCAAACGACAGAGGGACCACAGGAATGTGACTTGCTTCGGTTTCGTGCGGTGATGGCTCTTCATGGCCCCATCTCCTCCCGTTACTCTGACACCGCCCGGTCCCTGGTCAGCTGAGCCGTGGGCGGCCGTGGCGCCGTCTCTCCTTAGCGCCCGTGCTGCTCGCCCGCCCGTCGCTTCGCTGATTTCGGGTGGCTCTGCTTGCTGCCTCTTCCGGCTGTGACTGCAGCCTTGTCTTTTGTTTGTCACGCGTGACAGGCTGACAGATGAGCTCACCGAACACTGTAACCGGCACGCGCACTCGGCTTCTGCCGAAGCTGATGAAATGACCAAACCAGTTCCGTGCTCCTCGGAGGAGCAAAGGGAAAGCCACGGCGGGGGGTGCCTTTGCGCTTTAGCAGTGGTGGCTGTGGCTTTGGGGGACCCCTCCTCTCAGGCTGAGGACCGAGTGGGAACGACTTTTCCAAACCCCGTGTGCTGAGCTTGCTAACATTAGCTTCTGCACTAGATCTGGGTCTTAGAGTAGCTTAGTCATTGCTATTTGTGCAGACAATTCAAAGTTTGGGACAGGTTTTCTGAGGTCAGGAAAATATGAATATAGCAAGAAGAATGATTTATTGCTAAGTACTTATGGGGCTTTTATTATTGAAGGAGACTTATTGAAAGAGTAAATATTTATGCAAGACACAGTCCATGCCCCGGGGACCTTACTGAAGCTGGTGTGGGGCCTGCCATGGCTAAGGAAGTTAAAGGTTTAATCCAAATTAAGAGGGTTTTCCAGTTGTTGATAGAATATTAGATCTGAAAGGGCTTTCAGAAATCATCTGTTTCTCTCATCTTCTATTGATATGATAACTGTAATTCTGACTTGCGCAAGATCAGCAAGAAATTTAGCAGAAAGTCATATATGAACATCCTTATCTTTCCTCTAAATCTGGTGATTTTCTTTCATGATATGACATAATATATAAATTTATATTGAAATAGGTCAAATACAATGAAATTTTACTTATATTACTTGTGCTCATTGGTGATTGTTTTAATTCTAAAGTGCTAAATCTGGAGTTTTCTGTTTCATTTATTTTAAGCTATGAGAGAGGGCAAAAGAAATTCTGTATTTTGCACTTTAAGTTTTTCATTTTCTATTAGTAGTAATTTAAAACTTTTTGTTAGATAAGTAATAGAGGTTAATCGAATGAAAGTAGAAAATATAGATAAGGAGAAAGAGAGAGTTAAATTCAATTATAATTCTATCCCTCAGAGAGAAACACTGTTTTATATATAAATAGATATATTTTACAATAAAAAAATGGATCCCATTTAACTCACCGTTTTATACTTCATTGTCAGTTTTTAATTTTTATATTTCGCTTACAGGTTGTGTTTGTTTATTCTGTGGATTCTGGGATAGCTCCAGGAAAACTTGTTAAAATTTATATTATGACTCTTTTTGGATAATGTGGATGTTGTATTTCATAAGTACATTCACCTCATATTAGTAAATGTTATGATGTCAGATGAGCTTAGTCTGCTTTAAAAACAGAGAAGAGGCTATCTCAGTGCTCGAATACAAGACAGGCCAATCCGAGGAATAGAGGGAAGGAAGGAAATAAAAAAGGTTGTCGCGTCATTGACTTCTGGCTGGGGACAGACTCAGGTCCTTCCTACTTGGGAGTTCTGGATACGCAGCAGGTGCAGCAAGAGTCCTACGCACCTGCCTGGGTCAGTGTTTGCCCACGTTGAGAGCCGTGTTTCACTTGACCTTGACCCCCCCGTCCACCCAAACGTATACTCTGTGCACCGTCTTTCTCCTGCTTCATCGCCAGCCTTCTCTCCTTCGAATCGCAGTGTGGGGCTCACTTCTTCCAGGACAATTCCACTAACCTCTGGGGACCTCCACGCCATCAATGTCATTCTGGCCCCTCTCAACTACTCGTCACTTTCATAATCATTGTAGCTCTGTTTTTAAAGATGGGATGTTCGTCCGTGTGGTTCCCCTTATTAAACCGCAATCATGCACCTGGGACCATGTCTCATCTTGCCTGTGTCCCCTGAAACGCTAAACAAAATAGTTACGTATCTGAGCATTTCTAAATAAATGCAGCCCCAAGGGGAATTTTTATACCAACTTCTTAAACTACTAAGTTGAAAATATTTTTATTAATTGGATTAAGAGGTAGGAAAGAGAAAAGGAGATGGGTCTGAGCGCTGAGGCGGTCGCTGAAGGGCTTCGTACTGGTTTCTTTTTTAATGCATTTCCTCATGTAATCGTCACCACCGCCCAGGCAGAAGATACCGTTAAATTTATTGTAGAGATGAGGACACGGAGAGGTTTTCTTAATGAGGCTCAGGGAGTTCGGAGACGTGGTCTGAGACACATCATTAGTAAGTGCAAGCGTTGGACCGAGAACCTCGAAACATGACAGGGAACATTCACGCTCTTCGCCAATTCCAACATCTTCAGATCTGTTTTCTCCGGGGCTAATTCTAATGAAGTACGGTAATGCTTCAAAACCTCTTTTTTTTATTTTATTTACATTTTCCAAGCTCTGGCACTGAAGGTTCGTATTTCAGTAATTGATCCTACTGTATGGATTGAGAATTTTACAGTAGATCATTCCCCATCGAGTCTCTACTCACCTGACCTATAAACACGGGACCGTTGCCTTTTTAATCTGGAAAGGACTCTAAGGATCAGCTTATGATGTAAGGCCATTATAGGACTTCTCTGCTTCTCACAAAAAAATATCCGATGACGAACTGTTGTGAAAAGAAGAGGAGTCAAAGGCCTTTCGTTTTAACGTAGGGCTGAAAATATCACTTTATTATTAATAGCAATATTAATATTATATTGTCTTTGTAGGCATGCCAGCTAATAGTCGCTTGGCCATCGCATCTTATATGAGGTAATAGTATCTATTATAAGTCGTATTCTTTTTCCTTTACTACATGTCACACATTTGTTTTCAAATGAAATCTGACTCAGATAGCCAATTCTGGTCAAATAATGCCTACCCTGTAATATTTTACAAAATTAAAAATAACTTTCTACCAGCATTGTATAGAATATACTGCCAAATATTTTCGAAATGCAACTCATGGAGAAAAATGTCGATGGTTACAGAAGAATGTCATTGGAGACCAGGCCGAATTAACTGATACTATAGTTTCCTACCAAATGCAAGCAGCCTTAACTTGAAAGAAAGGTCTGCTTCAGAGTGTTATAAACATATCCTTCCCTGGAGCAGTATTGATAATTAGTGCCACATATTCACGGTGAGAAATATATACGAGATGGTCATAAATGTTCTCATGCATTTTAAATGTCAATAAAATGAATAGCCTTTATTATTTCAGCATGATAACTTGTTCCCAGACACCGCTACTTTGCAAGAGATGATGACTGCCTTGGCACACAGTAAAGTGTTACGGGAACACGCCTTAAGCGTTTGTAAGACACACCCCGAGATCCCAATCTATGTGGCAAGGGCAACACAGAAGGGCACAAGGAATATGCTGGAGGAAATCTGACCCTGACCTGGCTTCCACTTCCGCTCTCATAAATCGGTCTCGGTGAGCATCTTAAGCTTTGTTAGAAAACCTTTTTTAAAATGACGGTGCTCTTCTTTCTTCAGCTTGCGGGGCCAAGTGCTCTGTTCATGGTCACCTCTGCTTTCTAGATACAGCTTTTGTGTGTTTTTCAGAAAATCTCCACAGGCTTGACTTCTGCGGCCAACTTTGTTCTACACTGAGAGAAGGACTCGTGTGTGCTCTTACTCCATGGCACACTAAAACCATGTGAGACTGATGCACGGGTAAGGGATAAGAGCAGTTCGTGTGATGGGAAGTGTTATCAACTGAATAGAAAGTTAAAAATAGGACTTCCGGTTTCAGTCCTAACACGTAAAGAGCTTGGAAGCTGTCACTCCTATCCTTACAATACTGAATTTAAACACGCTTAAAATTGATGACTTTTCTTGAACCCATCAGACAGCAGGGCAAACTACCACCCCGAATTTGGATGAGAGGGCAAATCCGGAGTGATAGCTGAGATTTACTCACCTGGAGGGGAAGCTGCTGATGCCATAACCTGGCGGGGACACTTAGATGATAATTTTGAGGAAATGCTGGAGGCTGAGTATGGACCAGCATGAGAGTGAGAAACTTGTGGATTCTGCAGTTTTATGGGGTCCTCATGAGCTTTCAACTCCAGGAACCTTACCATATTCTCACGGCGAAATCCAAGAAAGACCCTCTTGTGGCTTTTGTCTGGAGAGGGGAAGAGTAATCGTTGTGAACTATTCTCCAAGAGTTCTCCATAAGAAAAGCAGATGCTTGAGGAAAAGGACTTGACCAGAGTCTTGCCACGGGAGAAAGGCATTCTCATGCTAGCTAGCCTTCTGGTCTCACCCGAGGGGGAAGAGTTTATACCATAGAGAAGCCCTTGTGAAGGTCACAGCCCAGGCTTATTAAAACTGAGATTTAATTATAAGGTTACAGAATGCTTTTCTTCTCCCACACTTTATTACCACACCAGCAGGGCTCCAATGAAACAAGAGTGGATTGTAATGGAAATAGCTGTAAAATGCAGACTGTCTCTTTAGAAGAGGACTTATGGAAGCCCAAAGTCAATGGGGAAG
>NW_011889059.1:1470207-1472512 GCF_000151845.1 Pteropus vampyrus | reverse complement strand
GTAAGATAATGGTAGCTACTCTAAAAAATAGTCTTCACAACTTCAAGGGTTTAACACAATACAACTTTTGGGTATTCCTAGGTAGTTTTAGGAACCAAGGCCTTTCTATCACGTGGCCGTGTCACCCCAGCACTTTATAAATTCTGCATCGGGGTGGTTCAAAAGAGAAAGAGAAAACAAAGGGTAAGAACTTATAGATGTAATCCGTAAATTTTTCTCCGAAACATCTTTGAGAATGACAACTTAGTTAAAAGCTATTTACACATTTTAAAGGGAAGGTTTAAATCACGAGTGTTAGAGGAAAATAGAAATATGAATATCAGTTCAGGATACTCTTTTACAGAAACGCAAAATATAAGTTCTCAGTGAAAATGCAGTATTTTCAGACCATTTGCCAAAGGAAATTAGAAATTTAAAAAATATTAAAAAAAAAACAAACAAACTTGAATCATGTTTAAAAAATTATTTGGACAATTTCTGGAAACCAGTTCTAATAAATCATTTTTTTTTAACTTTGGCAAAAAATTTTTATTTTAAATATTAAAAAATGGCCCAATCTGGTCAATTTCTAAACCCAAACTGGTTTAGATGAGAAATGGAAAAATATATTAAATACTATATTACCATCACACCAAATAGACTTGAAACCAAAAATACTTTGCTAAAGATAACCATTTTATAATGAGATATCTATTTCCCAAGAGTATATAGCAGTTTGAACCTTTGCGCAACTAACAACATATGCTCAAACATATGAGATGAAATTGAAATAATCTCAAGAAATTAACAAATAGGAGATTCTTTTTTAACACAATTCTGTGAAGTATTGGTATCAAGCATATAAATTTTATCACATGTACAGAAAAATTGATTAAGATAGTTAACACATTTGGTCTAATGTATATATACAAAATTCTTCACCCAACAATTACAGAATAAAGACATTATTTTTCAAACGCACATGAAACTTATTCCAGATTTGACCATACACCAGGCCACAAAGCCAGTTGTAACAAATATCAGTGAATCAATGTACTGTCTGATCAGAGGCAATAAAGGTACATGACAATATATTTTAAATATATGACTATGACTCATAAATTGTGAATTTTAAGTCGAAGCTCTCCCAAATACTTCATGGATTTAATGATGACGGTATTTAGATGATGATGGTGGTGGCAGCTCTAATTTCAGCAGAGTGCTTAGTGTGGGTCATATATTTTGCCAGCGAAATTACAGATGCTTCATGAAGCCCTGTGGGGACATTCTTTCGCTGTTTTGATCGTTTTGCCACTGAAGACGCTAAATCACGGATCGTATGAGTAATAAAGCTGAGACCGGAAGTCCTCAGGTCTTGGACTTTAAACAATGACAATGTGAAGAAATTGAAAGAAAAGTTAGAATTAAACAGCGAGGAAACACTGCATATCAAAACTCGTGGGAGCCGGTTCAAGTGGTTTGTAGGGAGTTTTATCTTAAATTCATATAATAGTGTGGAAGACACATTGAAACCGAATGTTTTCTGAGTTCGGCACCACGAGTTAGAAAGAGAAAAAGCAAAGTAAACCCAGGAAATAAACTCAGGATATAAACTCAGGAAATAAAGAAGACAGAACAGAAATTAATGAAATTCATTGAAATTAATTTAATTAAAATGAACAGATCTAAAATCTGTTTCTTTAGGAAGAAGTTTCTGTGTTAAAACTGTTTTTTTAAAAGGCAATAAAAATACTACAAATAAAAAAGGAACATGACTATATGCAGAACAGAAATATTAGAAATGAACAGTGTATCTGTCTATAAGGAACTTTTTTTTACCAATACTTGGGTGACTGGTCAATTTTCTAGGACACTCTTATGTTACCAAAATTGGCAGAAAAAGAAATTAAAAGAAATTAATCTAAAACCATTGTAGTCAGTAATCAACAATCAGGAAACTACCCACAAAACAGGCACAAAAACAGACAATTTTTAAGTACTTGGAAGATTTTTACTAAATCTTCAAAGGAATGTTAACATCTATTTTGGGCACACTTTCAAAAATTGAGGAATAGGGAAGTTTCCCAACTCACCAAGGTCGGAGAGAGCGGGAGAGAGAGAGAGAGAGAGCGAGAGAGAGAGAGAGAGAGGTACAATGTGAGCCAATCCCATTTATAAGCATAGATGTAAAAATTCTATGTAAAGCATTAACACAAATTAACAAATATTATATATTTCTATAAAACATATAACATTTAATTTTCAAAAGATGCTGACGAGTGTTTTATAATTGACACACTTAAGCTGTTTTCAGGAACAAAGTTGC
>NW_011889059.1:1465602-1468902 GCF_000151845.1 Pteropus vampyrus | reverse complement strand
AGCTCTTGTAAAGCGCAAGGCCTATTTTGAAAATCCCTGAAACACCCAATCTCCAGACTTCAGCTTTGAAGAGATTTATAAGAGGCCAAGGTCACAGTTCTTGCAAACAGAGGTAACGGCACATAGAGTTTTTGTTTATTTTCTGTCTCTTAAAAAAAAAAAATCGAATATGGCCATCGAGGACATAAAATACCAATTTTCAACTACTGGTAGCAGAAACAAGGCCTATGGATGTTTTTTGTCTCTTCATGTAACAAAGGTATAAGAAAAACAGACGCAGAAGAACTTTCGAGCTCCTCTACCTTGCTTTGGCCAAGGGTATATTACGTTTGTTTTAAATAATAGTGGGATTCTGTGGAACATCCGCAAGAAGAAGGCAAAGCAATTCAGTTGCTCATGAACTTCAGACTGTGGACATGATGGGATGCGGTTTGGGGGAGAGAAAGATTTCTTAGACTTCAATTGGAGGACACCAGTTTCGGTTCCAAAATTTCTATTAAGTCTTGGAACTTTGGACAAGTTATGCAAGTTCATGGAGCCTTTTATTCCTCATCTATCAAATAACCGGTATCCTCACTGTCAGAGTTACTGAGAGGAGGATGAGTATGAATAAGGAAACTTTGTTTTCCACTTTAGTTTTGCTTTTTAAAGTTAAAGAATCATACAAACGTTAAGCTCTCACGATGATATTTCGTAGCTGTGAGTTCTTCCATTCCCAGAATTGCCTCACCGAGATCCCTGCTCTGGGGTCACTTACCTGCTTTGGTTGGGTGCGTTGGGGAAGAACTAGGACAGCAGCATCTGAACGAGCTACTGTTGTTCTAGTACCACGATTTATCATAATTAATTTTCCATGTTCTTTAAAAATCCATTTTTAAAGACCCAGTGCCAGGGCCAGCAGTGCCTATCTATGGTTTTATTTGATGGATGGACTTATAATGGCACTTTGCTTTTCAACTGAATCAAAAGCAGGAAGTGAAGATATCATCTCTATTACCCACAAGGAATACAGATAGCTCAGCCTCTCCGGATTTTTATAAGTTTCCATTTTGCTTTTAACTTTAAATTCCAAGCCCACCGGGCCAGTATTCTCTCTAATTCTTCCTAGTAAATTGTTCCTTCACGAATGTTGCTTGTGAATAACATTTATATATGGCTAGATCGTTTATGTATTTCAGGAAAGATAATGATCTTAGGCTCATGTAGTAAAAATTTGTTTAAACTCAGAATATTTGTATTTTCCAATGCTTCCTTTTAGAGTTAATACAACTTTTGGTTACAGCTACTCAGTCGAGACTTCCTAGTTTATATTCGAATAGTCTCCAATTGCACCTTCCTCTTTTTAAGCTATGTATGTAAATACTTTCTGTCGTTAAGAGCATCACTTAGGAAATTCTAAGTGCCTTTAGTCCATTTCCTTTGGGTCCTAGTTGATTGCCAAGCAGCCTGTGAGATGGAGCTTCAAGAAGAGTAGACTCTGATTGCAGACTATCCCAGGTGACAGAAATTCTGCTCACCCCGTTGAGGGGTATGACCTGCTCTAGGCAGATTTTTAGGGCTGCAGCCAAATGCTTAAAGCAGTGAGTGAGTCTTGGAATGGCTTTATTCTTCCCAAACTGGAAATTTCCCAGGATTAGACAGACTCTTGTGCCGAAATACACAGCACAAAGCCCATCGATGATTAATTTTTCTAAGATTGTCTCCTGTGCCGTGTTAGACAGCTTTCAGGAGTCAATTTCATCCTGATTCTGGGCTGCCTCAGTTGGCATTGTCTCTTGCCCATCATCTTCTTAATAATGTCCTCAGATATGTCTATGCCTCTTGATTTCTGCAGCTCGAGTAGCAAAAATGAATACGTTTATAGGATGTTAGATTCAGTACTTAAGCGAATTTAAATAATACAGGTTTCACCCGCTATGCAAAAGTACAGTATTCCTATGAAATTTTTTGTAAGCTAAAATGGCATTATGTGAAGATGCGGTTACCATTCGTTTACATGGAAAAATTCTGAGCATTCCCAGACCCCGAATTCAACTCACGCACAGTGTCTTTATTTCATTCAGTACAACCATAACGCTTAATTATGCCCACTTTTACTCTAAGTGTAACTCCCTTATGAGCTTTCTTTGGCTTCTCTGACTGAAGGATGTTCAGGATCAGTGGAGACAAAGCACAGATGCCCACAGACACAGGTAGATATCTCGTGTAATAAAATAGCCCAGAAATAAACCCACACCTATACGGTCCATCAATCCGACAAAGGAGACAAGAATATACAATGTATATTGTAAAGAGACGGTAAAGACAGCCTCTTTGATAAGAGATGCTGGGAAAATGAGACGAACACATGCAAAAAAAAAAAAAAAAAACCAACTTCATACGGTATATACAAAAATAAATTCCAAATGGATTAAAGACTTAAATTTAAGACCTGAAATCACAAAACTCCTAGAATGAAACGCAGGCTGTAAACTCTTTAGCATTAGTCTTAGCGACGTCTTTCTGGATATGTCTCTATGGGCAAAGGCAACACGAGAAACAAAAGGAACAAACGGGGCTCCATCCAACTAAAAAGCTCCGCACAGGGAAGAAACCATCAACAAAATGAAAGACAACCTGCCAACTGGGAGAAGATAGTCACGAATTACACCTCTAATAAGGGGTTAATCCCCAAAATATATAAAGAACACAGACCATTTAACAGCAGAGGAACAAGTTGAAAAAGGGGCAGAGGACCTGAACAGACATTTCTCCAAAGAGGACATACAGACAGCCAACAGACATATGAAAAGATACTCAAGGTCACCAATGAGACAAATGCAATTTAAATGAGATATCATCTCACACCTGTCAAAATGACTATCATCTATAAATCAACAAACAACAAGTGTTGACTAGGATGCAGAGAAGAGGGACCCCTCATGCACCGTTGCTGGAAATGTAAATTTGCTGCAGCCACTATGGAAAATAGTTCAGAGGTCCCTTAAACAATTCTCCTTCTAGATATTTATCCAAAGACACCCAAAACATTAATGCAAACAGATATATGCACCCTATGTTCACTGCAACACTATCTATACTAGCTGAAACATAAAAGCAACCTCAGTGGAAACGGATAAACATCTGGATAAAGATGACGTGGAACATATATACAATGGAATATTATTTGGCCATAAAAAGAACACCGTTTGCAACAACATGAGTCAATCTAGAGAGTATTATGCTAAATGAAATAAGTCAGACCGAGGAAGAGAAATACTACATATGAGCTCACTTATTCTATGTTGGATCTAAAGAACA
>NW_011889059.1:1463928-1465552 GCF_000151845.1 Pteropus vampyrus | reverse complement strand
CTAGAGAGTATTATGCTAAATGAAATAAGTCAGACCGAGGAAGAGAAATACTACATATGAGCTCACTTATTCTATGTTGGATCTAAAGAACAAAATAAAGGAACAAAATGAGAAACAGACTCATAGATAACAGAGAACCAACCGATAGTTGCCAGAGAAAGGGGGTGTTGGGGGGTCCAGCCGAAAAAGGTGAAGGGATTAAGAAATACAAAGTGCTAATTCCAAAGTAATCATGGAGACGTGAAGTCTACCTTAGAGAATACAGTCAATAATACTGTAACAACTATGCATAGTGCCAGCTGAGTACCAGACTAATCATGGGGATTATTGCATAAATTTTATAAATGTCTAACTCCTATGTTGTCCATCTAAAACTAAATATAAAAGAACACCGAATGTCAACTGTCATTTTTTAAAATAATTAAATTGGGGAGGAAAAAGAAAACAAGGGGATTATAATTCTTGGCAAAACAAAACAAGACACGTTGCCTACCAGAGACTCATGTCAGATTGAAAGACATGCATGGATTGCAAGTAAAGAGGTGGGAGAGAGATTTCATGAAAATGGAAACAAAATAGCAGGAGTAGCAATATTTACATCAGACAAAATAGACATTCAAACGAAGGCAACTAGAGACAAAACAAGACATTCATAATGACAAAGGGATCTCTCCAAGAAGATATAACCCTTGTAAACACTGATGCACCCAACGTAGGAGGAGCTAAATAAACAACTATTGACCGACATACAGGGAGAGAGCGACCGTAATACATTCACAGTGGGGGACTTTAACACTCTATTGACATCAATGGACTGATCTTCCAGACAGAAAAGCAGCTAGAAAACAGCAATCTTCAATGACAAACTAGACCAAATAGACTTACTTGATATTTTTAGAGCATTTCACCCCAAAGCAGCAGAATATACATTCTTATCAAACACACATGGAACATTTTCCAGAAAAGACTACACGTTAGGCCACAGAAAAAGTCTCAGTAAATTTAAGAAGACTGAAATCACATCAAGAGTCTTCTCCAATTGCAATGGTAGGAAACTAGAAATCAATATGAGGAAACACACACACACACACACACACACACACACACAAACGAATGGATGCCAAATAAGATGCTACTAAACAATGAATAGGTTAACAATAAGATCAAGGAAGAAATCAAAAGATACCTTGAGACAAATGAAAACACAATGACCCACAATCTACGGGACACACTGAAAGCAATCCAAAGAGGGAAATTCATAGCAATACGGGCTTACCTCAGAAAAAAGAAATGTCTCAACAACAATCTAACCTTATACTTAAAGGAATAGAAAAAGAAGAACAAACGAAGAACAGAAATACAACGAATCATTAATGAATACTTAGAACAATTATAGGCCAACAAATTCAACAATCTATAAAAAACGGATCCATTTCTAGAAGCATGTAGCCTTCTAAGACTAAAATAAGACACAATCTAAACAGACCAACTACTACCAATGAAATTGAAGCAGTCATCAAAAAACTCCCTACAAATAAAAATCCAGAATCAAATGGTTTCACAGGTGAATTCTACCAAACATACCTATAGGTAATTAATACCTATCCTTCTTAAACTATTTTGA
>NW_011889059.1:1463565-1463878 GCF_000151845.1 Pteropus vampyrus | reverse complement strand
GTAATTAATACCTATCCTTCTTAAACTATTTTGAGAAATCGAAGAAAGAGGAACTCCTCCAAACTCAATTTACAAAACAGGCATTGTCCTGATACCGACACAAAACAAATATCTTAGAAAAAAAGAAACCTACAGGCTAATATTCTTGATGAACATGTGTGCCACATTTCTCAACAAAATATTGGCACACTGGATTCAACAATACATTATAGGATTACACTCTATGACCAAGTGAGATCTTTGGCAGGAATACAAGGATGGTCCAACATCCATAAACCAATCAATGTGATACGTCACAGAATGAAGGCTAAAA
>NW_011889059.1:1458446-1461954 GCF_000151845.1 Pteropus vampyrus | reverse complement strand
TCCTCTCCAGAAGCTCTGAAGCCCCTTGCTTGGTGCACTCAGCAGTTAGTACTGGTTGCTTCTGTGTGGGCTTTTCCTGGCATCAGCCTCTGAAACCTTCAGGCATAGCGGTCATGTATTAATTGCCTTTGTTTTATTTTGACAGATTTTGTTATATTGGCAAATATACATACCAAGTTGAATATTTGCAATAAATAACAACAGTTTGACTTTATTTCCATCTGGAAAAAATTTATAAGAGGAAACGATCAATCATTTCTTTTTCGAATACGTAGCTATTGATAGTTCACTAGGTGAGGTGGCATTTTCTTTGTGGGGGCAGATATGGCTTTTGTCTTTTGAGAATCTCTTTAATATCTGAATCTTTCTAAATTGATGAACTTGTCCTTGAATCTTGGTTTGGTAACAACAGATGAATGTGCTACTTTGTATTTGCATTTGATATGGCAGTCTGGGTTTCCTTGGTGGCTTTAGTGAGCATTTGATGCATGAGAACAATTATTGGGTACCCATCGCTGCTTCGCATAAATTACATTATTGATTTTTTGACATAGATACAGTTTTAATCTTAATTTTATGGGTGAGAAAACTTTGAGAGATGAAATGATTACCTGGTAATATATCTGGTAAGTGGTTCAGGGGATGTCAACCCAGCCCACTCTTTTAAAACAATGTACTGTGTGGCTTCGCTTACCTTGGTCACTAACTGTTTCTGTGTCTCTCATCGCTCCCCGTCACCCCAATCTATTGAGCTCGTGTTCTTCTGCCTTGATGCAGAGAGGTCTCGTAGAGAAGCTAGGTACACACGGAGCACATCAGCGGTTTATCATCACAGACTGTGTTTGTGGCTTCACTCAGCCGGGAGGTTTTTGGCAATTTTCAGTACCATAGAGGCCTCCTCTCCATACAAGAGTCAGTGTGAATACACAGCCAAGCAGGGTTTTCTGTCTATTAAGTGACCTTGTTCATGGCTCTGGGCCACTGGTGATCCTTCTCATCCGTTACATACTAAATATCCCTTTCCAAAACTTTCTGTAGGCCCGTTTGAAGTTTTTTCCTCCCTGTGTTTTATGGGGTGATAAAGACTTAAAACTCTTCAAAGACAAAGCTGATAGGTACTTTTTAAAATGACGTTGCCATCATAATTCTATTCGTCATGCTGATTAGAATCGTTTGTTAGAGAATTAGTGACCACTGCAGTCCCTACCCTACCTGCCAACTGTCAGAGGACAAGATAAATTCAGCGCGTAGGCTTTGACTGTCGTAATCTATGTCACCAGAGGCTGAATGAACAGCAGTTCGATTTCCGATAGATCAAAGCTACATGGGAGCAAGTCGACCGAACAAAGATTTTTCCTTCCTGGTTCCACTATTGGTAAGTATCAATCAGTAAATATTTTGGGGTGCCCACCAAGCACCCATGCTTTGAAGAATACAGGAAATGAGTGACAGATCCGTGTATTTAAGGAATTTATTACTTAGAAAGGATCCTGACAAACTCTGGGGCAGCCCTTCGGAGGCACAGTTTTTGCTTTTGTAAATTGAATATGAAAAGACGGCAGGACATGAAAGATGGCCGAGGTTTGTTATAGGAGTGACTGTGTCTGAAAGATGACAGCTTGGAGCATTTTTCTTTGGTGGGCCGGCAAAACGCTCAGGACCTAGCAGGGTTGCGAAAAAACAATTCTGAAATTTGGTTCTCAGTGCACACACGGCACGGCTTGAGGATCTGAGATAATTAATAGAAATTAATCTTAAACTTGCTGACGACAGTTCCCAAAGAGGCTGCTGACATGACTTGGTGCTATGCAAGGCAAAGCTGACATGTAATAAAACTGACGTTAATTCTACCTGCCAAAACGTTAGGAAAGTATGCTTATCAATAGAAATAACTGCTAAAGTACATATAGGAAAATACCCACAATTGATTTTTACAAAGAGTAGAATCAAACTAATCAATGGACACTTCATAAGCACCCCTTTGAAAGTGCTGGTTAGATATAGACGAAACTGTTTTGCCTGCTTCTCTTTCTTAAGTATTTAATTTGGAGATTGATCTACCTTAGTGTGTAACTTGATTTTGTATTTGGCGCATAAGGAGGTGGATCAACTTTCCTGTATTGCAGTATCTTCTTGTTAACATTTTCTGCGTGTACTTTCAGTTTAGCTCATTTATTATTAGTTTTATTACTTTATTGCAATGTTTTATTCCTAATATAATGTGCTCTTATATTAAAGGGTGATAGGGTGCATAAATGCTGCTAAGCGTATAAACGGATGGCAGAATTTGCCCTTGACCTTGGATCTTGGTAGTTGCTAAAACACTGAGGAGACAGTTTTTATTTGAGCGGGGAGGGGGACCATTTGGGTGACTCCCAAAGGCATTAATTTTAAAACTATACTGGAGTAATTACCATTATAGTTATGTTAGAGGTTAACATTTGTGTTATTTCCTCTTGTTGCCTGGCTTTACAGAATGTCATGCACCACTGCTTTTATTAAATCCAGGTAATAGAGGAAATAACAGTGTTATTAACCTCTAACACTGATGAAAAATTAGTCTTAAGTAAAACATGGTTTAAAATCAGAGCAATTGTGTTAGTCTGGCTGGTTCCCCGACAAAGCACAGTAAGGCTTTGTGCACTCGTCGTGTCCATATTTATTATTATAAAAGTAAAAACAAAGTATAATATGAAATAAATCTCTGGAGGAATAGGGATTAGATTTTAACACATACTCTACTTTTATTAATAAATGTTATAGGTTTTCATGACATTACACAAATAAATACTGATTTTTAAAAGTACCACTTTTCTATGATTGGAAAAAGAATGAGTTTGATAACTTGACTTCTTTCACAGACAAGCACTTAGAAGTTTATTATATAATTGACCCCATCGAAGTCTCCAATGGGATGCTTCTAAACATAAATATTTTTAAAGTAGGTATTACTGTAAAAACATTCTCTTTTCCATGTTTGTTTACATTTAAAATATTAATTTTAAAAGTGACTTTTGATATTTAGGCATAGAGATATCTTGTCTCCCTGGTTATACAATATATACCCATGGATTTATGGGGATTGTTATTCTCTTGGAGACCATGAAGTAACTGTCTCAAGTAATTTTATTATTTTTAGATACATGGGCAAATATAGACTTAATAAGTAAAGCTGAGAATTGATTATAGGAAAATAGTCTGTGCAGAAGAGTTTATTAGTTGATTAGGTATAACTCTAAATGTAATTTATATATTTGATTCATAACTGTTAAAGGAGCTAACGTCTATCAAGTCAAGCATATACGTATCTAAGTAAATTTTTTTTTTATTGTTCGATTTTTAATTAAATCTTTCTGCCTAACATTTATTAATGAATTGCCACATTATTTGAAGGTAATTTTTCTCTTGTGGGATAAAACATATTTTTAATTGTAAGCATATTGTTTTCTAACCTACTCAATGCATTTGCTACCATTTTAACACTAATAAAGTATTAAGAGATTTCTTT
>NW_011889059.1:1456372-1458396 GCF_000151845.1 Pteropus vampyrus | reverse complement strand
GACTCCCAAAGGCATTAATTTTAAAACTATACTGGAGTAATTACCATTATAGTTATGTTAGAGGTTAACATTTGTGTTATTTCCTCTTGTTGCCTGGCTTTACAGAATGTCATGCACCACTGCTTTTATTAAATCCAGGTAATAGAGGAAATAACAGTGTTATTAACCTCTAACACTGATGAAAAATTAGTCTTAAGTAAAACATGGTTTAAAATCAGAGCAATTGTGTTAGTCTGGCTGGTTCCCCGACAAAGCACAGTAAGGCTTTGTGCACTCGTCGTGTCCATATTTATTATTATAAAAGTAAAAACAAAGTATAATATGAAATAAATCTCTGGAGGAATAGGGATTAGATTTTAACACATACTCTACTTTTATTAATAAATGTTATAGGTTTTCATGACATTACACAAATAAATACTGATTTTTAAAAGTACCACTTTTCTATGATTGGAAAAAGAATGAGTTTGATAACTTGACTTCTTTCACAGACAAGCACTTAGAAGTTTATTATATAATTGACCCCATCGAAGTCTCCAATGGGATGCTTCTAAACATAAATATTTTTAAAGTAGGTATTACTGTAAAAACATTCTCTTTTCCATGTTTGTTTACATTTAAAATATTAATTTTAAAAGTGACTTTTGATATTTAGGCATAGAGATATCTTGTCTCCCTGGTTATACAATATATACCCATGGATTTATGGGGATTGTTATTCTCTTGGAGACCATGAAGTAACTGTCTCAAGTAATTTTATTATTTTTAGATACATGGGCAAATATAGACTTAATAAGTAAAGCTGAGAATTGATTATAGGAAAATAGTCTGTGCAGAAGAGTTTATTAGTTGATTAGGTATAACTCTAAATGTAATTTATATATTTGATTCATAACTGTTAAAGGAGCTAACGTCTATCAAGTCAAGCATATACGTATCTAAGTAAATTTTTTTTTATTGTTCGATTTTTAATTAAATCTTTCTGCCTAACATTTATTAATGAATTGCCACATTATTTGAAGGTAATTTTTCTCTTGTGGGATAAAACATATTTTTAATTGTAAGCATATTGTTTTCTAACCTACTCAATGCATTTGCTACCATTTTAACACTAATAAAGTATTAAGAGATTTCTTTTTGATCTATAATTTTTAGTTTAAATATAAACTTAAGATAGTCGACTAGGATTGGTATCACCATTGAGAGAGAAGGTTTCGTTTTGCGCATTTACTCGAAGGATTATGTGGCAGAACATTAATCTATCTGAGAGCGATTTTGTGAATTTAGTGAAATCATACATATGAAAGTGTTTCTAACATATAAATGTGAAATATTATTCACATGATTTACTGTGGAAAATATATGTTAACCATAGTATTCATCGCATTTCTAGAGTATATATTTACCTAAAAGAAAAAAATAATAAAGGGAAGTAAACGCACGCCCTAAGTTAAGGCTCGGTAACCCGTTCCCCTTGCAAACTAACGACCACTTCAGTGGTTAATTGAATATTTCTAGGCCAATAAATTACCCTTCAGCATTACTGATCCGGAGCTTAGCATCCCAAACAAGCCCGCCCTTCATGAATTCCGGCTCCAGCAAAGGCAGGAGGCGGCCTCCGGCGCGTCCCGAGGACGCAGGATGCTTTCATCCCGATCCTGCACACACCAGCGCGCTGCATCCCCCGCTTAGGGAGGCCTTTGTGCGCGGAGCATGTGGCTGTTTAGATGCCCAGCAGGGCATCCAGAGGCTTCGAGAGAAGGAAGAATTATTGGGAGCGATCTGCATTCCTTCGAGGGCGACGCCGAGCCTCTCACAGCTGATTTATGGCTATTCTCGCTCTGTCGAAGCCGAACTTGGTGTCAAAAAGTCCTTTCCTGCTTGCGGGTCCCCAGGCGGCGTTCTGCCGCGCGCCCTCTGCCCCAGTTCCTCCGCGCTCCGGGCCTCTGGTCGCAAAGATCGCTTGCAATTTGCTTAAAAATAGGGGGCTGCGGAGATCAGCCTGGGAAAGGCCTTTCCTCTCC
>NW_011889059.1:1449961-1454962 GCF_000151845.1 Pteropus vampyrus | reverse complement strand
AAAAATTCCTCTTTGCCTAAGTTTCAAAATGAATCAGGAAATTTTCTGTCGTTCTCGTGTTTGTCTTTAAATATTACCCCAGTGTGTTAGGTTACGTTCCAGCGGACCCAGTACTGTGGTTTAATCAGACCGAGTTTTACATTACAGACAGTTTTGCATATGACAAATGTCCATCCATATTTTAGAATGGAGATGGTCCGCTTTGAAAAGTTCCCTTCTCGGAAGTCCAAGGCCGAGGTTATGTTGACCTTGGTGTTGTGATCACTGCTACCTGAGTACTTTGACCTCCAGTAGCGTGAGCTTTGTCACTCCCCGATACCCTAGGGTGGACGTTTTATGTCTCTGTCTGTAAGTACTGATGGAGTTCTACCTACCAGGCGGGAAGATCGGAATTTCACTGATGGAATACGCGTTTGCACTAAGGTCTGGAAAATCAACGTCTCCCAAGTTTTGAAGGACTGTGAGAGGAATCAGTGATATTTTCGCAATACCCTTTTATGACACATTCTGGCAAAGTCATTTGGCCCCTAAGGCTCGGAAGGTTAATTGGATCTCTTGTAATGAGTCAGTGTGCCTGATCACACATGGTTTGGGAATTTATTTATTAATTTTAAAATTGTTATTGTTCGGGCAATAACATCGGGGTACTAAATCCAACTCTCTTTTATTGAGTGGGATTGTTCTAAATTTGCTAGTTTTATGGCTCCTGTAATGAAAATTATTAAAAATGAGCACTAAGGGCCAACTTTAATAAAAAACTACCTGTGTTGCTCAAATATGTTTTTCATCGACATGTCTAGCAAATAGCTTTTATGTAAATTTGAACCTGCCTTGAGCATTTTGGGACAAGTGTAAGAGCACTAAATTGGATTTTTTGACGTGTACCAGAGGCGGCCACTGAGTGGCAATTTTGTTGGTCAAAGGAGTCACGCTTCGTAATAAGGAGGCGGCAAGAAAAGCCGAGGAGGATGGGGAAGGAAAGGCTTGACACCTCCATGCGATTAAGCAAAGGGAAAACTATGTGGCCGATATGGATCTGTATCCCATCCACCTTGCTGCCTTTTTCCTTGTTTATCCTCATTTTTTTGTTTGTTTGTTTGTTTCTTTCTTTCTCTTGTTCTCTTTTGCTGGGATGCGAAGTTGGAGGCTCTACTTTGGGTTGAAGGAGGTTGTGTAAGCATAAGAGATGGAGATATTTTGAATTTATTAAAGGGCTTTTATCTGAAAATTGTCAGAATGTTTTCATAAGACAGATAGAAAAAATAGGAAGAAAAATGAAAAAAAACCTTGAGCCTTATTACTCCTTAGATTTTTTTTTTTTTTTTACCACATCCGTAGTACTCAAGAGAGAGCGTCATGTCAGTCCATCCGTGAGTGAGGCCACAGGCTGCACAGTGACTGCTGTGTAAGTCTAGGGCCAGGACTGATGTGGCATCTGCCATCGGCCTCCCGAGTCATTCACCTTGAGCCCTCATTAAATTCATGAGAACACAGAATAAGAGACCTGCCTGTGCTCTTTAAAAAAATGGGGGAAAGAGCTTAAGTATTAAAACAAGGCTCAGTATATATTTAATATGTTTTCCTTGACTTTTATGGAATAGTCCTAACTAAATACACCAAACTGTAAACTCAACATCTGTTTCATTGGTTACTATGTAATATTTCCTACAAAGGTAAAAAATACATGTGTTGCTTCTGTTAAAGTCATGTATATAGTTTTATTTAACAGAATAGCTTATTACTCTTTGTAGTGGCTCATCTATGAAGAAAAATATACCGAGGAGGCCTATTATGTAGGATATCGGGAATTCGTGATATCTCACACAGTTCCTTCCTAAGGAAGACAGAGAAAGATATTATCATTACTACAGCATCTTTGTGTACTAAAACCGGTTCTATTAAAAGATTAAATCTGTACAAAAAGACACAAAAGGATCCTGAAAGTGGCTACTTTATTGGACCTGGGAAAAATCACGCTTATGGGAAGAGATGCTTGCTACCACCAATAGGAAAATCATACAATTAACTTTTTAATCTGGTCCTATGATCATCTTCAGATTATAATATGACTTCTACTCACTCACTAATTAAAAAAGAAAACCTACAGAAGACGTGAGACTAGTCTTTTGGCAGATTTACTTTCTACTATGAGTTAACACAGTAAGGAGTGTAGATGACACACAGTCTCTCGGGAATTGTATTAGTCTGAGGATTTAACCTGCAGTCAGATGACCTCTGACACTGTCATGATTGCTGCACGCAATGTTACGAAGAGACTCCGAATTTCGATGATCTCTCCTGTGAATGTCAGCTAGGGCTAAATGACACATTTGGCAGGTTGCAAGATGTTGGCAATTCCACTGAGAAGACACAGCCCTGCGTGAGGGGAGATGGCTTCGTAAGCAAAGGGTGGCTTGGATCTCGCTTCCTGTTTTCCTCTTGATCGGTGACCTTGTTCAGTGAGGAGCCCGTGCAACCACCTCGGTGGCCCTGATCACACCATGTGTCCTAGCAGTTAGGGAGCCTGCTGACATTCGACCTGGTTTACTGGCTTTTTTAAAAAGCGTGACATATGTATAATTCAGATTCATATTAAATATACTAAAATGATAAATTAGGGGTGGTTTTTTTCATTTTGGAAGTTTATTTGCTTTACAATAGGGCATATAATTATTTAAAAAATCGCTCCCATTATTTAATTTACAACACAGTTTAAGAATGCATCTAATAGCTATATGCAGGGTCTACTCTTTTTCTTTCTTAGATGTAAACAGTTTGGGGTACACACACACAGATATACAATTTTCACTTAAAAATAAAAACAAATAAACAAGAACTTCTTTCAGGTTTTCTAATAAACATAGGTGTGTGTGGGGTCCCGGCCGGACATCTTTGAAAATAATACGTCGGTTCATGATGATAAAAAAGGAGAAGCGGCATGGGAATAGAAGCAGTAGTTTGCCTCTGAGATACTCAGTTCGATGCAAAGATTCAGTCTGAGACAGTGAGCGAAGCATGAGTGTGATCTGGGTAGAGAGCAACTGACCATGAGCAGGGAGATCCAATGAAGTCAGCTAGCCCTGGAGACACTCTGATGGGCGATCCAGGGAAAGCTAAGGCCTCATCGCAAAGCTATGTGACTGCCTCAAAGTGCCTTGACTCCTAAGAGACACATTTAACTCTCCCAGCCCAGTTTCTCCGTTTAGTCAAGAGTTTGCCCAAGTGCCCCCTGTGCATGGCCCAGTGTCCTGTAGGCTCTCCAGCTACCTAAAGGTCTCCTCTCTTTCGGGAGCTCAGGACTGGTTAAGAAGGCTTAACATTTTCCTATTAAAAATGACACACGTACCTTCTTCCCTTGCATGGCATCTGCAAAGAATTACATCTCGTTAGCTGAGTGTAGTTCAGAAACAATCGCACCACAGCCACACATGGTGGTGGCATACGGTTAGTAACACAGAATAGTGAGATTAGCTAGCGTTTGCTATCACATGCCATTAATTCGTCCGGTAAATTCCTGTTTGTCCTACGTTTGAATCAGAACACCACCAATATGTGATTCCGTGACACATTCGGTCACCAACTAGATGATGTCCGCTATCTGTCCTCCCTTTGCCTGGCCATGCCTATTTTTGGATTTCCTGACAGGTCTAACTCCCACATTCCAAAACTTAAAATTTTTCATGTGATATTTTTGATTCGTTCTACTACTACTCCTGTTCGTCTAATCTTTGCATAATTCCTTTATTCTTTTTTCCTTTTCTCGAGCATTCTTCTTGGAGGCACTGTGCCAATCTTCTCATCTACTCACATATAATCTCCCCATCTTCACGATCAGTTTCCTGGTCATCCTCAGCTAGCATGTGGTGATGTTGGACTTTACAACGTATTTATCATCGTAACATAAAATATTGTAGCAATTCTGTGATAGTCATCTGTTTTTCTTTAAAGACTTAGGACATTACTTCCGTGTGGGAGTTCAGCTGTAGAATAGGGACAAGAGATGTGTCAGGCTACGATCCTTGTACAATTTTTTAAAAATATAGAAGAAAGATGAGTTCAGTAGCGTTTTTACCATCACAGGTTCAGAGTGTCTCTGTATTGCTCTTTCCAGAAGGTTCTACCTCTTCCTTTTGCTATATAGTCTCCACTGATGCCCCCTGAAATTGAGAAAAAAAAAATTTTTTTTCCCTCTATTTTTGGTAATAAAAGAGCAGAATGATTCTTTAGGTATCTTTTTGTCTTTGTTCCTAAGCAAAAGAATAGAAAAATTAATTCATTAATCATAATAAGGAGTTACGTAACCATATAAAATAATTTTCTATGCTGATCCAGCAATTCCACTTCTGGCTATATACCTCAAAGAGCTGAAAGCAGGGACTTAAAGAACCGTTTGTACACCACTGTTCACAGCAGCATAATTCACAGCAGCCAAAAGGTGGAAGCAAACCCCAGGTCTGCAGATACACAAAACGTAATATATACACATTCGATGCAATATTGCTCAGCCTTGAAAAGGAAAAGAATTCTGACACAGGCCAAAATGAGGATGAACCTTAAGGACATTACACTAAGTGAAATAAGCCAGTAACAAAAGGAATATTCCTGTGTGAGTCTATTTATATGAGGTACCTAGAGTTCCCGAATTCGTAGCTTCGGGAAGTAGAAGGGTGGTCGCGGGAGCTGTGGGGAGTAGGGCATAAGGGGTCATGTTCAACAGGTACGGTTTCAGTTTTGCAAGACAAAGAATTCTGTGGATGGATGGTGGTAATGGCAGCACCATAATGTGAATCCGCTAAGGCCACCTGACTGGATGGCTAAAGATGTGTAAGGTGGTAAATGCTATGTTAGGTGTATTTAGCTGCTATTAAAAATACATTTAGATTTCACTGCTAACGTTTGGAACTAACTAGAGTGCCTACTATGTGCCAGATGTTGAACTAGGCACTTGACATACGTTATTCCTGACGAACAGTGTTATTCTCATTTCACGAGTGAAGAAAC
>NW_011889059.1:1446758-1448866 GCF_000151845.1 Pteropus vampyrus | reverse complement strand
CCTTGAAGACTGACAGTTTTATGTGTTGCTACCATGTTATTATGTGTCGCTGCTCTGCCGGTAGCTATAATATTTCAGAAACATTTACTTGCAGACATAAAGGGTGAATGAGGATGGGGGCGGAGGGAGGGAGAGGTGAGGTTGCATCACTTTTTAATGGGGTGCAAAACATGCCCATCGTGGCACTAACTTTCTCTCTTTTCTTTATTGCTCTTCTGTGTCCATGATTTCCATGAAAGAGCCTTGAATAAAATCTCTCGCTTGAGAAACACATCTGTCAGGTGATGTCAACGCCTGGCTTACTCCTTTTCCTGTTGGGTGGCAAACGTGGCATTCTCTCACAGTCCTGGAATGCTGACATGGTCGAGTGGCGGGAGCCAAACACAGGTAGGGTCAAGCTGAAAAAAACAACAGGGCCTTCTGTCCCCGGCTTCACTTGGGAGGGAGTGGGAAGAACCCAAAGCAACTTATTGTCGCTGCTGCTATGTGCATTTTTTTAAAAAAGGGGGTATGGTAGAGATAAGAAAACACGACACCAAACAGCTTCCCGTCAGCTGTGGGGACGCCCATCCGTCAAGATATTCCCACCGCGCGTCGCGTTGGAGACGTTTGCCTCGGGATGAGCAGGAATTCGGATTTGACCCTCACCCCTCAACATTTCTGGAACGGGATGAAAGCGCCTTATCTGAGCATGTAAGAATATTTCTGGCACTGAAGGCCGAAGACTAAAATCCAGAGTAAAAATAAATACTCGTGGAAGGGAAGGAGACAGTGAGGTTAAGGGTTCGATCAGATATGAAGCCCTCAGCTCGCTGAGTCCACCGCACCCTCATTCCGTTCTGTCCGGTGTTCGTGAGCTGATCTTTGCAACAGCAAACAGAGCCTCCCTCTTTACTCTTCCTGCTTTTGTGCTGAACGGTAGAAGATGACAATTCTGTTCGTTTATGCAGACACATATAAACAACATATGCAAAATAGGATTAAGTAAGCCGGTTCGAAGTGTGGAATCAGATATGAGAGTGTCCACTATTTCCCAGACCTCGGTGTTTGGTTATGTATAGTATCTGATTCTAGTGAATAGTCATAATTATTATTAGAAGAAGTTTTAAAAATAGTAATAGACGTTTTAAAAATAGTAGCCATAGAATGAATTTGGTATTTTATGATGAAACAGACTCTGGGGAAGGACAGTGGATGCGACAAACACATGCTCATACACACGCATACTTTTTTAAAGAAAAAAATGTTATCACTCCAGCATAGATTAAACTTAAGGATCAGGGTTTTAGTCACCTAGTGACTTTCCAGGTGGGTCCTCTGGGCTGCTGGAGGTCACAGGGAGGATGCCCAGGCTTTCCCTGTGGTTCTCAGGGTTTGCACGGTTGACTGTTCCTAATCAGAGGGCCCCTCGCTGACACACTGAGTTCCTCTGAAGCAGGACGCCCGGAGGCCCTTGGGGAAATGAAGCATGTGGTTACTCTCAGCAGACATTCCGTCTCTGCTTGATGACTGTGGAGCGACTGAGGGAGGCTTCCTGACATCCGCTGGCTTCTCTTCACCCTTGTGCTCAAGGCTCATTGCGGGTTTGGTGCTTGGAGCATTGATTCAGGGCTGACTGCTGAGGTCAAGGGCGCCCACTGTGTTATCTGTATTGCTTTTGTGTCAGCTGAAGTTTCTTTGATAACACGCCGTGAAAATACCACTTGATAACACACACCCTCTCCATATGAAGATCTGATAGATCACAAAACTACTGTAGGGAAACTTCTTGCCTGATAATGAACTTTAAAAAGTGATTTAAAGTCTCTTCTTAAAGAGCATGAGAACATATGTACACAAACTACTTAGTCATTGAAAAAAATGACCTTTATTATTTTGGAAATGCGAAGCAGAAGCTTTGAACACACTGGGAAGTGGAAGAGGGCATGACCATTTGTTCAGGATCCAAAATTGGGTTAAAACATTAAGACTATCCTTATAAGACCCCCAGCACAGACTTTTTAAAATCAGGAATGTCCCAGAAGTTTGGAACAAGTGATTGCCATAGCGCTAGCTGAAATAATATTTTGGTCACCCTCTGTCATGTTTTATCCGTGTAAATCTTTTCC
>NW_011889059.1:1418171-1446063 GCF_000151845.1 Pteropus vampyrus | reverse complement strand
ATAATAATAATTACTTTTAATAAAAGAAAAAAAAATAAACACGCTTCTTCAACTGTACACACCGCCTCTCAGTGGCTGCTCTTATCTGAATAAAATTCACTCCTCAAAATTGTTTCAACACACAAGTTTTTGTGTGCATCGTCATGATTTTTGGTGTGCGGCCTTTTTACAGAGTGTTCTGTCAGAAGATTTGAATCCATTCAAAAGGTTTATGGGAAGGTAGTGGCTATAGGCTACCAAAGAAAATTTGTGTCTCATGGGAACAGATGGAGATAAATGGGAAAAACAAATTAAATTGTATTTCCAAGTATGAATTATCATAGCAAAAAATACCCCTTATCTCATATTCTTTCTAACATATAATATTTATTGAAAAGGTCAATCTTCTCTCTTTTCTTGTTTTCTCTCTTCCTGCAGGATCCCCTTAGATCCAGAAAGGGAACTGCTGCTTTTGAGCAAAGGAAACTGGCCCTGGCCTTTGTTTAGGTTCAGTGAATTCAGGGAACTAACTGTTAGGCTGATGTCCCCGCCTCCGAGGCTCTCGGTGAGGGCGGACGGGGAGAGAGGGAAATCTTTTTTGTCATAGGGCAGTAGGTTTCTTTTGCTTATACGGTAGTACAGAGTATAAACAAAAGAAAAGTGATCAAGATCCAAAAGCTATTGAGGAAAAATTCACATCGCCTGCATAATTCTTTCGTTTTTGTTAAAGACTTTTGGCAGAGTGAGTCACGTTAGGGTCTAAGGGGAGGGAGGTGGTTTGGGGAGGTTTCCGGTAGACACCTGTTGTCAGTCACATCAGTGTCTTACATCAACATACTGTACAAATAAGGAAGTTTCTTTTGAATTTTAGAAAAATTCAGTCAGGATAAGTAGGCAGTGATTTCTTTTAGCTCTTTAGTCATCTTAAATCATACTATTCTACATACTTCAAAATCGAGGGCAGGCTGGCAATCGTGATTACGTCTCATTATTTTATTCAAACTATGGCTCATTTGACTCTATAACTCAGTTTTTATTTTTAACGAGAACCTACGGGCTTGCCTTTTCATTCTGTTTATATTTTTCCTTGTCTTTTCTTTTTTCCTAACCATTACAATCAGTATAGGTATAGCTCCTTCTCACGTAACGCTTGAATGCACTTCAGGCCCCAACCTTGGGGGCTGAGTTACAAGGAAGGGGTCTTTTGAAACATTTTGACTTGGGCTCTGAGACTTAAATCCTGAACTTCCATGTCTGACCTTATATGATACCAAAATATTTATCAATAACTCGAAATAATTTCTCCATTCTAAACTGTACTATTCAAGAATAAAAACTCTCAAGTTTAATGACAGAGCAGTTTTAATATACATATGGGTCTAACTTATATGTAATAAAAATTCTCAAGTTTAATGACAGAGCAGTTTTAATATACATATGGGTCTAACTTATATGTAATGATATCATTACATGTAAATGTATGTTTACACATCATATATAAATACATATGTCTAATTTATATTTGTGTATATGCTACACACACACACACACACACATTTTCCCTTGGTGTGTAAATGTGTAGTACAAAAAAAGTAAAATAGATGTTCCTTGTGCTTAAAAATTACCATTCTGGATTTAGTATAATTCAACAAATATTTATAGAACAACAGTACACTAGATGCTAGCAACGGAGAAAAAATAAGACATATTGTTTTTGTCCTTAAGGCACTTACAGTATAATTTAGGAGACTGGAAAGTCAATGAAAAATTTTATTGTACGACAAAATAAACAGCAGCATCACATGACAGCATCGTCCAGGCACTGCAGGTGTAAAAACAGCTTCCGATTGTGCAGAGGGTTTAAAAATGTACAATGACTTGTTAAGAAAAAATCTGACCTAAGAGTTTGCATTCTGATTTGAGCTTCTCCTTGTGTATGATCATCAAATTTATATAATAAATTTATATAACCTTAAAATCCTACATTGTTTTTCTGAATTATGTCCCGGACTAGATATCATTATTTCCCTTCCAATCCTGACATTGTGTGATTCCGCAATTAAAAAAATTTCATCTAGCTGCTTATTTTATAAGGAACACAAAGTTTAAAGAATAAATGACGTTTTCTTTACTCCCACCCCTATTTTTCTTTGTTTGTTGATTCTGATGAATTTTCTAGAATTTAGCCCCATATATGTTAGAGACAGTGTCAGAAATTTTATGACTCGTTTAGTAAATTTTTACCTTGGTACTCAACTTTGATGTAATGCTTATTATATAAATGAATACTTTCCAAACTGCTGAGTTTTGGTTAAGTCTAGATTAACAATGTGAATTTTGACATGCTTTATCATATATTTTAGTTATCAAAACATGCTGGATTAGCCTACAGGAAATCTGGTCAATTTTGAGGATAAGTGGAGTTTGCTGTATCACGCCTAATCAGTTGTACAGCTGTAGAGTCTGCTGTGTTCTCTGAGGAATGTAGCTTTATTTGTAGGTTTACATCAAGAAAAACTGTTCCACTAAGGTTTATTTATATCTCAGAGACATATAAACACGTGCATACTAATTTTAAACAAAACCAAATTATATACTTTATAATAAACATTGCATTTCCGCCCCCTAAAATTCGCATGCCCATGTTTTGAAGAACAACATGAAACTTTTGTGAAAGTCTTTTCACATCATTCTTATAATGGATTCCCTCTTTAGCAGAATCCCGTTTTTTTCAGGTCAGAGTCCCGAGGAAAATGTTCTTCAGTGGGTATTTAGAGTAGGTGTGGCTGTTTCTGTTAAGAAGAGGTCACTGGCATAGTGGCTAAGAGTAGGCACCCTGGGGTCACAGGCTGTCAGTATTCCTTTCTGTTTTCATCTCTGCTGAATGTCACAATGTGAACAAAAACAATACATACGCAAATGCATGTTTTCTCTCATCCCTGTTTGTCGTTGAGCAAAGGGCAACGGCGACAGGTCAAAATCACTCCCGCGTGGATCCAACCCCCAACGAAGCTACCGTCCTGGTTTAACCCAGAGACAGAATTTGTAATATTATAAGGACAAAGGATTAATGTGAATCTCGAAGGTACTGAAGCGCCTGAGTTTGGTGACGGTGGATAAAGTGACTGTTAAGCTGTATGGAAGCTGTTTGATGAGAGAATTGGTTCTGAGAGCTAAGCGGGGGTTTCCGTCAACCTTTTCAAAATATACATCTTAGCCATGAACAGCCCAGGGTATTCTGTGAACTGGAAAATTCCTGTGGTAATACAGCTCCAAGGTGAGAATACCTGTTCCACAGCCACTTAAATAACATTTCCTCATCAAGCTTCGGCAATGAGTAGTTCTTCAGAGTTTTAGAAGGGAGGCAAAGGAGTATTTCCAGATGTTGGAAATCTATCACTTTTAGGCAGAATGCTTAACCAATGAATTTTTACTTAGATCGTGCTGACCTTTGAGGAAGTTTGGAATTTTTAACTTAGGTAGTGATGTGAAGTCCATCTTGAAATTTAATTTCAGGTGAGTATTATGTTCTCTTTAATTTCCTCTTTTAAAGGCTGGTGCCGTAGAGATACACTCCTTAACCAGCTGTTACATTTCAGAGACGGTGCGGGACGCAGCGAGCAAGCTAGTTGCTAAATATCTCCAACTTCATGCTTTTATTTTGTCATCATTATTCTTAGCCAATGTCATTATTCTTGACCAATGTCATCATTCATAATTGTCAGAATAATGAATGAAGATGGAATCGATGCTGTGTTTTTATTCCTCATTAGAATATTAGAATGATCATTTGATAGAACTTTGTGGGAAGGAAATGTCAAAAATGTTTTAGAGATTTTATGTAGACGTTTGTTATTATATAATCACTTTTGTAAACGAGAACAAGTTAAGGGGAAATACCAAGCGAAGATGACTTTAAAGGCTGATGGAGCAGTTTGTGCATTTATAAATATTATAGACAGATGGCTGAAACCAAATTTTTGGTGTGCTAAACATCCTTTAAAGGTTAGGAGACTATCAGAACGTAATCTGCGACCTGTATAATGTGATTTCACCCATACTTCAACATTTTCAGATGGTTTAACTTTACGAATTCATGAGTTCTCTATTTATCTAATATAACTTTAAAATGAAGATGATTTACTAATATATAATTACTAATTTTCAGTAACCTCTAATTCAGGCATTTGGAGGTACATTTTCTCTATTTCTCTCCAAACTCTAAGACTGAGGAAAATACAAAAGATTACTACCCATTCATGCAGAAAAACCCAAGCTGGATTATTAACAGCACAGCTGGAAAGGTTAATGAACTTCATTCGCATTTAAAAATGTTTACAGAGGCTCAAAAATCTGTGCCTAGATCCCAGAGGTGGCTCTTTGTGATATAATCAACGTGATCACGCACCTTCAGAACCATTTAAATACCATGACGGTGCTGAAACACCGTTCTCCATACTGGAACTTTCGCAGATTTTTCTCACGATTGTCTTTCATCACTTCTCCTCTGCTTTCAACAAAGCGCATTTCTTATATTCTCTTGAAGAGGACGAGTTGCTAATTGACCGGGGAGGTGGCTGGCTGGGGTTAGACGTCTGTTATTGAATTCCTATGGTGGGAGAGAAAACAAAAGCTCTGATGGATCCCCCCATGTTATGCCTACAATTAACAGGGTAAACATCTTAATAGGCGTAGAAGACACAAACAGATGTTCTAATTGCATGTCTGTGAGAAACCGGTGTTTACTAGTTCCACTCAGGCCTGGCCTCGGGGACCTCAGGAAATTTCCCTCCCACTGGGGTTCAGTGATTTATTGATTTCAGTACAATGACTATTTCAGAAACGGGCAGGGTTTTTAAGAGGTTAAATATATCCTTACAAAGGTTAGTGTTAATTCACGCCTGAAAGGGATGCTTGCTCTGCCTTAACTGGGGTGAGGATGGGTACAGTGGCCTCATGTCTGCCCAAGTGGGAATGATCCTGGACGAGTGACGAGTGGGTTTTCCTAATGGAGAAGTAGAAATCAAACACTGGCACAGAGAGTTTGCCCCTAAGCAGAACAGAATGAGGAGGTATGAGTAACAGCAAACTCTTAAAAATTCCTGGTTGAAACACTGATTAGTCTTGATCAAAACGGTAAAGATAGATTTTAGACTTGTCTTTTGAGACCCTCAGAACTGAATAATGTAATAAGGCTCAGAATCCTGAAAGTTTTTTAAATGTTTAAGAAATGCTAAATTTACCACTCACTTTCTGCATTGAATTTACAAACATATTCTGACATAATTATTTGGCTGGTGTTTACCAGAAAGAGCCTATAGAGTAGTTGATGGGGACTTTGTACCCTGGTGCTTTGACTTCTTGGTCACTCACGGATAGCGACAGACTTTTATGTTCCCATTCGCATTAGTAATGACAATACCTAGCCAGATTTTACTTTGACCATGTACAGGGTTAATGCTTTAAACAGATTATCTCATTAAAAGAATTCCATTACATCAGATGATTAAAACATGGAATTGACAGACTGTTATTTTGTAATAAATGCAAACAATATTTTATCTTCTTAGATTCCCTTTTAAGTCGTGTTCACTTATCGGTATTTGCCATAAGATCTGGCTAAATTTTTTTTCTCTAAATTAAAAAAAAATAGCAGTTAAAGATTCTGTGGTGGAACAGGCCTCCTGGTTGAGTATTTTATGGCTACAGACCAGCACTGGCTATGTGTGCGGGCACTTGAAGCATGGCTAGTCTGAATTGAAGATTTAGGATGCAGAAAGAAATTAAAAATGTTACCTTAATATTTTTATATCAATTACACGTGAAATGGTAATATTTTAAACATACTGGGTTAAATAAAATATATCATCAAAATTAATTTCACTTGCTTCTTTTTACTATTTTTTTTTTTAATGTGGCTATTGGAGAGTTTAAATTTTAATAACTGGAATTGCTTATCTGTCGGGCACCGTACATTTTCTCAAATCTTGGCGTCAGACTGAAATGCGCCAACTTCATTTCCTGCTTCATGCTGATTTTTGCATGGCACTTGCTTTTTATTACAGCAACTACAGAAAACCCAGCTTCAAAAAGATATGACATCATCCAAAGGTGTAGTGTGATCTAACGTTGAAACCGTGAACTGCCTGGATCTAGCGGTTCCCATGGAGTCCAGCGCATGTCAACTACTGCTCTGATTTCCTCAAACGTTGAAAATATCCAGTGGCACCTCTATGTGTTAATCGAGGTTCCCTGGTATGTTTTGGCACACGGTTTGGGAACTACAAACATATACTCTTCGAAACTTGAGAATTTTAAATTTGTACATATCTCATATCTCGGTAGAATGATGAATTCTGACTTTATCAGAACACATAATCTAATTCATCTATTCATTTACCCATTCACTTTGCCTTGAATTTAATCATTCCTATTTTATCTGAAATGTGCAAAACACGGAATGATGGGTAACGGTGACAGAATGATGAGGAACAGAGACAGAATTCCTGGCTCGTGGAGTTTGCGTGTCAGTAAGTAGAAACCAAGAAACAGATTGACAAACTCCAAGTAAACAGATAAACAAGGTGATTGCGAATTGTGATAGGTGCTTGTGAAGAAGCTACGCCTTAGGTCATTGCTGGGGTGGGTGTAGGAGGTGGAACTTTATAGGGAGTGGCCAGAGAAGACCTCTCTGAGGCGACATCTGAACACACACCTAACACAGGGAATGGCCAACTTGGAAAAGAATCTTAAAAGAGCATTCTGGAGGAAGCAACCGCAGAGCCCTTGAGAGTGGCAGGAGCACGGGGTGTGTGAACAGCAGATAGGTGTGTGACTGAGTCAGGGGAAAGCCAATGTGAGAAGCTGTGAGTGGGGTTGGGGGGCGCGGTGGCAGGAGCCAGGGCACACAAGACTATGTGCTACAGTCATTAGTTTCAGTTTTTGTTTTTCAAAAGCCAGGTTTAAACCACGGAGCACGATGCTTTGCATATAACAGGCGTAGAGTAAATGTTTGTTGCATTAATGTAGATCAGCAAATAATGGGTGCCTAACATGGATTCAGCAGCCAGCTTAAAAAATAAGAGTGAAAAACCCGAGGCACAAAGAACGTGAGCTTGTCTTCATTCAGGCCCAGAATATGCCGAAATCAGCGTTTTCTTGTCTTGTCATGTCTTGTTTTGTTTTATTTGGGGGCCTGCGCTACTAAAAAGTCAGAGTTATTTTTCTAGTTCTAAATTCTTCCTGCTTTGAGGCCGGCCTCTCTCGTCTACCACAAATTATTTCCCTCTTTGACTCCAGGTTTCGATTAAAGTTATCGTTCCCTGCCATCCAAACAGTACGCACTTCTGGTTTCTCGTTTCTACCGAATTGAAACCGCTTCCCTTTCTCTATCTGCTTCTTCCTACTCAGCTCTCAAAGTTTCTTTTTGATCTTTTATTCTTTCAGTAAAAAACTTGTTTTATAAATGACCAATTCTTTATTTTCTCCTTGGCAGTTAATCATGCTTTACACATATGAGGTGGTGGGGCTTGAGGCTTCCACTGAGGACCGGCTAAGAGGGAATCCTGTTGTGTGGGCAATGACGATTCGTTGGTAGCATCCAGGTACGCTCTCAGGCTGACCATTCCCGAGCTCATGAGACAGAAAGACAGACCAAATGAAGATGCTTAGATCGCACGGTTTGTTAAATAAACTGCCAATATATAGGGGGAGCGAGGGGACCGAGTCGATCGACACACTCGGAATAGGGAGCAAGCCGATAGAAGGCCACACCATTCAAGTCCTAGGTGATGCATGTCACATGACCTGACCTTCCCCGCTGGCAACGTGGTTACGAGAACCAGGTGGCCAGATAGCTTTACAAAGATGTGCTTGCTCCGATCCCCAGAACCTGTAATTATGTTGTTTTTCATGGAAAAAGAGATTTTGCAGATGCGATTAAGGAGATTATTCCGGATTATCTAGAGGAACCTCATCCAATCGCATATGTACTTAAACATTGGAGAACATTTCCTGGCTGCTCAGAGACAGATGTGAGGATGGGTGTAGGGTCAGAGAGAAGTGATGTTTGCTGCTGACTTTGAGGATGAAGGAAGGGGCCACTAGCTAAAGGATGCATGTAGCCTCTAGGAGCTAGGCAAGGCAAGGGAATGGATTCTCCTCCAGAGCTTCAGAAAGGGACGTGACCCAGTTGACACCATGATATTTGCCCAGTGACATTCACGTCGGACTTCTAACCCACAGTACTGTAAGGTGATAAATTTGTGTTGTTTTAAGCCACTAAGTCTGCGGCAATTATATGGTAGCAGTAGGAAGTGAAGCAAGGGAGCTCGGCAGGTGACAGGTGCCTTAATACAAAGCGCACTTTTCTGCCCGAGATGCGAGAGCAAGGGCCAGCATCTGGCCACAGCTGCAGCTCGCGCCCAGCTATAGCTTTTATTTGCATTCTGCAAGCAGCACTCATCTGGGGGATGAATCGGTGGCTGCACCCAAGACATCACGGCTGTCAGTTTGAGGTGGCATGAGCTGTACCTTATAAATGTTTCAGGTTTATTGCTCGGTCTTTCTATCCCTTTCTAAGAATTAAACTCGCATTCGTTTCACTGTTTTTATCTATATTAAACACCGTATGTTCCATTTATTCGATCTATCCTTTAATACGCTTTACTCTCTGACATTTTTTAGGAGTTTTCCCCAGGCCATTTTTTTCTCGACGTCTAAATAGCAGAATTGAAAGCTCCCAAATAATGCGGCAAACACAGGTTAAGAATCGCACAAAAGACAATCTTCCGCGGGTGTGAAGAATTGGAACATTCAGTTGTGTCCCTTCTCTTTGCCTGTGTCTAAGTGTGATGTCACACCTTCAGGAGCCTCACCTTCACCCCGTGCCCCCAGGACACCGAAGGAGGATGTCTCGAGAATTTCCCAGCATTCAGGTCGTCAAACTTGAAATAGATATGCAGGCTTTTCCAGATGAGAATTTGTAACTTCTCTGTTTACAGCCTAAAAGTGAAGTGAACGATTTTGTTATGCCAATGCATTGGTGAGAGCCTGTGATGCATATAACTGCGCCAAGGGGACAAATCGATTTGCACATTTGAAAGATCACATATTATGGAAATTGTAAGGGAAGTAAAAGCAGTTTAACAACTAACTATATTTGGCCTTTAAGTTTTAGATATTAAAAAATAAACAGCAGATCATGATGTTTTCAAAGTAATAGCAGATCGAGGAGACTGCTGTCTGCTTAACTAGTTTAGAGAAATATGGCTTTTGATAAAACTTGAATTTAAAATCGAGACCACATTTTTTTGAATACTTTTTTTTGTAAATACTGCTACTAAGTAATTAGATTTGTCTTCATTTTTCCTCATTCTAAAGTTGTTTATGGTGGTTAGAGATGATCAAAAAGATGAAGTCTTTTTCCTGACATGGAAAAATCAGTGAATGTTTTCTTGAATCAGAATTTTTGTGGTAATACAGGTGAATCCAGGTTTCTTGTTTCTGAAAGAGTAAGAGCCACATCGTGTTGGCTAAATTTGGTTCAGTGATTCTACATTTTCATTTAGAAATTCTATTTTTCTCAATTTGTATTTGAAGGATGAGAAGGCATTATTAATATTTAGTTATCTTAGCAAGGTTTTATATGCTAATACAGAGGTCGATGATATATTATTTTCTCTTTAATTATATAGGAACTATTAAATAAGCCTTTTTTTTTTTTTTCAATCTTCACCTAGTAGTTTTCTGAAAGAATGGATCAGTGGCCAATATAATAAAATTATTTTCTTTGGGCTGGAAATATTCAGTTAAACTATTAAACTTTATAGGAAGAAAGCAGCATTTAGGCAAATGTTATAATAATTGAATTGAATAAGTATTCATTTGATTCAGATTTACTAGGATCAGCTAAGTGGCCACTATTTGCTAGTCTGTTACAATGAGGGCTTAATATTGGTCGTCTGTTCATTTTGTTCTTTTACTTGGAGATCAGTCCTTGGAGAAATAAAAGAAAGTCATCTTAGTATTTAACCCCAAAAGCTGTTAGAATTGTCTTATGGCCCATAGTTACACTTTGATGTTGCCAGCATCTATTCGAAAAGTCAGAGTTTAGGCAGCGAGGAAGAGAGATCATTGCAATGGAGATTGATTACTGCCACTGAGAATTACATAAGATGACAAGATGTCATAATAAGCCTATGTCATAAAGGTAATAACATAATATCTAAAAATTATTTTTAAATGTCCTTTAAAATGTCTTTTAATGAAGAGGGTGTGGGGAACCAGAAGGAACAGACTGAATTTTGACCCATAGTAAAATCAGTGATGCAGAATGTATGTGCGTGCACCCCCAGTCCTCACAAACACCCACAACCAAATACCAGGCAAGTACCTCCACGTTACTATTACGTTAGAGGCTAAGGTTATTTGGAGCGTGAGAGCCTTACGATTAGGCCTCAGATTTACATTTATAAAACCTAGAAGTTACAGCTAGCACTTTCGTTTGAAAACTAGTCAGAACGTTTAATCTTGCCTAGAGCAACTGCAGCTTAAACTAACGTGAGGGGCTGTAGGTGTGGCTCTCACCTCGCGGTACTGAGGACCTCTGTGAGCAGTCGGCACGGATTCTGTCCGCCTCTCACCTCAGTTTGGGCGGCTGCGGAGAGGTGAGACCAGTTAGGTCTCTGGAGCCTAGCTGGAGAGAGGAATCAAGTCACAGAGCTTCTGTACCCTATTGCCCCTTGCTTCTGTCCCAGGATCCTAGTCGAAGTTGCATGGACCAATTCAGTAGCATCTCAGATTACCTTCTCACTTCTACTCATTGTAGGCACCCCAAAGTCTGCTCCTAAGCGAAGTGCAAGATCATTTTTCTCCTGTTCCGCATTATCTTCAGTGGCTCCTTACAAGGGACTTAATTGATTTAAGTAATTAGATTCACTTCTGGCATTTACAGCTCTCTCTAATAAAAATTTCCCCCTAATTTCCAGTCAGCATACCCTAAAAAATGTGCTCTCCAGTCTTCTAGGTATGTGAAGGGAGCGAATTGGTAGAAAACCCCTCAACTAACACAAATACAGATAAATTACTACTGATGCGACATGAGTGTGAGATTACAGGAAAATGACTTTCCATTCAAGGTTTTAGCAAATCTGTATGTGAAACTATTAATATCAATTCTATAATGTGTAGTCAGAATCTTTCAGTAAGGGCTCGCATGACACATGTAATTCAAGATCCTCTATAACTGTCCATCATCACTGTTACCATGGCAGGACCACTCCCAGGACATCCACAGTCACTACAGAGCAGATAACTCTAGACTCCTGTTTCTTCTTTGTGTATTGAAAGGTCCCTCGATGTCTTTAAAACTAGAGGATCCGAGAGTGTCTTAACTCTGTAGAGACAGTTAAAATATTCTCTCTACGGAGAAGAGAGATGATTGGCCAGAGTTACACCTGCAGAAGTTTTACTTCTTCTGAAAGAGCCACCAAGTGTCTAAATGGGACCTTCTCTAGCCTGATAAAAAGGCAACTTTCAGAATTAAAACTTATGTTCTAATATTACTACTCTGTGCTTTGTGGCCTTAAGCAATCTCTGAATCTCAGTTCTCATTTTTGAAAAAGTAAAATAAAAACCAGGATCAAAGGTATATTTAAATAAAAATATTTGGATACTCAACTGAAAAAAAAGTTTTGTATGTGTGGTGTGTGTGTGTGTGTGAGAGAGAGAGAGAACCAGCATAACTCAGATCCAGGAAACGAGAAGTAGTGTGGGGAGAAGGAATTTGTATTTTGGCATACAGAAAGACAGATGTTGATGATTGAGCCCTCAGTAAAAATAGCTCCACAAAAAAAGATACTTTATATAGATTCACAAATGCCTTGTACACCTTTAATTCCAGTTCAACATTTTCATATTTTAGGGAAAATGATGTGAAAAAAATTTAGTAATAACCAAGTTAAGAATGTAGGTTATAAAAGTGGATATTTCTGCTTTTCGACTATAAATATTACTTCTCTCATTTTCAGAGATAGCTTTAAAATGTTACCTATCTGATGGGGACTGTCTGATAAATAATGCTTCAATGCAAATACTTATTCATTTTATAAAGATAAATTATAAAAGACAAGCCTTTGATTTGTGATATCCATTAGGTGTTTAGACACATATCACTTTTTATTTCTTTTTTTAAACTAAAGGGGATCTTCTGGCAAAAACGTAAATATGTATTTAGCACCTACTAGGTATTTTGTACAATACCAGGTGCTATGAAGGATACAGATACCTTTAAACCATCACAAATATAAGATAGTAAAAATGGCACCTGAGCCCCAGTTTGAGCCTGTGGATAAGATCATGTGCTGATGTTTTCTTGGAGGAACGTAATCCCAAGGGGAGCAAGGAGGAAGGAAAAATGGATGTGAGTGAGAGAAGGAGGGAAAGAAAATGCAAATGTACCATTACCGTGCTGGCCAGAGCTGAATAAGAAAAGACTGCGTAAATTGCGCGTCTCCCCCAAAGCAACATTGGATGCCGTGCACTGAAGATGTGAGAGAAGGAAGCACTGAGAGATTTATTTGCCAGCTCCTCTTCCTTCCCCTGTCTCCCTCTCCTTTCTCTTTTGAATTCTTTGCACTTCCAAGTTCTGCTCTCATGCCCTTCCAGGCAGTCCCCAGACCAGTAGAGTCTCCATGAGCCCCTCGGGGAGGATGTAGATGTTTGCTGCAACTTTCCAGGTGCGAAGGAGACCGTGCTGCTAGAAGATGAGGGGATGCTGGGGTGAGGTGCCCAGACTTTCGGCCGTGGGCAGCAGGGCAAGCGGCAGAGCCGTGGAGGGAGCCACGAGGATGGCCCAGGACAAACAGTATTTACTGCTGGATGATTGTTTTAAAAAGTTCCTTAGAAGCCCACACAGAGACACTTCATAATTAAAATGCCAAAGGTTAAAGACAAATGAGAATCTTAAAAGCAGCAAGAGAAAAGCAGTTAGGGGTGCTCCTATAAGACTGTCAACTGATTTCTCAACAGAAATTTTGCAGGCCAGAGGGACTGGCAGGAAATATTCAAAGTGATAGAAAGCAAGAACCTACAATCATGATTACTATACCCAGCCAAGCTATCATTTAGAATCGGAGGGCAGATAACAAACTTCCCAGATAAGAGAAAGCTAACAGAGTTCATCACCACCAAACCGATATCACAAGAAATCTTAGAGGGACTTCTTTAAGAACAAGAAGAAAAGAAGATAAAAAATATGAATAATAAAATTGCAATATATACATATTTATCAATGATGACTTTAAATATTAAAGATTAAATGCACCAATCAAAAGACATAGAGTGGCAGAATGGGTAAGAAAACAAGAGTTGTCCACAACTCATTTCAGACTGAAAAACACACACATACTGAAAGTAAAGGGATGGAAAAGGTTATTTCATAAAAATGAAAATGAAAAAAAAAGTTGGGGTAGCAATACTTGCATCAGACATAATAGAGTTATAGCAAAGACTATATCAAGAGATAAAGAAAGACCCAGTAATCCCACTTGTGGATATTTATCTGAAGAAACGCAAAACACTACTTTGAAGGGACATTTGCATTCATATATTACTTGCAGAATTATTTACAATAGCCAAAATATCCATCCTGGGTATCCATCAATGGATGAGTGGATAGAGAAGAGGTGGTACATATATACAATGGAATATTACTCAGCCATTAAAAAAAAAAAAAGAAATCCTGCCATATATAACAATCCGGATGGACCTAGAGGGTATGGTGGTGTCAGTCAGACAGAGAAAGTCAAACGCCATGTGTTTTCACTTGTGGAATCTAAAGAACAAAATAAATAAACAAACAAAACAGAAACAAACTCATAGATACAGAGGACATTTAGATTATTGCCAGATGGGAGTGGGGCTGGGAGGTGGGTGGAAAAGGGAAATGGATTAAGCAGCACAGATCGGTAGTTACCAACAGTCATGCGGACGTGACGTACAGCATAGGGAGTACAGTCAGTACTATTGTAATAGCTATGTGTAGTGCCAGATGGGGCTAGACTTATTGCAGAGATCACTCTATGAGTTGTAACCTGAACTAACATAACGTTGTATGCCAACTGTAAGTAAAAAGGAAAAAAAAAATTATTTTAAAAAAGAACCCCCACCCCCGACAAAGTGCCTTAGCTGCTCAGAGAATCCAGGAACCCCTGGTTCTTTTGGAATTGTCTTTGAATCTTTATTATAAGAAGTAGGAGGGAATGAACATCGAGAGTATGTCTGTGCTATGCCAAGACTAATTTCTTTTTAAAAAAAGAAAGTGAGAATAAACACCGGATACACAAACTTTGTTGGGAAGAAGATGTATTCAAAAAGAAACTAAGAAACTTGGAAAGGAAGAGTGAAGAGTTAAAGGTACAGAATGCTTAAACAAAGATTTGTACAAATGGTTGGCTGGATAAAATAATTTATGTCTCATATTTTACAGTTCCGGTGTCAAGAAAAGATCATCTCTGTTACTTGGACAATCACTCTTATGACACACGAGAGAAGAATACAAAGTCAACCAAAAATAAATTTCTAGTTTTCAAGCATGAGGAGGAACAGAAATAGCTAGCCTCTGTTAGGGTTTCTGATTTATTTATATACTTCTCTACATCATGGAAAATATTTTGGTTACTTTCATATTGTTCTTTAGGGATAGAAAAGCATTAATAAATTTAAAAAAATTATAACTTCAAAGAACTGTATGTGAAGATATCTGAAGAAAAAGATCCAGAGACCCAGGCACTGTTACGAGTAGATAATGAATAAAAAATGTTCCTAAATGGTAAACATAGGAAAAATCATAAGGTCCCTATTTTTGTTTTGGGCTCACCTGTGTCTTCCCAGGATAGTTTGTGTTCTCTCCCCACAGATGGAGCTTTTCTAAGGGTAATGCCCTATTTGATGTTGAAATATGTGGCAAAATCTGTATAAAAAGCATTCTGTATAAATAGGAAGTAATTCACTCTTTTAAGAAAACTTGTAAAACTGGTTGCGGATGCCAGAAGGAGTAGAAAAGCTGTGATTTTGGTTAGTGGCCCCTGCACGTCAGGGCAGGCTGGGGCGGGAGTGGAGTGTGTGGCAGCCCGAAGCCATCTGTCTTGGGCAATAACATAGTTCTCTCTCCTCCGTGAGTTCTGGGTAATAATTATTCACCTAATTATCTGTGGTTTCAGCCTTTCAGGGAATTCTGGTTTGGAGGGACTTTGTATAAATCCTCTGTCGGATGACCTTTACCAAAGTGAAGACTGAAGGTCAGGGGTTCTTTACTTCTGTCTCCATCGTATTCACATGAGCGACACACACTGGGGCGAAGGGAGGGTGGCGTGTCGCTTTCGGCCCATCCCAGTTGAGCATATTTCTTGTAAAAATCAAGCGTTTCGAGATCGTGCACGGTGATCTTTGCCAGTTATAAACATAAGAAAGCTAATTGTCTCTGCGCTTTCAAAAATGTAAAACAGTCTCGCAGTAACCCCTATGCTGTGGAAGCGGGCTATTGTTGAACAGATTGTCACAGGACCCATCCCATTCTGTAAGGGGACGTCTGCCCCTCTGGAGCAGTCTTCTTGTCTCTACAAAGCCCCGAGTGACTGACCCCTCTGGCAGGGTTGTCTCTCAGGAGTCTCGGTCAGTGGCACAAGTAGTTCTATGTCAGCAGAGCTTCCAAAACATCAGTGTAGCAAGCTCACCCCAGTTTGCATGAGCAAGATACTTTGCGAGCTCTAAAAACTCATTAATGTTACTAAGATTCCTTAGGACAAAAATTCTCAATATTATTCACATTCGCTATACATCCAATGCCCACAAGCCTGGACATTCGATATCTGATTCATCACTATAAATATTTGTTGAACATCTTATCTGACCCTGTGTTAGGCTCAGGCACGTAAAGATAACTAAGTTAAAACAAACGAGTTGGCAGAAAATCTACAGGAAACCGGTAAGATAAAGCACAACCATCTTTTAATGCAGGGGCAAAGATGTCCAGCCACATTATTAGAACTTGATGGCACTATTGTATTTAAAACAATAGTTCCTGAGCCAGGGATACCAAGAAAACTATCATCTCTTCTAGGCATAGTCTGTTTAAGAAGGCACAGAACCCAGGCACTTACTTATGGAAAATCTACCAAATTTTATACAGAAGATCTGCGTACTTTTTTCCTATGTGAATTAAAACTCAATGAACAGAAGGCAAAATAAAAGCGTCTATTACATTACATCCAGCATCATTTTAAAAAGGCGGGGCTCCTTTGGGTAATCCTTCACCTAGTCACTCAGTATTCAGAGTATGTGTTACCTTGGGTCCTGTATAGCCCAGGCTCTGTGTACTAATGTAGAGTCTGCATTAGTATAGCATCAAATTTCTCTGTTATTTTTAGTGTTACATTCGGTGAATAATTTGGCTTCTTAAGCATGATCATTAAGTACCTGCTCATTTACCTAATGCTGTTTTCAACAGGTACTAGGTAATTCTTATATTAGCATCACATTCTTCAGTTTCATGCAAGAGACTAAATTATAATTATAAAAAGAACTTTGCATTGTGTCATGCTTTGGGGATTTTCTAGAACGAATACTCTGGTGCTCTGAAGCCCTGGCTGTACCCCGAAACCCAAACTTCAAGGTCACAGATCTCTATTTTGAACATTATGGAACTTCCTACTGAACAACAGATAAATTGATTCTGTGGTCAGAAAGCCTGTGCTTAGATATAAGGCAGGCTAAAAATGTGAATTTATGCATTTTGGAGAAGGCATAGAGATAATGTCAACTTTAATTCCTGTTTTTTTTCCAAACACAGAGAATAGGCCAAAGGTCATGAGTGGAAATTAAAGAAAAATGGAAAACAGATGTGAGGAAGCTCACTATAGAAATGGAAACACAAGCAGCACTGAATATTATTAAAGAAAAAAAATTGCTAAAAAAAGTGAAGATTTTATGAAAGTCCTATTTTCATAATGATACATTTAAAATAGTTCGACTTTCTAATATTTTGCTAAAATGATTTAATTCTATATATTCCCTTCCTTACATCTAGAGACAATTCATCAGCAAAAGATGATCTTAAAATCCACCAGTTGTAAATGCCATCTAAAAAGGTGATGCCTGGAAAACAGTCTTTTCTTAGCAACTGAAAATACAGGTAAGCCCCACGCCCATCATATCAACCTTTGAGAAAAAAAGAGAAAGTTTTCATTTTCTTTCAATCGACAGTGGTTATTACTTTCAAAACACATTTATTCTCAAGTTATCTTTCCATTAGGTCACTTGAAAAAGTTTAATAAGAACTATGCGCATTTACTGTGGTGAGAAATAGGTACTTAGGAAGAAATTCACTTTAGATTATAAAATACATCATAATGACTCGTAATAATGGATTGTCGCCATTTTTTTGCATTTAAAGAGGATCTATTTGTTTTGACATGTTTGACTTTTATATATTCAGCTAAAATAAAAGAAGATATTGCAAGATCAATGAAAATACACAAATGTATGTATGATATCGCAAAATTTCATAAGCAAACACACAGTGGACACCTAGAGTCTGTCCTGAAACTTCTTCCTCTGTCATCTTTCAGAAAGTCAGAGAAGAGTCATGAAAATGAAAAAGAGGTGTTGTGACGCCTGAAAACCAATTCCAAAAACTTAAACGCACACCAAAAAATTAAGAGAAATTATTAAGACTACACATTCCTCAGCACGCCTTTGATTCCCAGCCGCCACCGATCATTTTCCCTGTCTCTCTCTGTGTTTGTTTTGCTTAGTGTTGACCAGTTGACTTGAACGTTGACAGCGGGGAGTTGGCATATGTCTGCATCGGTGTGTAATTAAGAGGATGTAATTAAGGATCGTTGGTGGTACATTTACATTAACGATGTAATTATGAAGACAGAGGAGCCAGCGCAACAGCCAAGGCATGGATGCTGGAGTGAGCTTGGAAACCCAGAAGCTGAAATGCGTCCCTTCGTGGGAGGAACTTGCAGGCACTGTGGCCACGCGCTGTCGGGGCCACGACAGCTGTGGCACAGGCAGACCCTGGAAGCCTCCTTGTCGGGCTCACTGGCCTCTGACAAATCATTTTCCTTTGGTTGCTCTCGCTCTCATGCTACCCTGCCAAACGAAACCTATTTTTATGCGCATTCTTATTTATTTTCTCATGAGAAGACACATCATCGTGACAGGTTTGACCACAGTTCATCTTATTTATGAGCCTCTGGTTAGATGTTCATAGCCCGAAGTCAAGTTTCACGTAGAAGCATTCAGAGCTGAAAACCTTGCCAGCTGTGCTTACTGACTATCCGATGGGATCACGACCTGGCCAACCCTGTTTTTTTAGCCATTTTAGTGTAATCGACAGTGACCATTACTGTGCTCATTAAATGGTTAGGCACTGTTCTAAGCGTTTTATGTGTTAACTCATTTAATTCTCATGATAATCACATGAGGCAGATATTATTATCATCTTCATTTTCAATTTGAGAAAACCTAGCTACAGAGTAGTTAAGCAATTTTCCCAAGGGCACACAGCTAGTGAGTGGCAGAGCTGCGTCGGACTCTGGAATCTGTGCTGTTAACTACCACGCCACCATCCATGCCTTCCCACAGTTGCCAGATAAATCACGATCACCTTTCGTTGTTGGAAGGAGTCAAAATTATGGGATGAGAAGTGTGCTGTCGCTTGTGTTGTGCAGACAGTGAGGGGGCGTCCCCCACACCCTGCAAGCCTCTTTCGTGGGCTGTACATACAGTTCACACTACACCACACATCACAAGACATACCATCTGCTGTCACCGTCATCCTCCTGTCTGCAATGTGAATAACTCACAGCCTCGCCATGAGCAAGATAAACTGATTTTTAATAAAACAAGACAAGATTAAGTCTGAAGACTAATTAAAAAGAAGGAAGCTGATCTCATGTCCATTAAATTTTTAGTTTGGTCCGTTTGGAAAACATCCAAAGGGTTAATATGTGTTTCACTGAGGAGTAATAAAAATTCAAGACTGGCGAGAAATTAAGTAAGGGTGAAAAGAAAGGACAAGACACAAACTATGAAATAAAGAAGGCTTTACAGAAATAATTCCTTTTCCCTCACATCATACAGAGCCTTTATATATAGGAAAAGGTTAACCTCGCTGAGATCCATGTTGCCCTGCGTATCAGTAATCTTTATTACTAAGACAAAACAACTTTATTTCATAATCGTTTTCTTCCGGCCAACCAGCTGTGGTTACTCAAGGCCGATTAACTAGAACCTGATGGATTTCAGCCTCTGTTCGGCAACGCCAGCCAAATACCATAATTGCACAGGATGCGGGCTGAGATAACGTCGACCTTGTCCTCCGAGATTGTCCTTGATAAGGTGGCGGTGGGTGTCAGGTCAGGCTTTTCCACCGCTGGTGCTGCATCTGTGAAGAGAGAGAGAGAGATGGGAAAGGAAAACAAGAACATTCTCATGATGTTAGCCATCCTGAGAGAAGGCAGCCAACAGAGACTAGACTCCAGGAGCCACGGGTAGATTCGGCAGTGTAGACCTTAAGTTGCTGCATGGAGGATGTGCCCGGCCGAGGCAGACAGAACACCTGTCCTTTCTGAGCCCGGGTATTCTGCGGAGAGAGCCTGCAAGTGCCTTTCCATTTGGCAGTTTGCATGGCACAGGGCAAACCGATGCTACGAGATTTACATTAAGCTGGCAGAATGGTCCTTCTCACACCTTGCCCTTTTGGAGGAAATGGATTTCCTTAATAAAAGTTCTGCTTTATCTCCCCCATGAATTCAGATAGGGATGCATTCCTGAGTGACATTCTCCTGAACAGAGAGGCTGAGAGAGAATAGCTTAGTATTCTAAAGATTTTAATGACCCAGAACAAAATATTTTGGGTCCTTAAATTGTAGAGACAAATATTTAAATTCAGACATCAAGTGCCAAGACCTCTGAGATATGATTTTGGAAATCAACCAAAGAGGAGGGATCCAGTGATTTTGTTGTTGTTGTTAATGGTTAATGCATAATCCCCTAGATCATTTGGTTATTATTAACTAGTTCAAAATACTTCACCTCTAGGTTCTTGTAACCATATTAAATTATGTCCAAGTTTTCTTGCTTCAATAAACTTAAACTTCGAGTCGATTGAAGGGAACCCTCAAACATTGTTGATAGGATGGCGAATTAGTGGAACCACTGTGGAAACAGTATGGAAGTGCCTCAAAAAATTAAAAATAGAGCTGCCATACGACCCCGCAATTCCACTTCTGTGTATTTATCCTAAGAAAACAAAAACATTAATTCGAAAACATATATGCACTCCTAAGTTCGTTGTAGCACTACTAATAATAGCCAAGATATGGAAGCAACCGAAGTGTCCATCAATAGGTGAACGGATAAAGAAGATGTAGCATGTATATATATAATGGAATATTATTCAGCGATGAAAAAGAATGTAATCTTGCCATTTTTGACAACATAAATGGATAGAGAGGGTATTATGCTAAGTGAAATCAGTCAAAGAAAGACAAATAACATGATCTCATTTATATGTGGAATCTAAAATAAATGAATAAACAAAACAGAAACAGACTCATAGCTGTAGATAACAAACTGATTGTTGCCAAATAAACTTATAATGGCATAAACAAGTTACACACAGAGACTTTCAAAAGGGATCCCCCAACATTGCAACACCTGGTTGTGTATGAGTATTAGATCTAGTGTGCACTTTGGGTTTTTCACCAACATTTTTGGATTCCTGTTGTCAAGTGGTTGCAGACAACTTCATGTTATAGGTCAAATGAAAAAAAAAAAACAAACTTGACGTTAAATGTGAAAATATTTTACATATATCGAATGTCGTGCCATGCTTTCTTTTTAGTTGAATGCTTTCTGAAGCTCTGTGCATTCAGATGTTTGTGTCTCTGCCCACGGACATTCTTTTTCAAGGGTCGTTCCCACAAACGTTCTCCTGGCGAATGTCTGTTCGTCTCTCAACGCCCGAGTCGGGACACACTGCAGCGCTGACAATTTTACCACCATGTATCTTTTCTTCTCTTCCAGTAATTAATTGCTCCTTCACCTCTGGGTTCATAGTATAATATTCCTGCCTCTATTATCCCATGTATCACATTATTATTATTATTTAATAGGTTATTTCTCCAGCTAGAGCTCTTGAAGGACACAGAGGCTTATTTGTCTTTGATTGCTAACAGAAAAGAACCAGGGGCATGGCGGGTGTTTATACTAAACGTTTGTTGGATGCACGGGTGCACGAGTAAACAGTAAAACAAGCCATTCTAAGGGAAGAGCTTGGTATCCAGTGCAGCTGCTCACTTTTTATTCTTTCAAAATTCCAAAGAGGCAGGAATATGTTTCCTATTATTTAAAGCCTATCGTATACTAAGAGGTCGCTTAGCAATATGACGTTGCTCTTGCAAGTATATGAGAACTCTTCTTCCCTATTCTTCATTTCCTCTTTGTAGAGAGAGGAAACATTCCCTTTGTTCCCCAGAAGAGTATGAACAGCTTCTGACACCCTGCTAAGGATATGGATGTTGACCTTTAGGTGAAAAAAAGCCATTGTCAGATTTTGAACAGGAAAGTGGCTATAGTAGATATTTTAGAAGAATCATATTAAGCTGTTGTATAATGGAAACGGGATGAAATTAAAAGCAGGAAGGCTATTTAAAGGTTTCGTGTTTGTTTCTCTTTTGATCATTGCGATTGTCTAGCTGATTGCTGAATAGGAGTCAGTGGGAATGGAGATTAAGGGAAAACAGTGGAAATGAAGGATGTTTGACCCATAGAATGAATAGGATTTTGTGGCTGGATGAAGATGGGGTGAAGGAGGGGAGAGATTTAAGGAGTAAGACTAGCTTTGAACAGATGGATTTCTTTGGAGCATTCAAGTAAAAAAAAAATCCAGAATACAACAGATATTATATCAGTGAATCCTGGGAGAGTGTGCTGAGACTGATAACATTATAGAATTAGGATTCTTTAACGGCTGACTAGTACTGGAACCGTGAGAATGTGCAGGGCGAGCAAATGCCACCATCGGGTCGTCAGGGACCCCGACACTTCAGGGACTGCGGCAGAGCAGATCCAGGATCGCTCAGAGGCGTAAGAGGTGAAGCAAGAGAAAACAGTGCTACAGAAACCAAGAGCGAAGAGATTTTTTTCTGGAAGTAGGATGTATTCATCATTGTCAGAGGCCACAGAAAGGTCATGTTGAACCAGAACTAATAAACTGGTGGATTTCATGATTTAGCCATTATTGATAACCCCTCCTCAGGAGTGCGGAGTGATTTGATGGAGCTGAAATGGTGACCGAGCGGAGATGCTGTGTGTCAGCGAGAGGCTTGGTTAGTGTTATATAAATGGACGTGTAAAGAATATATAAATGAAACGGCATCTTAGGGTTCTCTATTTGTCTACTTGGTTTATTATTGTGCTTTCTTACCTTTTGAAAAAAAATAGTAAGCTGAACAGACTTCAACAGCAGACTTCATATTAAGATGGAACTATGTGAATCACAGGCTTACAGCAGGGTTTAATTTGCGGATCTGTTTTCCAACATCTCCTTTCATTGATTCCATTGATTGCCTCTGTCCCAGATGTAGCAGAGTCAGTGTGGCCCGCCGTGTTCACTGCACGTGAGAGGAAGTGCAAAGACCATTACCAGCTCCACCCTGGCCTATGGCTTGCCAGAACGGCCTGCACTGGCCTCCCACCAGAAAGATCTCCCAATGTGAGCCATGGAAATACTTACCTTTCATGAATACAAAACCATAACATGAAGTATGTTATTGGAGTAAAAGTTTCCAACTTTCTGTAAAATGTTTTTGCGGATCTAGGTAGAAATTAACGAAAAAAATATGATACCATTTAAGAGGTTTAAAATACCAGTCTAATAAATTAATGCAACTTTAAAAGCAAGAAAGCAAAAAAAAAAAAAAAAATAGAAAGATTAACTAAGAAATATTTATTCTGTGCTTTTTAGAATGATTTGATTGGAGGATGCTATCAATGGCTTAATAATGGTAATACGAATATCTGCAAATAAATTTTGAAATAATACTAATATTTTTTTTTTCAAATTGATAAGTCATGCTCAATTTTATAAATTTTGGCCTTTGTCAGAGGGGAAGAAAAGAACATGTTAAATTTCCAGCAAATTAGGTTTTGTCGAAAGTACCATAATTTAATTATCTTTTCATTGTGTAGACTGATATTCAAGAACATGGCATGGCTGCCACGTGAGCTGGCCCCTGGCTATCCCACGACTCAGTGATGGCCATCTTTAAGGGCTAGGAGAGACTGCCTAGAAGTTACATTGAATTTCACTGCAATTTCGACTTGTACTTATTTTCAGCCTGATTTGGTAGGAATTAGCTGGAGCTATTTCAATGCAAACAATCCATATTTTTCTTTTCTGACCCGACGATCTCTCCTTGAAAATAAATCTCTTCAATGACAAGCTCATTTACAGTTGGTCTCGGATATTTTCCCCATTGCCTTGGTCTTCGGCTGGAAACCTGCCTGGATGGCCCTGGGGGATAACAAGCATCTAACTGCATTATCGGATCACTCCTTTTTGGAAATATATTCTGGTACCCATAGTTTTGATTTCCTATTAAGCAGTTGACTTTGCCGTTAAGTTATATATCTGCAATGAGTAGATACCATTTTATTTTGTATAAAATCCCCAAGGCGGGGCTTCCATGGGACAGATGTTCATGTCTCAACTATGGAAGTGAAGCACTTAGGGTGAGCTGGGTGGCACTGCGTGGTGACTGAGCCCAGCCTTCTTTGGTCTCGCTGTCCCATCGTCCTCGTGTTTCTGCCTCATGTTTCAGCGTTCTTGCTGCTGCCATCTAGTAAGCATTCCAGCCAGCAAGAAGAAGGAAAGGCTGGAGAAAGACAGGTGCCCTCCCCCTACGGACAATTCCAGGGAATTGCACACGATGTTTTCATTGACATCCTATGTGCTAAAACGGAACCACGAGCCCCTACCTGGCTGCAATGGAGCCTGGGAAATGTAGTCTTTGTTCCAGGTGACCACGTAACCCAGCAAAAACCCGAGGGCTCCGTAGCTAAGGAAAAAAGGGAGACTGGATCCTGCAGGTCAGTCAGTCGCCTTTGCACAAGATTCCTCCCTCCGTTCGTTCAGTCTGTCACACGGTCTCTCCATCAAATCTCGGTTTACGATCCTCCCACTCCACTAAAGCTTTTTTGGCTATTGGCCTTCCCTTTCCTTAAGTCGTTTAAAAGAAAATGACTTCTATGCTCTTGTCTTTATATATTTATATTTCTGTTCATGATGTTTTTCTCATCTACTAAGTAGCGATCCTTGCGAACCGGCGTCTCATGTGTCCCAAGCCTAGTGCACAATTACGTACCCTGAAACAATTCAATAAAGCCATGACTAAAAGTCAGAGTTACAGAAATGAGATGAATGTAAATATTAGTTTTTCTTTTTTTTTTTTTCCAAAATAAGGTTCTTTTAGAAATATAAAATCTATCATGTCTTCCACGAGCATACTAAAATGGTTGTTGTTTTATCTTAATAAATTAGGGGTGTTTTGTCAGACAGAAAATGTAACCATGGCTTATAGTCCAACATTTTCATTCACAGATTATGAAACAGACCTAGTGACCTTAAGCAAATCTCCTGCTGGTAAAGGTACAAAGTGGTTTTCTTACTTTCATAGGTGGATGGAGCGATATGTTGAGTCATCAAACTGGGCAAAGCAGCAGATTCATAAGCCGAAGAGAAGGACAGAGAAATCAGGGGGTCGTGTTCAGGCAACGTTCCAGTGAGGAGGGAGAGGGACCCCCTGGACAGGTCAGGTTGGAGCAGGATTTTTTGGAGCAGTCTGAACAAAGTCAGCCACGGGGGCGGGGTCTGACCAAACAGAGGGGAGGCTTAGCGTCCAGGTTTGCTTAGTTCTGCAATGCCCGAATGGGCAGTGTCGCTAGGCGGCTCAATAGATAAGAGGTGACAGGACTGAGCAGGCGCACGGAAATGACAAATCGAGCCACAGTCGCTTTTTGCAGAAGTAAGTTGCTCTTGTTGGTACATTTCCAGCTCTTTCCTGACTTCGCCCGCATCTAAATGTTTCTTATGTCATTTTTCTGTTGAGTACAGACCTGAATTTACTTGTGTAGTCAACTATTCTGAGTTCCCCGCACTGCTGTGGCCCCCAGGCCTAGTGAGGGGTCTGAAGGAGAGGCGGTATTCAATAAACGTGAGTGAACGAATTAACATCCAACTCAAACTGAATCATAAAAGTACATGATTCTCTAGTGTTTCAGTGATTATGACTCTTTTTTTTAATGTCACCTCCTACAATCAGCTCCCCAGCATGTATCTTCAACAGTGCCTCTATAAATATTTATTAAATTTAAATGACATTTATTTATTGTCAATTTATTTCAAAAGTGATTAACTAAGAGTACACATACTTAGATGTGTACTCTTTTCTTACTGCCATTCAAAAAGAAAATTCGTATTGATAAAACTGTGTTAAAAGTGACGCAAACACACAAAATGCATCTTAAATATTATTTCGTATCCCTGGGTATCATCTAGCTAAGTAAATTGGTTAAACCAGTGCCCTTTTATGAGTTTGAGTTATCATTCTACCAATCTCTTAATACCTTTAAGTCTGCTTTTATTATTTAAATCTCCAGTACAGCTGAATCATTAGAGGGATTACTTGCAAGTCTAGAGTTACTGCAGTATTGTATATTACTTGGTGTCTAGGATTAAATTGATACATGTTCAAGAGATTAAAAGATAAAGAATGAGGAATCAAGTAGTACTTGTATAATATAAACAATACAAAATGATTAGTATTGAAAATAAAATAGGATGTTTACTTCAGGAAGTGGTAAAATTCAGGTGCTACAAGCACTTCCTGGTCCATGGGGAGCTAGGACTAAGGGACACACCCATGGAGGATCTTACTGTTTGTTCAGGGCTTGTTCAGTGTCATCTAAGCACTGTGAAGTCTCTAATAGGCACTGCCTTGAAGTCTACTGTTCTAAGTGTTATAAGTGTAACAGACAGTATATTTCCGGGACTCAAATTTTCCTCCAAATTTGTTACACCTAAGAAAAAAGAGATAGCATTCGTGTTTGTTCAGTAATAAGTAAGCAAATGAATAACAGGCTTATTGGAATCTCCTTAGGATTTCTTCCTTTTGCATAAGTAATATTGTAATAAAAAGATATTCGGGTCACAATTTCTAGTTATAAACACTGCAGTACTCAGTAGAGTTTAAAAAGAAACATCTATTTAGTAAAATAAAGGTTGGAAAAAAGCAATGTAATAAGTCACATATTCAAATCTCTTCTGGGTTCCCTCACCCCCAATTCTGTAGTCTTGGACCTTTTTTTTTTTTTTTAAATAACAAAGAACACAACATAATACCTGTTTTCTTCTTATCTCAGTAATCACACTGATGGATCAATTAACCTTATTGTTTTGTCCATCCTTCCTTTCCACAGATTGCCTCCAAGTGTGAGAAATGACAGAATGAACATTCCACTACAATGCCTCAGGATTTATGTCAGTGAACTTATTTGGTGATCTTGTTTAAAACTACGGTTATTATTCAGTTTTGTTTTTATCTAGGCTGATTGTGGATTAGTGTATTTGGAGGAAGGATTAAGTATTTTACCTGCTTACATCAGAAGGACGTAAGGAGAACTCCTGGATAATATCAGGTAATAGATAATTAGTTTGGCATCTGACCAGAGGTCCAGGCATGAGTATTTTATTACGTACTAACAGAAGTGAGCATTCAGCTTTTGAGTCAACTCAGATACCTGAAAAACAGCTCCTCTGGCACATTTACAACCTGGTGAACAAATTTATGCAATTTGTTTCCCTCTGCTGATTTACCTGGAAAGATCATTATGTAAGATAATGAATCTAACAGATCGAATTCAGTAAATGCTTTTGCACACTGTCACTTTATATTATAAAAGAAGATTTGGCATTTTCTCACTTGGGCATGTCCATCGTCACGTGATCTACATATTGGAGACGTGGCCCTTCTTTTGGGTTAAAAACTTCTCTTGATTAGGTTTCCTTTGAATATGGTTTATATTTAACTAGAGCAGTTTTAACCTGAGTCAAGCACATGTAATAGCCAGACACCTTTGAATATTCAGGCTCCAATGGCAATGCAAATACAGAAATTATTCTTCCTTTCCGGTGTTTGTAGTTGGGTCGAGGCTCTTGTCAGCACATTCCCTGACCCTAAACCCAGGATTGAGGGTTCAGGACTGGGGTAAGAGTAGAGTGAATAAGGAAAATAGCAAATACAGGATCTTTTCTTCTTTAAATATCTTGTACTTTTTTCTGGAATGATGACCCGGGTTCTTCATTCAGACATTCTAAGATTCACCAGTAAACCTAAGCTAGCTAAACAAATGCACTTACTGAAACGGAGACAATTGGAACAAACCATAGGAAAGATTAAGAAAGAGACTAAGAGGAGTCGAAATAAAATTTCCAAAAGAAAATAACATACATCCAGAGCAACCGAAAACCAGCAAACACAAGAAGACAGTTAAGAGTAGGAACATAGAAGAAATTTGAAACAGACACTCAAAGACCCCTTTGGGAAGAAAAGGGTGAGGACTAGAGAGGGAATGAAATCAAAAAAGATGAAATTTTAGGATAGGCTCAAGTTACTTTATTAAGGAGTGGCTTTGTTTGTAACGTGTTAGTGGGACTAATAACCTTGTGATTTTTTTAGCTACCTTGTCGCTATACAAAAAATAAGATTTATGATCGCTTGATTGTCTTGATTTTAATCTTTTAAAAAACCATCATAAAATAAGCATTAAGAGCGAGTAG
>NW_011889059.1:1400487-1418121 GCF_000151845.1 Pteropus vampyrus | reverse complement strand
TAGAGTGAATAAGGAAAATAGCAAATACAGGATCTTTTCTTCTTTAAATATCTTGTACTTTTTTCTGGAATGATGACCCGGGTTCTTCATTCAGACATTCTAAGATTCACCAGTAAACCTAAGCTAGCTAAACAAATGCACTTACTGAAACGGAGACAATTGGAACAAACCATAGGAAAGACTAAGAAAGAGACTAAGAGGAGTCGAAATAAAATTTCCAAAAGAAAATAACATACATCCAGAGCAACCGAAAACCAGCAAACACAAGAAGACAGTTAAGAGTAGGAACATAGAAGAAATTTGAAACAGACACTCAAAGACCCCTTTGGGAAGAAAAGGGTGAGGACTAGAGAGGGAATGAAATCAAAAAAGATGAAATTTTAGGATAGGCTCAAGTTACTTTATTAAGGAGTGGCTTTGTTTGTAACGTGTTAGTGGGACTAATAACCTTGTGATTTTTTTAGCTACCTTGTCGCTATACAAAAAATAAGATTTATGATCGCTTGATTGTCTTGATTTTAATCTTTTAAAAAACCATCATAAAATAAGCATTAAGAGCGAGTAGTCAAGGAGACAAACTGTTGGATGTGAATCTCGATTTGCCACTTACCATCTCAGGACACTTAACTTCTTATGCCTTAGTTTTCTCATCTGAAAAGTGGGGTATAATGATATCACCTGTCTCTTCATTTTACCGTGTGCTTTAAATGAGTTGATTCATGTCAAGACTTGGGAAATAGCACTTACGATATAGTAAGTATTATCTGAGTCATTTTATTATTTTTAGATGAAGTCTCACAATGCAGTGTATATTATTGTCCCTTTCTTCAGAATTGAATATTTTTTTCTTCATAAGGAATTTACATGCATTAAGGCATTTCTTTGATATTTCTTCATTTTTATATTTTGAACTGAGGGGCAGGTGGTTTTCAAAAATTATTGAAATTATGGAGATAAGACGATCATTTGGAGGAGTTTTATACATATTAGAAACAAAAGGAGATGGTTTGGGATTTTCAACATAAAGTCTTCATCTGTTAAATTCTCTGAACTCAATTGTCTTTAATCTCTTTGCCTAAGTGCTCAGGAAAAACTCTGGGAATGAGTTTGATTAGAAATTAAAATATATCTGCTGAAAATCTAAAATTCGTGTTGGTTTATCGCATTCCTTCTGTAATCTCTCATGCCTCGAGGAGTGATACTGGATGACTAGAATTGCTGGTTTATGAAGGCAGCTGGAGCGGGTTTAGCAGTTTGAAACTGCGCTGAGAGAAGAAACCAGCATTCCATATGTTTTAGCTTAATCACATATGAGTTAGCTTAATCTCTTGATACGAGTTGAACTTATTTGGAAAGAGTTAATCAGAAGTCACGATGCATTCATGTGTGCAACGGTGACTGGCCATAGCATTCATTGACAAAAAGAAGTAAGTTACTGAGAAAGAATGTTACGTGCAGTTTTTGTTTCTGTAATTCTCTATGTAACTAGCAACTCAAAAGTTTCACTTTTTCCCACAGTAGCAGAAAAGGCATATCCATTAATATTATTATCTTTGTTACTACTACTTCTAGCCAACCAACACTCTAACAGTGATAGCTTTGGTTGATTAAGCGGTTACTGTGATAGGCGCATGTTAAGAGTGTTCGAAATATAATTTCACGTAATCATTATAGGAACTCTTGAAGTAGTCACTAATAAGCCCATTTTGGGTGACAAAATTAAGGATCAGAGCTGTTAAGTTATTAATCCCAAATCATCCAAATAAGAGAGTCGGGATTTGAGTCCGGTCTTGTATGACCAAGAAACCTCATGTATTTTCTACTATACCAAAGGTTTCTATAATTTTATATTTCACAGGTCTTTAAAATTTCAAAGCAATTTTAGAGTTCTTCATAAGCCTGGGTCAAGATAGTTTTAAAAATCACCAATTATAACCTCAGAATAAACTGAATATATCTAGCTTTTAATTTATAATCAGATCTTCATATAACTGAATATATTTAACTTTATGGTCGCTCAATACATTGTCCATAGTTCTTATTTTTATAGATCCTGCTGAGAATTCTTTTCTGGATAGGCATCTGCCTAATGATTGAACATGTGGGAACCACTACGTGACACCACAGCGTCTTGACTGCTTCTGGCTTTGTTAATTCCATGTTTTAAATAAGAGGGGTTATTGAAAACATTTTGGATAAAATTATTCTGCCTACATTAGACTGTATTCTTTCATTTATTTCTATTGTAAATTGAGAAATGTTTTCCTGCGGAAAATAATTTGGCTCTAATTCATAATATACATGATGCTGAAAGATCGAAGAATCTTTGCAATTTTCATAATGTGAGGTTGATATGCATTTATTTTTAATAACTGCAACATGGTTAAATAATTAATATGATTTTGCATGCTCCTTTTCAAGTAAAATATTTTAAATATTAACATTTTAAATGTTTAAATAGTTTTGTTTTTAAAAAAGTTTCATTCGACTCCATTGAACTTGAATTTGCAAGTAAGTTGGAATAACGGGATTTCGTAAATTCCTTTATAATTTTTCACAGGGCGTATGTAGACAGCCCTTGTTTTTCACTCTAAAACCGAACACATAAGTGTACATTCTTACACAAAAGAAGGGTTTTCCAAAATGTTCTCTATATGGACACAGCCTAGTACATTTTTACGATCTTAATTCTCCGACCTGTACCTAGATTTTTGATATAGGCTTTCCATGTCTCTTCTACCATCAAATATCACTACGTGGAGTCAGCTAATTGGTTTTTCTCTGAAGAGAGGCGAAAAGGACTAAGCTGTGTCCACCAGCCTAAGGCCAGTATCACGCATGACACATGTACTCCTAATCTCTGCTCAGTTTACCCCCGTGTGGACCGAATGTTTGTCCCCCACCCCCCAATTCATATGCTGACACCCTACCCCTGCCGTGATGATATTTGGAGATGGGGCCTTTGCGAGGTAATTAGGGTTGCATGAGGTCATGGGACTAGTGCCCTTACATGAAGGGACACCAGAGAGCTAGTGCTTACCCTCCCTCCCTCCCTCCGTCTCCCTCCTCCCATGTGAAGACACCCACAAGCCAGGAAGAGAGCCCCCACCAGAACCAGACCATGCAGTTTCTAAAACTGTGAGAAAACAAATTTCTGTTGTTTAAGTCACACAGCCTGTGGTATTTGTTACGACAGCCCACGCTAAGACGACTAAAACCTGGCTTCTTCTAGCTTTTGGGCGTTCATTAATCTTAAATTATCCTAAATATGGGAATAAAAAACATTAAACACTCAAGGAAAGGTCTTAAGAAAGCAAAGGGGCGTCTTCAAGCACCGTGGCTGCTAAGAACTGGAGCGTTAATTGTTTCCCACAGGCTGTGCTACTAGCAGTTGCCCAGTATAGTTGAAGCTGAAGTTGGTTAGCAAACCTGTATTTTCACTTTTAAGAATTTATTCATTAGGAAAGGAAAAGATAACCTCTGTTTAAAGGGAATCTTGAAAATAGCGAACGCTTTATTTTATTTTGTCTTATTTATTATTTTGGAGAAAGGTATAGTTTTAATGGCTAATAGTAAGACTTAGGGAATGTCAGGCAAAACCAAAATTAGAGTCTCACATCATTCGGTATGTCGAAATGATTTTGACACATCTGTAAACATTTTAAACATGAAAACATGGCGACATTTTTAAAATGCAAGACAACTTAAATAACAGGTAACACCCTTAAATAACAACCCTTAAATAACAACCTTAAATAACAGGTAACAGTGCTTGCTGTGTTCTCTGTATTGTTCTAGAAACATACACATTTACTTCTCACAGAAACTCGAAGAGGTAGGTATTATTATTAGTCCTACTGCATACACGAGGAAACGAAGGCCTAGAGAAATCGAGTGACTTGCGCAGGGCCATGTTGACGGCCAGCGGAGGCGCTGTCCTCTAACCCTGGGTGACAAGGCTTTGGACTGTGCTTCGAGATACTATGAAGCTCTGCGTCTTTTGCTAGTTGGTTTGCTTTTCTCTGTGCTGTGCTGTGCTCTGCCATGCGAGAAACACTATGGTCCTTCCTTATGTGTTTTTCTGAACATGTTCTGTTTAGCATCCGTATTTTGAGACTATCTTTTCCTATTATGCTACTTCGATTCCTTTAAAAATATTACTTTTTCTCATTTTTTTACTTTAAATATTAAATAAGACTCTTTTCTCTCTCTTTTTTTTTTATTAGTCGCTCACTTTCCATCGATTATTGATAATAAGTATTGACCGGCACAGCTTTCCCTAACGTGGAAACACACAGGAGGAAGGAGGCGTGGACTCCGAATCCTCTGCTGTCATCGGCGAGACCGTCTCTGCTGTGAGTTAGATCGATCGGCGCATCTCTCCTTGTGGCCCTCAGCTGTGAGACTGTAGAAGCGTCTTTGTTCTAAAATTTCGCGTCACTTGCCGTGTCTTGGTTTTCTATTTAGGAAGCTCAGGTCAGGTCGTCCTGTTCGCGGCCAAGGGAAAGAGGACGCCATACTGACGTCGGGCCTGACCACTCATGCTGCAGGCGGTTATCACTATAAACTCAGGTACAAATCGCCTGATCAGGATATGAATTTCTAAGTAGGTGTGCCTAATAACAAAAATTATGAACAGAAACCAACTCACCGGCTGTTGTGAACGCCGAATGAGCTGCCTGCTGTGCTCGACACTGTGTGGCACTGCAGGCACCCACAAGTGGTAGGTGTTGTTATCATCATTGTATTTTTGGGGAGTGGGGCTGGTCAAGTGACTCGGACTATGTTGGTGCCTAGGGCAGCTCTTTTTTAGTTTTTTAACAATGAAATATATACACCAGTAGTCTGGCTTTTTACAAAGAAATCTTATAAAAATAGTATCTGATTTTTATAATAGCATATAGGCTTGTATTCTACATGGGTCAGTAAGACCTGATAAGACCTAAGCATCCCTGTCAGATACCTTTTAACGACACTGGAGGCAAGTCTAACAAACTCATGTGAACAATAAACACAGTATGAGAGATCGTACAATGAAATCGTCTAGCGGGGCCTCAGGGTTGTGTAGTGTTCTGAAGTATAAAAAGCTCCACTGGGGGTGGAAAATTTGTAAAGATCTTAGTTCAGAATATGAGTTTTCCGTTAAAGAAAACGGACTGTCTAGTAAAGGAGGAAAGATATAATCATAAACATCTATCTGCATAGAAATCAGCTGGTACATATGCCTGTGGAATCCTTGCGATATTGACTCGTAAGTCATCACTGACTCCTATGCTTTCCCTTCTCTACAACCGGCAGCGGGCAGAACTTCTTCCCGGGAATTAGAACGTAATTTTCATACAAGTCCCAGACCACTGTTTCTGTCAGAATCAATGTTACTTTCTGAGTAAATGCGGAAACTAATGGCTTCCTAATGATATTTTTACAAACTTTACTTATTTCTATCATCTGATGGCTATTAAATTACTACACTGGATCTGGCAGATAAAAGTATCTGTGTTGTGCTTTACCAAATCTGCTTTTATCAAAGGCTGCCGCTTCGAAAACGAACGATGACCCTGGGGGGGAGCAGCCGTGTCGCCTTGTAAATAGTCTGCGTTTCTCACTGATAAATCGAAAGGGCAGGGTTGTGGACTTAAACGCAGGAAAAGTCATGATTCATTCTGAAATAGCTAGGCTGGCATTCATTTGGGGAAAATGTACAGGAAAAAACCGATGGGGAAACGTTTGTGAGTGGCAGCCGTGCTTGCGCGGCGGGGTAGGGGAGGCAGGTGTGGGGAGACCGACACATCGCTCCCCGCATCGGCGTCACTGCCGCTTCCTCCCATTGTCTGTCTTCTTAGCGTCTAGTCCAAGCCACCGCTATCCGAATGTCTGCTAGTTTTGCCGTTAGAGGTGAACCCTCACCAAACGTCCCCCAGGTAAGTCTGATAGTTCCTCAGTGCGTGGCTTTGTCTGGGCTCGAAGCAGACCCCTAACCCGCCGAGCTCCCGCTTTACCAGCCCTCTAGGCGGCCACTAGTTCCTCTTGCGAGTTTGGCGTTTTGCTGGGAAAGCTTCCGTCACTAACCCCCAGAGTGACGGCTACCCTGACCTTAGAGAAAGAAACGCTGTTATTCCCTAGCACAGCACCCTCTTCCGAGACCAGATCTAATTTTTAACAAGGTTTATGGACGATTAAGGAATAATAGAGGCTTACAGCTACTGCCCGCGCGCAGGCCATGTCGTGCTACTACTGCAAAGAATTTGATCAAGAACAGATTCCGCTAACTCTAACTCCATGATTACGAAAGTTATCAAGAGAGGACAGAAGAGACACACGACTTGAGAAGGATCCCCTTCCGAGCTGAGGACTGGTAGAATGGTACCTCCTCTTCTTCAAACCCGGTTACCATGGAAACTCTCAGAGAGTCTGGAAGAGGTGGGAGACGGGACTGGAGCCTGGCTCTGGGCCGAGAAAAAGGAAAGTGGCCTCGGCAGTGAAAGTGGCTGCACTGGCATTGGCTTGCCGGCGGGGAAATCCGAAGTGAGAAATTCACGGGGAAGGGATGGGCCACTGGGAGAGCGAGCACCTGGAGCCTTGATGGAGGCTGAAGGGATCGAAAGAGAATACCTGGACTAGAATGGCATCGGACTAGAAGGGAATTGTGGGAGAGATTCTCCCAGAGTCTCTGCAGTACAGTTACATCCGGAGAGAGGGAACAAAGCTTCTTAGCACATCCCGTGTCCCTCCTCGTGGACTCCGAGGGCAGGAAGAGATGTTCACACCTCCGCTTCCCACTTCGGTCTCCTAGACTTCCTTGAGAAAGAAGCAGGTCTAAGTGACGAAGGTGAGGATTAAATCTTTAAATGCATTAAACCAAGTTCTCAATTCTGATTAATATTTTGGAGTAAAATTTCAACTTCTGAACTGACACCATGACTGTTTATTATCTAAGAGGAAGGAGGAAGGCTGTGGATCAAGTAGAATTTCATCTAGGAACAAGGAAAGTAACCCTATTGAATAAATTATTAAGAAATTGTGATAGATTTTAAAAACTGGTGTTATTATAGCTGAATACAATTATTATGGCTGAATACAATGTATATTTTCCCATCATTTACAAAATAAGAATAGTTAAAATGAAAGATCATGTCATAACACGTCCTAAATTAAAAATCCAAAGAATATCCTTCTGTTCTTTTGAAGACTTCGTTGGTAAAGTATAAAAGGAACAGAAAACAGGAAGATGGCTTTAAAAGTTTTTGATTATTTGAATCGGATAGCAAGAGCTTTACTGTTATTAATACACTCCAATTTCATACCGAAGACATGTGTAGAATTCACTCATTCCAGAAAATGAGAATGTGAAAATGGATACCCAATAAATCAAGCCATCAGATTTGGGAGATCTTTAAGGTGAAGATTAGGATGAATTTGTCATGCTTGTTTTAGTTTCCGTCTTAAACGGAAGCCAGATGATGGACGATGGCCCGTGCCAGTCCAGTCTCCTAGCACCTCTGCTACTGACACCTGCAAAATACCGAGCTTTCCTCACGATTCCTGAGCCTTTTAATAGCAGGTTACATATCATCTAAAAATATCTATCTACATATTGTCTGTAAACATGTAATTCTGAATGTTTTCCAGTCATTTAAGTCCTTTATTTCCTTATAGGTTCCGTACATCAGTTGTTAACAATTTTCAATTATAATATCTATTACTTAGTGCTCACTAGATGCCAAACACTGTGCTCAGCGTTTTACCTGAATGATTTTACCTAACCTTCACAACAACCATATAAAGAGGAAGTAGTTGTTATCCCTGATATACAGATCAGGAAACTGAGGCTTGAAGAGTGGTGGAAGGTTTTGAAACCAAGCTATTTGGAGATTTTTTTTTAAGTAAAAATTTTTTATTGAAGTATAATGTATGTAGAAAAATGTATAAAATAACAAATGTATCGCTCCGTGAATTTCTACAAAATAAATATACTCCTGTAATGTACATCCATTTACAAACAGTCATGAATCGCTCCAGTCTAATTTTCACCACCATAAGCTGGATGCTGATTTTGAACGTCACATGGCTGGAATCATGGGGCGTGTACACTTTGTCTGGCTTCTTTTGCTCCACATTATATTTCTGATTTGTTGTTGGGTTTAGCTCCAGTTTGTCCCTTTACGTATAAACCACAGTTTTCCATTTGACAGCAGAGGGCATCTGGGTTGTTTTCAGTTTGGGGCTATTACAAACAATGTTATCAACATACTGTTATTTGTCTCTTGACGTGTAGAATTCTGTTAGCTCTGTACTTAGGAGCGGAATTGCTGGGGAAGCATGTGTCAGCTCTAGCACACATCCCAGACTTCCAAAGCGACTGACTGTACACGGTTCTACACTTCACTGCAACTTAGGAGTTTCGGTTGATCTGGAACTTAATTCCTTGTGTTCTGAAACTAAGAGTTACTAATATACAGAAATTTTCTTTCTCTATGTTTGTTCATTATATGTATTCTGCTAAGTATCTCTTACACTTTAAAAAAAAATGCTCTACTCCCTGTTTATATCTCCATCTTTATTCCTAATTTTGTGAACTTATACATTTTTATTATACCAATAGTCTTATCTATTATTGGTTTGATTTCTAGCAAAATATCTAAGGTGCTTATTTATCGATTCCACTGATTTACAATTTAAAAAAATCAATATTCACTTTAGTCTCTATTAACTTAGTCTCCTTTTCCTTAAGCTTATTTTGTCTTATTTTTTCTTAGTTTCCTTTTTCTTAAGCTTATTTTGGTTTATTTTCCTAACCACGAGCAGAATGCTCTCTTAATTTATTTTTACTGTATAATATAGTAAGTTGTCCCTGCTACAGGAGTGATCAAGTTGAAGAGTGACCTGCAGGAAGGATTTTGACTATGAAAGATATTTTCAGACAAAAAAAGAAAAAAAGGATGAATAAGGAATTGATTACTCCTTTCCTGCCCCAGGACATTGCCATGTCTGCATGTGCGGATGAGCAGCGTGATTTTAATCTTGCAACCGAGAGGGGAGTTAGCCACAGGGAAAATTTCAGCGTAGAAGATTAAAGACATGTTGGTCTATTCTGATATCACAGAGTCACGGCCTTTCTTTCAAACTTCCTCTTATTAAATACCAAGAAAAAAGAAAGAAATGTTTTCCCCGATTTTTACATTGTTTTGAGTTCTGCTTTCTGTTATTGGCCAAAGAATCCTGATTCTCTCTCCATACCTTTATTCATTTTTGTTTTGCCTGATTTAACGAAGACCAGGAGCTATGATGGAGTATCCTGTTACTATTGCTGTTTTCCTTTGTTTTTCTTTTTAAATCAGATTTTGATTTCTATAACTCTGTATTTTATTATTCAACTCAAAGGTTTATGAGTTATAATTTCATGTCAAATTTATTTCTTCTGTCCTACCCTATCTTTTAAAAAAAATAACCTATAATTTGTACCCAGGTTCTTATTTTAAAGTATTATTTTCATGTTATGTAATGGCTCAATTACTTTTCTTCCAAATATTGATACAATGTACTTTCTGGCATATTGTTAAAACAACCGTTTACACCTAATACTATGTTTTAATGTTCTTACGTCATCATTTCCCCCTTCTTATGTTCAGATGTAGCTTAGTAGAATACTTTCACGAGTGGCTTTTTTGGTTGTTCTTTTTCAGGACAAATAAATGGATGATATCTTTTCAGTCACTTATACACACGAAGCAAAACTTGGGTGGATATAGAACATGTAGCTTAAAGTTTGTTCCCCTGATGCGTTTGTAGATATGTTTTCTCATTTCTTCGGGCTTTCAGTGTGATAGAGGAGGCCCTGCCTCAGTTTAATTTGTCTTTCGTTTTAGGTTACATTTTTTTCCAGGCTTCAGGCGCCTTGTCTTCTTTCTCTTTCTACCAGAGTTTATCCAGATGTTGGTATTTTACCCCTCAGATGTTACCTCTTTAAATCTTTCAGTTCAATTCTTTTATTAATCCTTCTTCTCAGTACTTTTCTGTTCCCCTTTTCAGAATCATCTATCAAATATGGAACCTGGTCTGTTGTCTTCCAATGTGATACCTTCACTGTTGTTTCATGTTCTTTTTCTTTCCTCTGAAATTTGGTAGAGAACTTAAAAGTGGTTCATCTAAGTTAATTTTCTATATTAATGACTGTTGATGAGTTTTCTCTGTATTGTTATAATTTATAATTAATTTTAAATTGAAAATTTATAATTATAGCATTTTTTTCCCCTTTTTTGTTTGGTCTTTCTTATTTTTTCCTGTTTGCCAGCCCTTCTTTGTCTCATTTCACTCAACATACTGACCACATACTGAACAGAAGAAACATTAGTAGAAAAAAATTTTTGAAATAATCCAAAAACTTAAAGGGGTTACATATAAAGAGCCCCACACCAACATCTGGAAATACCCTGGTGAAAAGAGAAAGACAATCCCTTTATCTCTTCTGTCTTTTGTTTTGTAGCTAAGTTACTTGAATTTTGCTGAAAGAAATTTGATGAATTGCATTATTGTTCTCAATTCTTCATCTTGCCTCAATTCCCTTGTATGGCCTCATCCTGGTAGATGGAGTGGAAGCCCTCCACCTCATCTCTAGGCTTGGCTGTGTGACCTACTTTGGCCGATGACAGATGGGTGAAAGTCACAGTGTGTATTCCAAGACCAAGCCTTGAAGACCCCACGTGTTTTGCTTTTTCTTTTGCATCTCTTCCAGTGCCACGAGAAGAATATACCATGGATATTTTTGGATAGCCTGCTGGTCCCGGACGAGGATAAAAGAAAGATGTGGAGCAGAGCCAACGCAGCTAAATAGCAGACACGCAGTGACAAACCGAGCTCCCCAGTTGAGCCAAGCCTAGGCCGGCAGATTTGTAGATGTACCAACAATAAGAAAATACTACTCTTATTGGGATGGTTGGTTAAACAGCAGTAGCTAAACGACCCAACCGATTTCCTTTTATTTCCTCCAATGAATTGCTTTAAAATGAATTACTTTAAAAAATGATTCATTTTGTAATTCTTGCTTATTATTTTTCGTAGATCTTACTTAAATTGCTCGTATTGTCTTGAAATCTTTATTGAAAAGATTAACAGATATTTTTCCTAAATTGTAGTTCTCTAAATATAGACAGATGACGCTTCCTCTCTCAGACCTCACGAGAGAAGATTCTCTGCAGCCTGGCGGGAGCGGAGCCAGCCAAGACCCTGGTGGGAAGGACCCCGCCTTGTGCCGCTTCCTCTGCTTGATCGGCAAGCTCGCGCTGCTGGTCGACAGGTCCTGCGACAATATCCCCTCGCGTCCGCTGTTGGTGCTCTCAGGGAGGACCCCGTCCGGGTTTTGCTGTGCCCGGGCTCTTCGGAAGCCCTGCCCGGTCTAAGCGGCCCATCGCCGGCCCCGTCTTCTCGTCCTGCCCGCTCGTCCCCCACGCAGGGTCCGCCGGCTGTCGCGGTCCCATCCTGCGCCCTCCCCGAGGGCCAGCTCCACTGCGTTTCTCCGCTTCCTTTGCCTGCGGCCACGTGTTTGGCTTTTGAGAACAGCATATGAATAGAAGTGACACTGTTACTTCTAGGTCTGGCTTATAAAAATCTTCATTCGCAATTCCTCGTTTTCTTCCCGCTTCTACCAGCCGAAGGCGGAGACTCGCAGTGTCCTAAACGCGCATGGAGCCACCGGTGGACGGCGTCTCGGTACCTGCGTGGCCGTGGGCACAGCTGCCCGCGCGCCGGGACCACCCGAGCTGACTGCACGTGAGAAATAAACTACTACACAGACTCGCTGAGAGCTAGGAGGTCACCCGGAATAGCAGTTAGCCTCGCTTACCTCAACTAAGTCCGAAGTCAGTAGCTTGAAGCGGACAACTGAAATGATGAAAACTCTAGAGCAGGTAGTAGTCAGATTCCAAGGGTAACGCTGCAGACGCAGGATTGCTGGAGAATGCATTTGTCAACACTGATGCCTGCTGATGACTTAGAGGACAAGCCACATGCCTGGTGGGAAACCCGATTCGTAATGGTTATGGTAATGATGTGGGCTGGCCACACTGGCTGCCTTTGGTGATTTATTATCAGAAGGAACTGACTGGTTTTCAAATAGAAATGAAAGGAAACGCAGAAGGTTCAGGGGTCAAAGACTGCTTCTGACCCACTGTAGTAAGAGATAAACTTAAAAAATTTATTGAAAGTGATTCAGTAAGATTTTTCAGTTAAACAGAGTGACTGTCCTGCAAGAAAGATCAGATTCAGGGAGGTCGAGAGGTTTACTGGTTATAGCAGCAAGTAGGTATCACTTACCTTAACTAATAGTCACCTGCACATTAGGTCTTTCAACATGGTCATCCTTGAATTTAACCGAGATATTTTCATATGCTGCTGACTTCTGCATCAGGTAAGTCCTGTCATTTTGTGTAATGCTCTCCCATTTACCACACATCTACACCCCACTGAGTTCAGACGGTAGCGTCTCTGGATTCGTATCTGTGAAAGGAAGGTGGGAGAAACGGGGTTGGCAGAGGAAGAAGCACAGCCGTGATGCAAATTGCAAGATGCTGCTCTCAAGTAGGAACTGCCATCCAGACAGTGTCCCTTTGGGGCCAAAATGGCTGGGCCTTTGCCCTCTTTGGGGCTGAATGTCAGGCCTTTGTATTTCTGCCTCACTCAGTCATCACAGTAGCTGCTACCAACTGGGAGTGATGGTGACTTCGGCAGGTCCCCATAGCTGAAGACCAGGCAGGAGCCAGAAACTGGTGCTCTCCACTGACCTCACTTCAGGGGGCTGGGCAGTCACTTCTACCAGATTCACCTCTTAAGCTGGCATTTCCCCATACTCAACTTTTCCTTTTCTTCCCTCTCAGTCTTCTCTACCTTCCATTATACTGGTTTTCCACTCTGCTATGTGGTATGACTCTTAATGGTTCTCTGTTTTTTCTTTTCATTAAAAGGAGCGGGCAGTGCTCGATGTCTGTGAAGAGTAGAAGAGGCACCTTGGGACAAATGGCTTTTGATCATCAAATAAGGGTTGGTTCTCTTTAGTTATCAAATTTCATTGGCATGCCTAATGTATTTGACATCTGAAGTGAATCAGTTTTTCACATCCCTTCCTCTATTTAATAAAATTACTTTTAATAAATTTCATAAAATGAAGTAAATAATAATGGACAGATTTTAAAATTGAATTTCATATGGATAAACATGTAGCTTAAAAATACAAAGAAATTAAAAACAGAATAATTAAAGATGAACCAAAAGAAAAAAAGGAAAAAATAAAAATAGAAGGAAATACAAACAACGAAAATAAATAAAATAACTATAAAGTATAAAAAAGAACAAAAGCACCATTAATTCAAGAGTTTCCATAGCTACCTAACACTGTGAACTTTTAGTTAAAGTCTTACATAATAATTCTGTAAATAGTTGTTTAGTAACTAATAAATGAATTATAATAAAAACATCTGTAAAAGCTAAAATTTAGGCAACTACTAAGATATACCTTTGAATGAATTAATAAAACATGATATAGCCATATATAGACCATTATTTGACAATAATAAGGAACGATGTACTGAAACATGCTATATAACACGGACAAACTTCAAAAACATTCTGTTAAGTAAAAGAAGCCAGATGCAAAATGTTGCACAGTATATAATTCCATTTATATGAAAAGTCCAGAAGAGCAAATCTACAGAGTTGGAATACAGATCAGTGGTTGCCCAAAAGGTAGTGGGAAAGGGGGCTGATTGCGAATGGGCATGAGAGATCTTCCAGAAGTGATGGGGATGCTCTAAAACTAAATTGTGATGATGTTTACAAAACTGTAAATTTCTGAAAAAATCATCGTTTGCTTAAAATGAGTGATTTTTATGGTTTTAATATAAAAAAGTTTTGCCTCAAAAGGAAAGTGAACATTTAATGCTCGTTAATTATGTTAGCTTTTACGATGATTCAGTTAGAAAGAATAAAACTAAAAGAAGTATATTTACAAGATATATATATCTCGTAAAGATACATATCTATATATCCATACGTGTGTGTGTGTGCGTGTGTGTGTGTGTGTGTGTGTGTGTGTGTGTACCTCCCAGATCACAAAATTGGATGTTAACCAAAAAAATCTAACAGAATCAGTAAAATATTTAGTCACTAGGAAAATTCAGAGTAACAGCTCCTTTCAAAATTGTTAATTAAAGAGAAGTTACTCTACCTGCATAAATAAAAAAGCCTGGCAGAAATTAAAATTGAAGGAATTTTTTCCTTTACATTTCCAATCCCAAACTAAAATATCTAGAAATATGCCAAATATGAGATGTGTAGTACCTAAATAAAGATGAAAACTTTTCTGAGACATAAAGGGTCACTGGAATAGATATAAAATTACTCTATATTCTTGAGCAGGAAGAATCAGTATTGTAAAGATATCAGTCTATCTAAATTTATTTATAAATTCAACATGATCCCCATTATTAATATAATGCTTACATGATATTTTTAGTGATAATATATATAAAACTCATCTGGGGGGATTGTCATGCAAGAATATTCAGGATTCTGAAAGAGAAAATTAGTAACAAGGAACTAGCCTTACTGTTTCTAAAATATATATAATAAAGCAAGAAAAGTTGAAATTTCTTAGTCTTTATAAATGAATAGCAGCAAAACACAATCTAGGAACAGTCCCAAACACATATGGAATTTAATTTATAACAAATTGACTAAATATTTAGAAAAAAAATTAAGTAAACTTGGATCTTTAGCTTACTCCTTATACCAAATATTTAAGCATTTAAAATAAAAACAGAAAAATTCTAGAAGAAAATGACAGCTTAATTAGTTTAAGAGCACTAAGGGACTTCTTAAGGGTTCTTAAACCCAAGATTCGTAAAGTGTCCATGAGAATCCAAAGAAAACCATTTGTCTCAACGAAGTAAACTTCTGTTTGGTGAAAAGAACTGTCAACAAAGAGAACACAACTGACTTTTTTGGGGGGGGGAGGGGAATATTGCAATTGGCAGAAAAAAGTCTAATTTCCTTGATTTACAAAGAGCTCAAATAAGTATCATCATTGCAGTCAAAATAAGATCATTTAAATGAGCAATGAATTAAGAGTATATATTTAACAAAATAATCATGGACCATGAAAAAAGAAGGTCCCTAAAAATGTTAATAATGTTCCTTTTTATCATTTTTGCTTTGTGTTGCAGATTATGTGCCAAAGATTTTACTTTGTACCTTGGACTGCTTTCTTTAAAATGTCCTCTATTGATATAATACCAAAAAAAAAAGTCCCTGCTTCCTTAATCTTCTGAGTTGCTACTTTCTCATTTTTGTTGCTGATTACAAAACAACTAAAGAATAAGAAACACATGTTTTCTCTATAACTGGTTTTAATTAGACTTTTGGTAAAACAGAGATGATTGTAATTACTCTTTCATTATCTTTAAGAATCTTCTCAAGCTTCCTCAGTTTCTCAGACCCTTCCCAGGCAGAAATGGAGCACCAGAGAGGAAGCTTCATTAGCTGGTGGCTGGCTGATCAGGAGCTGGTTGCCTGGGCTCTATCTGCAAGGAGTTATTAGAAGGACACAGACTCTTCGTTTTCAAAGAAACTTCCCCAGTGTGTGTGCGGCTGCCTTATCGTCTTCCTATTCCATCTCTGAAATCTCCACCCTTGGGGTAAGGAGTGTGCACTCACAGACTCACAGATGTCGTCTGGGAGACCCAGTACACCCTACGATTTTATGCAAACATTTGGTGTTCTTTTTTTCTGTTTATTTCTTTTTTTCCCTGGGGAACAGAGTCTAATGCTTTTATAAGTTTCCTAAAGTTGTCTTTAACACTCCCTCACCCTGCCAAAAAATTTAAAAACACTGCTTAAAAATTAGAATCAGAACTTTGGCTCCAGTAATAAAGATTTTGTTAATATCTTGTAGGCCAATGGGTCTTACCCAGGGAAATGAAGTCTCTACAGTAGGAACTGGAAAGTTTCAGAAGAGTTGTTTTTTCCCCTTGATGCAGTGGTTGGTGGGGAGCTACAGGCACCTGGGTCCAGCGGACCAGAATACAGAGAAAATTTCTATTTCAGCATAGACAGATAAATGCCAATAAAACTAGAGGGATAAAAGTAATACAAATGGCATATGTTTGAATATTAGTTTATAAAGATATTAATTCCAAGGGATTCTTAAAATTGATAACATTATAGTGAACTGGAAATGAATTTTCAATGAAAGTGCTGTGTATGATGGGAAATAAAGGACAGTTCTGCCTACTAGGATTTCAGAATTAAGTGCCCAGTTTGTCTGATGAAAACATTTCCCACGGAATAGCATTCACACCAATTAAGAAAAATGTAGAACTAATATGGAAAGTCTGTAGCTAAAGAGACTGACTGCATTCAGTTCAGAGAGGCTCTGTGGGCTGCATCCTCATTACTGCGTGTCTTTCACACACATCAGCATCGTCCCTTCTGCCCTGGTTGACGTTTGCTCTCCCTGTCACCCCGTAAGGGCTCCCCCGTTCCTCCCGCAGCCTCGGCGTGCTCCTGCCTCACAGCTTTGTTCCTACCTTTCTTCTCTTTGCCAGGAATGTTCTTCACTTCTGCATCTGCTTTTCCCTTTGCCTGGAACGTTCTTTACGTAGATATTCAAAGGCTACTTTCCCTAAGGCACATCTTTCTCTACCAGCCTATCTAACATTTTATACTTTCTATCCTTCTTCTTGATTTATTTTCCTCTGAGTCTTTATTACAATCTAACATACTATACATTTTATTTATATATCTCATTTATACATTAGAATGAAAACTTGGAGATAAGAGTTTTAGTTTAGTTTTTTTTTTTTTTTTTCCACTGCTCTATCCTGATTGCTTGGCACATGATAGGTGGTTAGTTAATATTTGTTAAATGGATAACTGAATCTTATCAAGGTAAATTTGATACGTGCTACTTGAATAGAAAAGGTTGAAATTGGCTGTTAGAAATTATGGGTTAAATTCCTAGATCTCCATTTGCTGGCTGTTATGTTGGGCAAAACATTTCATTTTCTACATCTATCAAATGAGGCTGATGGTATTGCCTTGACTATCTTCAGGATGTGAGGAGGAGCGGACGTATCTCTAGAGAAGGTTCATTACTGGCAATATTTAACCTACGATTATTTGAATTAAAGATCAGATTATAGCACAGGTTTGCTTATTTCCTACGTATTATCTTGCTCAGGAGACTTGAATGTGTCAAACTCAAAATTATTAATGGTTGATGGAGGATTTCTAGTAAGGGGATATGTTTTCTATCTTGGAGACCATCTTCAAGGTCTGCTGGCAAGTACGACTTTTCCTTCGAGAGGGAGCCTAGTTCCTCCTGCCCAGTGGTTCTGACCTGGGTGGACTCCACTCTCGGGCTCAGCAACCTGGACTTTGCTTATGCGTCACAGGCTGAGTTTCCTTGGTGGGAAGGTGTGGAATTGGTAGCTGGCGAGCCTTCTGGGAAGCAAGAGTGTAGTAAGGAGAACATAGGCACTGGCAAATAAGAACACATAAAGGAACCTCTGCTAGGGATTTATTGAAATGCAGGCTAATAGAATAAAAAATATTCAGTAACTGCTGCTTTAGCCAACTGCATGTTTT
>NW_011889059.1:1388069-1400437 GCF_000151845.1 Pteropus vampyrus | reverse complement strand
GCATCGTCCCTTCTGCCCTGGTTGACGTTTGCTCTCCCTGTCACCCCGTAAGGGCTCCCCCGTTCCTCCCGCAGCCTCGGCGTGCTCCTGCCTCACAGCTTTGTTCCTACCTTTCTTCTCTTTGCCAGGAATGTTCTTCACTTCTGCATCTGCTTTTCCCTTTGCCTGGAACGTTCTTTACGTAGATATTCAAAGGCTACTTTCCCTAAGGCACATCTTTCTCTACCAGCCTATCTAACATTTTATACTTTCTATCCTTCTTCTTGATTTATTTTCCTCTGAGTCTTTATTACAATCTAACATACTATACATTTTATTTATATATCTCATTTATACATTAGAATGAAAACTTGGAGATAAGAGTTTTAGTTTAGTTTTTTTTTTTTTTTTTCCACTGCTCTATCCTGATTGCTTGGCACATGATAGGTGGTTAGTTAATATTTGTTAAATGGATAACTGAATCTTATCAAGGTAAATTTGATACGTGCTACTTGAATAGAAAAGGTTGAAATTGGCTGTTAGAAATTATGGGTTAAATTCCTAGATCTCCATTTGCTGGCTGTTATGTTGGGCAAAACATTTCATTTTCTACATCTATCAAATGAGGCTGATGGTATTGCCTTGACTATCTTCAGGATGTGAGGAGGAGCGGACGTATCTCTAGAGAAGGTTCATTACTGGCAATATTTAACCTACGATTATTTGAATTAAAGATCAGATTATAGCACAGGTTTGCTTATTTCCTACGTATTATCTTGCTCAGGAGACTTGAATGTGTCAAACTCAAAATTATTAATGGTTGATGGAGGATTTCTAGTAAGGGGATATGTTTTCTATCTTGGAGACCATCTTCAAGGTCTGCTGGCAAGTACGACTTTTCCTTCGAGAGGGAGCCTAGTTCCTCCTGCCCAGTGGTTCTGACCTGGGTGGACTCCACTCTCGGGCTCAGCAACCTGGACTTTGCTTATGCGTCACAGGCTGAGTTTCCTTGGTGGGAAGGTGTGGAATTGGTAGCTGGCGAGCCTTCTGGGAAGCAAGAGTGTAGTAAGGAGAACATAGGCACTGGCAAATAAGAACACATAAAGGAACCTCTGCTAGGGATTTATTGAAATGCAGGCTAATAGAATAAAAAATATTCAGTAACTGCTGCTTTAGCCAACTGCATGTTTTCAGGTCTACAGAAAGGATTACAAAATTATACAGTGCAAGAAAGACATGGCTTCGGCTTCTTGATTCTTCTTCAAAGTCTAAAATGCAAACAGAAAGCCATGGTGATTGTCAGTCTTTTTCAATGGGAATTGCAGGGGTTCGTATCCAGGTTTGCTTTATTTAAACATATTTTTTTGTAATTAAAATTATGTTTCTAGAGTGCCACAAATACATTTTATGAAAAGAGAAAAGTGATAATTATTCCAATGATCTCAACTGTGTTTTTTTATTAGAGTAACGATTCTCTTTAAATGACCTAATAGCAAACTGGATTCAATTTGGACCAGAATAAATGTGGAGAAAACTATAAATTTAGATCAAAAGTCAGGCAATCTGAATTATATAAATCAATATTTATACATTGATCCACAAAACAATTGTAGCAACAATGTACTTAGAGCTAACGTTGTCATATAGTAATTCTGAGTAAGAAAGGGCCTTCTTTTCATAGAAATGAAAACCACAAGAATTCTCAGTTCCAAATTCTTTCTTTTTCTTTTGTGGCTAATACTGATTGAAGAAGTCCAAGGAATGCAGAAAACGCTATTTTCTAAATAGGCTTATTTCTTTTTAATTTTAAAAGAATATTTATTTTTTATGTAGTTACATACCCGAAAGATCAAAATAGAGTTTTAAAAATGGATTATTAAGAGCAAATGTAATTTTTGGCCTCTGATTTCAAACAGAAGATGCAGCTGAATGAATCCAAATAACGTTAAATTCAAGGATGCGTGCTGTGGATGTCTTTTGAAAGATTGATCTTTACATTGCTTTTTATATGACTTCTAAATGTGAAGCTTTGCACACTCCAATGCACAGAGCTTGAAGTAGCCTGCCCTCCTCCTTAACTAGAGATCTGCTGTGCTTGGCTATTTAACATAATAACATTAAAAGACATTGTTCTTTCTTCTCTCCACATTGAGGAAGCCATCAATGAATATTTAATTTGTGGCAGTGCTCAAGAGATCTTAGGTTCATTTAGAAAAGACTGCATCTCATTATTGTATTAATATCTGGTGAATGTGCCTTATCACCTTGTGTCTGCATTTCTGCTGTTCGCTTCCTTGTGATAAGATTCCTGGGCAGAGCAAGTATTCGGACGTAAGCCCACAGGGCTGCCTGGCAAGTTTATTTTGGGAAGGAAATAATCAATTTAGAGCTATTACTACAAGAGTCCTTATCGAGCTCATTTCCTCATCTAATGCTTCACAAGCTAATATTACATGTTTAGTAGCAACTTCAAAGGAACAGAACTGTGCTTTGTAGGTTTTATTAATGTGAAGTTTCTCTGAGGGCACCCAGTGTCAGCCATAATGTGGCTGCAATCCACAGGCTGGCCAGCAGCCATGGTAAGGCTTTACCAAGGACGGTGCCGTGGGAGCCACGATGCTGGTGATGGGCCACCGCCGGGCCGCCGAATGAGCAGAGCTGAGGCTGTGGGGAGAGCAGGACAGGCCCACACTCCTGACTGTTCTGCACCTCCCCTTCTCCATTACGGTTCATGTACTGAAGACGGTGGCTAAGCCTGAGAGCAGGAGTCAAAACCGGGTACAGAGAGCGTCTGGTCCACACCCAGGTGACAATAGTGAGATTGTTCTTTTTTTTTTTTTTTTTTTTTTGGTATGACACATTGAAATGCAGGCCCTTGTCCGCAGAGAGAAGCATTTACTGTTACAAAGCAGAACAGCAGAAAAGAAAACATTTAGGCTCGGGCTTGCAAGGTACTTGAAAGAAGGAAAACAGAGTCAGCTTCAAGGCGAGCGCTTTGATTCTTCCAAAACTTCTTAATTAGAAATAGGAATGGTTACGTATATCTGCCAAATCAAGACACGTTGGTGCCCACTTCAGGACACTGCAGCATGACTGCCTTTTGCCCCTCAATGTGAGAATGTGTCCCACTGCTCCGCATGTGCCTCGGCTCAGGGCGACTGCTGTCAGCCAGCAGTAAACCCCCGCGGGACGGTGGAGATCCTTCACGTGTCTCAGAGAATTGCCCACAGACCACTGCCATTCCGCCCCCTTACAACCACCCCAGGAGAGCTGCTTTTTCATGTGCTGATTAAACTAGTTCCAGAAAAATCTTGGAGGAGCAGCGCCCCTGCTCGGTCAAAGGGTGTGTGGACACCCCGCTGAAAACCAGCAGCAGCTGCACCCCCGGACCGGTCCAATGGCTGGGCCAGTGCACCCAAACACCCCCCAAAATCTGGCTAGTGCCTTAGGAAAACCAGGATAAAAACACGGAAATTATAGGAAAATCATTAGCAGTTGTTTGGTTATTTTTCTGTGTCAATAGACTTTTGTTTAATATTTTAGATATTTGAGCAGGACTGTGAGGGCTTTTGTTTAGTTTCCTTCACATTAAAAATAGCTAGTCGAGCAGCCAGCTTTTCAGAGTAGGGCTATAAATTAGGAAGTGAATGGAGAAGAAACTAGAATGGAACCTCTAAGTAAAATAAACCTTCTGATCCAATTTAAAGTCCGCAAAGGGAAGAGATATATCATAAGGGGGCCTTGCTTTTGTCTTACAGTTAGCTATCAAAATACCTCTATGATTAATATCTGTTTAGAACTCAAAACCTTATTAAAAGGTGATATTTTCACAGGGGAATCTTCTTTGCAATTAATACAAAGATTGCAAAATTCTAAACAAAATCTATGACAGGACATTAAAGATGGAAAGCATTTTTTTTTTTTTTTTTTTTATTTTTTTTTTTTTTTTTTTTTTACAAATCCACACAACCCTATGAAAGATGTTTTGGGGTAGTTGTTCTGGAACTCACATGCCATAGAAACAGGTCAAGTCTGTTTTTTTTTTTACTGTGAAAGTCAAGTAAAAGAACAGGCAATATCAAAAATGTACTTTTTTCCAATTTGCTTTTTGCAATAACTTTTTTTTTTTTCATTTTTCTACAGTAAATCTAATGCAGTATTTGATTTGGCACAGACACACATTTAGGTTAAGTTTAATGCTTATTTGGTTTAATAATTCCGTATTTCGTGGTGTGCTCTGTGAAATGGCTCAAACATCCAGGCGCTCTTCCCGTTGGGGTGGCTGGGAATGAGGGCGTATTCCTATCTCTCAGGCTTCTTCTTTCTTGGGCTCGATTATATTTTAATCTCATGGGGCTTGTAAAGAAATAATAGCCTTAAGTCACAAACCCCAAAATTCTCTAGGGACAAGTGGACACAGCTTGAAAAGAATCACTGCCTAAGTGTCCAGGTTTGCTCCTGAATGTCCTTCAAAGTTCTTTTGAGACTTTCTTTTGAGTTTCCTTTAAATCTTAGTATCAACACCAGTCATGAGCTCTTCCTTTCCTATATTTATAAAAATCTTATATATTAAGATGAAGTTATTGTCCATAAACTCTTCTGATTTTCTTATTCCCCTTCTTCCTCTTATCTCTATTTTTATCCCTGATTCTTTCTCTTGGGGCAAGTAAAATGCCTATAATTCTTATCCTAGTTCGTCATAGAATGCAGATTTCCTCCCGTCCAGTGCTTCCACGGGTGCTGGGTACGCGAAAAATGTTACTGAATTTCCACCCAAAATAGAAATAACTAATATATATCTTTTTAGAAGTGGGTATGCATGTCGTTTCTGTATTTATAAAATTCACTATAAGATACATTAGGCTACTACAGAAATTGCCTTTTTTGTAGGTACAAAATGGCCAAATATTGCCAGTTCACCAGATTCATGAATTATGTCTCACCTGCATTTATTAGAGATGCTATACTGATTCCTGCTGTTTTTCATTGCAATAAAACCAAAAAAGCATAAACATCTATTTTGAAACAAATATACTTAATATCCTCTCCATCCCAGCTTCCCGAGGAAACCACACTAAATTAACATCGTTTTACATGTTTAATTCCCTGATGTGCCATTTCACAATTGCTTCTGTTTTTTCTAAAATGTCAATTGCTTTCAGTTGTTACCCTAATGGATGGAAATTCGTAACATCACTCGCTGATTGTAGCTTAAGTTTAGTACCAAAAATGCCCTAGAAAAAAAAAAACAACAAAAAAACACGCGTGTATATTTTACAATGAGATAACTGTGAGTGCTTTAGCATCATGGATTGGCCTGTCTGATGATGCCACTTTTCAACAACTTAATGAGCAAATTCCAGTTTTCTCACCTGCGGTTTCGATGATTCATAGTTCCCTTCCTGCCACTGGATCAAGACCATATTTTATTTACGAAGAATCCTGTTACACCTCCCCGTGTTCAGTGGAGAATTGCTTCCAGCAATGTTCTTTTTCCTGTTAACACCTGTACCAAGCTGTTGAGGAAATGGTTTTCAAAGCAATCCTTGAAAAAGAGATTCTTGTCTCTACCTTAATGGAGGGAACATTTCTTCCAAACAGGAAAGACACTACTTAAAAAGCCAAACTTACTCATAGTCTCAGCTACACATTTATTTTTAGTTATATTAATAAGATTAGTTGCTTTCCAGAGTGAGAATTTCTCACGTGCACAGCACACTGAAAATTGAACCTATGGCTCAATGTAAAAATTCCATGTCATTTATCAAAATATATTCATGAGTTCATATGTTTCCTACACTTGAAGAAAAAATATATTTAAGATAGAATATTTTTTTTGTATTGGTACTCGATATTTATAGTTGCTAGATTTTCATTAATAATCTTGAATCTTTGTGCATGGTCAAAATAGTTTGTGAATGTATACCAGATTCGTCCATCCATTTGTCTATCTATCTTGTCCATCTATCATCCATCCCTCATTTTGGATATCCTCTAAGTGAAATTATTTGAGACTTTTAAGGATTTAGAGAGAACACATCACATTTTCTGCAGAGCTAAAGAAAAGGCAGGGAAGTTGGCAATTGACTGGAAAATGGAGTTTGGAGCATAATTCTACATTGGTCTCTTGAAGGATGTGGCCATTAAAACTCAGGAAAGGAGAAACAGACTAGAACACATCATTTGTTGAAAGAAAGCCCATTTAAAAACAAGAATTACTGCAATTTTACTTTTATAAACAGATGTGAAATGCATCGCAAAGGCACTCAATAATTATTTCCCTCCAGAAACAGCCAGCACGCACCACAGAAGCCCTTTGACATCTGTCTCTGCTTTTCTAACAGGAAATAAATCTTAGTAACAGCTGAGAGATAAAGTAGGGATCTTAAGAGACCAAATGCCCTAATCAAGGTCTATAGAATGAAATAAATAAAATACGTTAAAAAAAACAAGAAGCTTCTCTAGAAAAAAAGATGACTGATGGAAAAAGCAACACGTATTTAAAAATGACAATAAATATGAGATTGATTCAAGAAGGAAAAATACAGGATTTGGACTTAAACAGAATGGGGTTAAAATCTCTAGCTTTGTCTATCGTTGCACCCTAAGGCGGATTAAAGGTTTTCTAACATACGGTTTCTTCAATTGTCAAGTGGACCTAAAAGTTTTCTTGAGAGTTAAATGAGACAAGATATGAAAAGCAATTAGGGTTTTGCTTGAACTATGAAAGGCACTCAATGTTTATTAGATTCTTTCTTTGTATCACATTTGGCATGAATTCCTAGTAAGCTTTGGTCAATATGATTGGGCACACAGTAGCCTATTAAGCACACTTCATAAAATTATTGAATCCTCAGGACTGGATTGCTATCTTAAGTTTAGACTTTCAAAGACAAATACAAGTACACCAATAACTTCTTCTCCCAACTGCTTTCCCAAGCAGCTTTCTCAGTTAAGGGTGTATGTGTGCATTTTGGACAAAGGGCTAGGATCCTAAGTATTTTCTTGCCGGGAAATCTGCATTCCTTATATTTTTTCAGAGTGGAAGAGAGGCAGGAGGAGGAACTGAAGAGAATCCTTACTTGAAACCTCAAACGTGCAGATGTGACTGAAGTTCAGGGCCTTGAGATGCGAAGATTACCCTGGATTATTTGGATGGGTCTGATCCAATCATATAAATCTTGAAGTAGAGAAGAACATTGCCCGGCTACAGTAAGAGAGAGGTGAAGACAGATGGAGAGCCAGAGAGATGTGACACTATCTTTGAAGATGGAGAAAGGGGGCCACAAGCCGAGGAACATGTACAACCTTTAGAAGCTGGAAGAGGCAAGGAAATGGATTCTCTCTGGATGCCTTGCCCTGAGCTCAGCGAGACCTTTGTCAGACTTCTGACCTGCGGCATCATGAGATAATAAACCTGTGTCGTTTTAAACCCCTAAGTTTGTGGCAGTTTGTTAAAGCGGCATAGAAAACTAATGAAGGGGGCAAAAGGAGAGTAACTCCCCATGCGGCCCTTCTCCTAAGTCTCCTAACTCCTTCTTCTCAGCAGATGGAACCATTTCTCAGCTTCTTCTCAGCTTTCAGAGACATGCTTTGAACTTATAAGCATTTGTGTACCATGTGTCATGGGTTCTAAGGTGCATTCCCCACCCCCCTTCCCTTTTTTAACTGTGAAATTGGGACACATCTTAAAATCAAAGGTTCTTAAAACTGAGTTATTCTAGAGGATTTGCATGCACTACTGCCCATCACCTGAAGCGCTTCCAGCCTGAGACTGCCCCAAATTAAATGATCTAGGTGATGTCTGTTTTTTGAACTGCACCGATAGTGTGGATTCACTGTGCAAACCTGCATGAGTACTGGTCTGTGCTTGGAATGCCAAGCGGAGGTCATTTTTCTTCTGTCCAAGCAGTGTCAAGTTCGAGACATGCTGGCTTTCCTGCTCATCGCTGCAGGGTGCTCCACCTAAATGAAGTTGACCACCGAAGAGAAATATGTGAGCACTAGAACGCAGATTCAAGAGAGTGGTGAGGGAAGGGAACCAACATTTACTGTTTAGCGTAGATGTAGGGATTTGATGACTCAGCCCCTTAGATTGGATGTAATGTGCTACGTAAGAGAATTTCATTCAGTGGGAAGATTTGTGTTTTCTTCTGTGTTGTAGTCTTTGGGGATCAAAAGATTCTGCCAAGTTGTTGGTTAAAAGAGAGACAGCAGGCACGACTCCACCCTTTATTCTCCACTACTTAGTCTCAGTCTTAGGCCATGGCCAATGTGAGTCTCATCAGTAACAGCGAGGACTATCGATTTTCATGCCCTTGAACGTTGGCATGTACGAAGAGGGGGTGGCTTTGACATGCCATCTGGACTGCTGCTCCTTTCACAGTCCTCCAGGGTGTTGGTCCCCTTCCCTCACCACTCTCTTCTCTTGAATTCGCGTTCTAGTGCTCACGTATTTCTCTTTCATGGTCAACTTTGTTTAGGTGGAGCACCCCACCGATGCTTCCTGGGAGAGGGAGGAGAGATAACCTTTCGAGGATAAGTTAGGTCTTAAAATACCTCTATTCTAATCTTCCTCTATTTGATTGCTATTTTGGATGAGGATAGGAATCCAGGTTGAAAGTAATTTCCCTTCAGTATTTTGAGAGCGTTGCCATATCATCGTTAGCTCCTGGTGGCGATGTTAGAGAGCGGAAGACATTCTGATTCTCCATCCTTTGCACGTGACCTGCATTCTGGGATAATTTCCTTAACTTCATGTTGTTTATAAATTTAAAATTTTTTTATTTGTTTGTCTATATATTTTATTTTAAAACACTTTTTTTCTATAGTGCCTTACATCTTACGAGTTCGTTTTTGTTCTCTAAATATTTATTTTCTTAGAGGATGTCCACCTTGCTTCATGGATATAATTTATTATTTTATCTCTCTGCTGATATTGAGTTATTTTAAGAACTATCTTTTAAAAATATTGCTGCGTGTTTTCCATTCTTTCCAAATTTTGTTTATTCCTTTGGTTGGTTTCGTTTCTATCTTATTATATGGGAGAAGCTTTTTTCAGATGGCACTTCTAGGTCTCCAGTCATGATTACGAATGGCAGAGTAAAATGGGATTCATCGAACTGGGCATGTAGATGAGATGGCCAGTTTTGAACTTCCCACTGCAAGGTGATCTAGAAGGACTAATGACGGCTTGTATGTCATGTAATTCCATGTTTTTATTAAGGACTCAGGTGCTTAACTATACCTGGAATCCTCCTTTTCAGATTTCCATTTTACCTTCTTCAGACATTAAAACTTAGGATTTCTTCAGGGATGCAGAAAGAGCAGCTACCCAAAGTCATGGAGTAGATGAAGGCATCTTGGCCTGTAGGGAATCTAACTATTCTTTAAATGTCTTTCTTCCATCTTTCACTGCTGTGAACAGCTTCATTCTTTTATCTCAATGTGGCATTCTATTATTGTCATTATCTTTTTTTTTTTTTTTTTTTGAGTGATACTATGGACGATATTTGGAAAGTGTTGCCTTAACCAGTTTTTATTCCTAGAGAGAAAGAACGCTTTGTTCAGCCTATCCTTAAAACTGAATAGTGTCAATTTTATGTGCATTCCATGGATAGGGAGTGGGGAGGGGTGTGATTAATCTAGGACACATTTGGAACATTGTTAGCAGAATTGGGGAGCATGAACCAACAAATGGCCATTCAATGCAGTGGGAGAGGCCTGGTTCTAGTCTTCATTGTCAGGAAATTGAGGCATTCTTGTGCTCTAGAAATAAAATGTTATAGAGCTTAAGTCTGAAACGTTTCTGAATACATATATTGACATGATATTTGTAAGGTGGCTGCCTTTTTACATTGTAATAATTAAATCTTATGATAGTCTTCAAGAAAAAGACCAACTAACTTGCAATAAAATAAGAAATTTGTATCAGGTGAAAATAACGAGGGGACCACAAAGAGCAGGAGGGCGTGAGGTAGCATTTTTTCAATCAAGGGTCACCCCTGTGTGCAGGCCTCTGCTCTGAGGGTGTGACAAATACCTGGTGATTTCTGCATCGCCATCATTTATAGGTCTGGGGCATGTTTTTAACTGTCTGGGGGACTGCTAAGAAATTAGTTCCTTCGGGTTATTGCGAATAAGAAGATCTGATTAGTCAATTACCCCTTTGTCTGAAAGAAGCCATTAAATTTGATGAAGGAAGCTGTCGATGCATTAAAAGGTACGACTGAGTGAAAGGTGAGAAGAAACGCTGACAAGTGTGATGAACATGATACACACCTGACAAGACACAGGACAAGCCCAGCAAATGGCTCATAAAGCTGATTTAGCAGGAGGATAGTAAAGATCTTTCCTTTCAAGTGCTTTGACTTTTTACTAAGCATTTATATGGAGACAGGGTCTACTAAGGAAGGGGGACTACATGTTTTACTAGATTTTGCAGACATTGGTCTTGTATAATCATTCTTTATTATAGCACTAAATCTATTAAATTCTTATAGTCTTTTCCCTTTTCATAAACATTTTCTCTTACTAAAATCAGATATTTGCTCTTTCTCAACCCCCATAATTGTTTTTGACAAGTACTCTATCTCTTTTAAAGTCATGCAGAATTGGGTTTCTGTTGTAGTGAAGGGTGACATGAGGTAATGATTTAGACATAATTACAAAGAGAAAGTGACCTGAGGATGACAGCCCAACGACATCCCCTCTACTGAGAAATGGTATAGCTACTGCTTTATAACTCCTCTAGTTATAGATGATTTCATCCCATAACCACTATAATAATAGTCGTTATTAATATAAAGGCCTAGAAAGGGTTCGAGATTTATTTCGCTTTTAAATAAGCACCCAGACATTTGGATGTTTATTCAAAGTTTATCTGAACCTCATTGGTCTGGAAGACACTTAAATTCGTGATCCTTTTGTAGCTTCTTGCAAAGATTTGTAGCTTTGGGTCACTTTGGGAGACAATGAAACCAGACCTCTTGGTCACTTTTCATAGTAGTCTGATGCTTTCTCCTCATCCTGTCTGATGAGACATCGACATGTTCATTGTTTGTTTAAGACCGTGGCCAAGTGCGGAGTTGGGCCTTGCGGCTAGCCCGTCATTGCTCCTGGGCAGGGCTGCTCTCTCTTTTTACCCTTTTATTAGCAATGTAATGTGAGCAGCTGAAACAAGGACAGCAGATTCTCTGTGGCTTAACATAATGGAAATTTACTTTTCACTCATGTCAGGTCTATGTGGCAGTCAGGGTCCCCTCTCTGAAGCACATAGGGATCAGCTTTAGGAAACACTCAGTGTCCGGAATGATGCTCAGCCTCAAAATCCAGCCTTCAAGCAAGAGAAGAGAGAGCGGAGAATCTCACGGGAGAATTAAAAAAAAAAAAAAAAAATACCGCTTCGGTCAACTTTCCACACACCGGAACTGAGTCTCAGGGCCCTGCCCAACGTCAGAGGTGTTGGAAAAGTCTCTCCTTGCCAGAAAGCTTCTTCAGCACCAGCTGCTCACGAAGGAGGAGAAGCATAGACATCTGGGCAGTTAGCAGCCTTTCTGCAACCTCTGTGTGACACTTAACTCTGGAGCTACAGGCACTTATGACGTGTGCACCCGCGTGACAAACCACCTTGGAAATAAGTCTCTAGCGTTCGGTGGACCTGCATTTTGGGCAGCCAGAAAAGTCCCAAGCATATTTACTCCCAAAGTTTCAGGCACAGTAAAAAAATCTTTACATTCCCAATTGCCTAAAGGTCATAGGAGTGTCTTCTGCCCTCAATATGGACCAGAGCCGTGGGCGATGAGCAGAGTCCCAGGCCTGCCCGGGGTCTGCAGACAGGGCAAGGATGCTTTTCGGCTTTTTGGCGACCTGAAGGTCTCTGTGAATTCTAACTATTTGCTGGCATGTGCTGAAGATTCATGTTAAAGTAATTACCTTTGGCAAACAAAATGAATTTTAAATAAATGTTAAAAACTGAAGAAGTTCTGATGGAATGAAATTTGTTTTTTTTTTTTTTGTATAAGCCATATGACTATTTTTTCAGCTCTCTCAGTAATAAAACTCAGATTATTAATAGTAATATTACAGCCACTCACATGGACTTGCTCGAAGTGCTTTGGCGGTATTAGCTACTTCGACCCCCACAGCCACGCTGTGAGGTGCCGTTACTACCTCAGGTCCACAGACAAGAGCCTTTGGGCACAGAGATTTGTCCAGTGTCACATCTTCTGGAAGTGAGAGCACTGGCGTTCTGAAGCCCGGAGCATGGCTGCAGAGTCCAGGATGGTCACCACCGCCCTGGACTGGCTTTCCCTCCATTCCTTTAAGCTGGTTAGATCAAACTCATTGCTGTAGTGAACATTTGTTTTCTATTTTATGAGAAAAAATTC
>NW_011889059.1:1382422-1388019 GCF_000151845.1 Pteropus vampyrus | reverse complement strand
AGTCCCAGGCCTGCCCGGGGTCTGCAGACAGGGCAAGGATGCTTTTCGGCTTTTTGGCGACCTGAAGGTCTCTGTGAATTCTAACTATTTGCTGGCATGTGCTGAAGATTCATGTTAAAGTAATTACCTTTGGCAAACAAAATGAATTTTAAATAAATGTTAAAAACTGAAGAAGTTCTGATGGAATGAAATTTGTTTTTTTTTTTTTTGTATAAGCCATATGACTATTTTTTCAGCTCTCTCAGTAATAAAACTCAGATTATTAATAGTAATATTACAGCCACTCACATGGACTTGCTCGAAGTGCTTTGGCGGTATTAGCTACTTCGACCCCCACAGCCACGCTGTGGGGTGCCGTTACTACCTCAGGTCCACAGACAAGAGCCTTTGGGCACAGAGATTTGTCCAGTGTCACATCTTCCGGAAGTGAGAGCACTGGCGTTCTGAAGCCCGGAGCATGGCTGCAGAGTCCAGGATAGTCACCACCGCCCTGGACTGGCTTTCCCTCCATTCCTTTAAGCTGGTTAGATCAAACTCATTGCTGTAGTGAACATTTGTTTTCTATTTTATGAGAAAAAATTCTGTGTGCTACGCTCGGCCCCATGTTAATAGAAGGCACTCCTATTTCTTACTCTGGGGCCCTGATTTACAGGGTTTGGGGGGACTCTGGGCCCAGGAGGCGCTCCTCAGACATCCGATGAGCTGGGCAAGACGAGGTCAGCATACTGTTGGGAGGGGTCAGCTGAAACTGGTACGTGTGCGCACCGACCACATAAACAAAACAACTGCTATGGGATGCTGCAATTCCTTCAAGTTAAGGTCAGGCGAAGAGTACGTGATGCTCTTCACAGCACCATCCCTCTCTGTCAGCCAGACTCCAGCCCGCCTGCCCCACCTCTGGCCCTCTATCCACACCTCAGCATAGAACATCTTTCTCTCTCTATCCTTCCCAGCCTAGCTCCTCCATGAAGCACTCCAGTCCATTTTGTCAGATGGATTAAAATTTAAAATTTTTATAAGCTCTTGGTGATCTGTGGTCTATTATATCTTTTCTCACTGTGAAGTGACCCTGGCGAAATACAATCATGCATTTGTCATAACATCTTTTTTTCTGACATTGCTGTAACTAAAACTCAAGTTTTGAGGAGGAGGGGAATTAATATTTCCAAGTTTAAAATTTTTATTCTTTCTGTATTTTAATATGCCTCTTTACTAAAAAGTGTTTGTTTTTGCACTTTTAATCTATCTTTGCCTTTTAATGATAACAAATGGCTCATTTATATTTAATGTAATTACTGATATATTTTGTCTTACATTCTACCATCTTTTTTGTGTGATTGTATACCCTGTTTCATATTGCTCTTTCTTATTTTTCTGCTTTCCTTTGTGATTGTGTTATTTTTTGTCATTGAATTTTTTCCCCATACTCTAGTTGGAATTTATAACCTTTTATTCTTTAGTGGCTACTCTAATAAATTCTTGACACTTCATTTATCAAAGACGAAGTTATTCAGTACATTTTTTTCTGAGGGGGAGTTGGGATTAAAAACCAGACAGTCAGCCTCTAGAGTTTATTCTTTTACACCTATTTCCATTTCCATTTGCAGATTGAGAAATTAAGGTCACATCACATAGCTGAACTTGAACCTTACTTTTCTGATGCCCCAGGTCAGGTACATTCCTGAATAAAATGGAACTTCCCTCAGAAGCCTCATAACATCATGAAGATAAAATCCATTATTTGGGGTATAAAGAGGTTCAAAATTTCTTATTTTTATTCATTACAGAATCACTTCAGAATCCCACATGTTGTTTTTGTTTGAGCAAAATCTGAAATATATTAAAAAAATACCTACTGCTGTGTTGCCTATTTGCTTTTCTCTTTTTAAATGTCCTATTGAGAAGTGCCACAGAAGCTCTGTCCTGACACGCAGGGGCACATCTACTTCCTGACGCACTCAGCTCGTGGACATAGCCTCTGGGTTATATACTCTTTTGAAACTTTCCCGCTGAAGCGAGCGCCTGTTTTGACTTTGGGATTTTGCAGACGCTTTATAAGCAGGTCCCATGTGTTAAAATTTGTGGAAATTCAGCATATTTCTCAATGTGAGGCATCTAAGAAGTTCCCAGATTTAGGGCCATTAGTCTATTAGCTGGGATGAAGAGACTGCTGTTTAATTTTGTTTCATTCTATTGTTTATATGTTATATGTTTACTCTTCTATGCTTTGTTTTTTATTTTGTCTGGGTTTTTAAAAAGTCTCTACATTTAACGTTTTGAGCAATTTGATTTATATATATAATTATATCTTCCGGCTACTTAAATTGAAGACACATTATAAATATAAAGAAAATAAAGATAAATGTATGATGTGTTCACTTCTGACAGGAGAGTACCCCATGCTAAAATTTTCTGCTTATTTCAAGTCTCAGAATCACGTCACGTAGCGTTAAAAAATTGGAAGGACGTTTAGATACCATTCCCACAGATTTTCTCACTATACTGATGAGGAAACTGAGGCCATGCATGTTAAACAGATGAGTCGGGGGCGAATTAGTCCTAGAACCCTGATTTCCTCGACCCTGATATAAAGCCCAGAAACATATGTCATATGTCTTAAACATAATGGTTTCACACATTAAGTGTGATTCCGAAATATTGCAATGTTCATACAGGTCTGACATTTTAGTTTTTCCATAGGTGTCCAGAAGTTAATCTTGTCTTAGAATTTCTCACTGGGCTAAAGCACTCGCCAGTCACATTGCTAGGCACCAAGGATTTAATCGTGAGAAAAACAAACGTGATCTCAGCCTTCAACAAGAACGATTCAGGCAAATAGATGTGAAATTACAACTGATGCAAATATGCACCCCCTTTTCCCGACTCATTGCAGTCACAGATCTTTCGAACTTCAGCCTGAATTTCCTTTTTTGAGAGAACCTTTCAGGCTGGGCCAGGTCTCTAGACACATGCCCTCCTTCCTTTGTATGTTTTTTTACTCACTATTGTGGGAGGCCACATATATTTGAGTATGGGAAATGGACCTCAGGGGGCCTCATAGGCCATAGTAAGGACTTGAGTTTTTATCCTTACATAAGGGAAAGCTTTTCAAGGGCTTCAATAATATCTGTGTTTTGAAATGACTGCATGACCATCTTCTTGTAAGGCAGTAAGCATGCATTAATTCTATTAGCCTAACATGTTTTTCTTTTAAGGTTTATTTTCTAATTGATCTTCATTTATTGAAAAATTTTCACTGAATTTTTTTTTTTGTATTCTTAGTTGGTGCTTAAAGAGCATTAATAAAATCAGATGTACATATCAGTGATTAGAAATATGGAAATGCTTTCAAAATGTAAGCAATAGATATACCCGAGTAGCTAGGGAGAGATTTCATAATTGGAAAGCTTCGATGTGAGAATCATTGATGCATATTGTTAATTAAAAACATCTATTTATAAATCTGAACATTATAATACAACTTGACATAACGAAAACTGCTGAAAATGTAAGGGATGCTTTATATATCTGACTATAAGGAAAGGCATTGTGTTCATATTAGCTTTCCGATTAGTTTTAGATCTCACATGTACAGTCTGAAATAAGTGAATGGTTTATTTTCATGCACAATAAGATTTATCAGGAGAAAACATTAGACACAGAGGTCAGTATTAATTTAAAAAGATGTTGTTACCACCTTGTGGTAGGTAGGAAAGTTTCCTTCACCACCACAGGAAGAAAGCCAACTTGACTATTTTGTGACATATCAGAAAGTTATCAAATTGTTTTTCAGCCTTTCATAGAAGAAAAAAACTTTAGAAAGGATTTGGGGTATCAGATATGCTTTAACTTTTTTGGTGGTTTTTCAAGGTCTCAGATATTGACATCATGGATAGTCTCGTTCTATTAAGTCTAATTTAAAAATCTACCAGATTTTTTGTTTTCTTGGGCTCTAAAAGTAACTCTAAACATGCAGTATGTCATTTTCCTCTTCACTCTTGAAATAGTTAAACGATACATTTAATGCAGATTTCAATAATGGGATGATATCTACCTGAACTTCAAGTGACAAAACAACTTTAGAGTGTCACTTTATTAAAATTGGTTTTAAAATTGTTAAGTGGCAGAGTCTTGATTGTATATGGGGTCTGGTTTTTCTCAACTTGAGAATACATTCTTGAAGTTCTTAATACCGTTCTGTTAAAAAAATGGTATGTGAACCACCTTCTCTATATATACTTTCATTAAAAAGATCACATCGTTTGTAAAATTAAATTAAACTTTGAATGTAGGTAGTTGTGTGATTTTGAAAACAAAGATAATGACAACAATCGCTGTCACTTACTGGGTACTAACTGTATGGTATGTTCTGTTACATATATATTAATTGATTTCGCTTTACAACCTATCAGGTGGAGTCTCCTGTTATAGACGAGGACCATGTTGGCTGAGCAACTGTTTGAAGTGACACAGCCGGTGAGGTTGAGACCACATCAAGGCATGCTGTCACCTTGGCTTGATGTTCACCTTGAAAGATCATCGCAACTTACAGTAAGTGAAGCTTATTATAATCTCTGCCTCATCAGGAGGTGAAGCAGCTAGAGGCATGAGAAGTTTACACTTTGCTTTCTGGTGGCACATATTTAAGCAACATTTAAACAAAAATAGTGTAAATCAACATGAGGGGGAGAGTGTGCTTAAATAACTTTTTCCTTTAAAAGTGCCCATATGTTACTCAGTTTTGACGCACGCTGTACTGGTCCTATCCAAGTTCAATATTCGATGATTATGTGATTCTGTTGGCTGTGGGTTTTGGTCTTATAGGAACCATTTCAAATTACTTCAGTGGATGTTGAGTAATCCTACTGTACTAGGAGAGCGTTGGGCTTTTTATACACCGGAGATGGAGTTTATTAAACTCATCCACACCCTGTGGTGTGCGTTATGCACACTCCCTTTGTCTTCTGAAGGAAGTTCCTGCATGTGGGAGAAGGGTGTGAGGAAAAACAAAATCCTGGCCTCTGCCTATAGGATGATTTCAACTGAGACACAAAAACATCTGCTGGGTTAAAGGTACAAGCTGCTGGCCTTGCAGAGCAATCCCATACAGCGCCATTGGTCAGGAAATTAAGAAAACTGTGGTGTTGGTGGACCAAACTGTAAGATTTTTAGAAAGACTAAATATTGCTATCTACGCTGACATTTGACCAATATGAAGGACTTAAATAAAATATACTCATTTCAAGACAATTTCCTTTTTTATCCCCTCTATTTATGTTGCTGATTTTAATCAAATAATTTGAGCCATTCTCAGAAAAAAATGAGCTTTGGTGTGTAAAACTGATCTGTGATGAAAAAGTATTTTTGTATCTTTGATTCACCTGCGTGTTTCTTATCATCTTCAGAGAAACTTTGCAGATATTTCAAATCAGAAAACACTTCTGAAACTATCTTTTAACTCATCACTGTTGATCACCCCTCTGACTTTTCCTTGATTCCTGACAACACGAAGTCTAAATTTCAAAAAAAAAAAAAAAAAAAGCACCTATTTATTTTTAAGACTTGTCAATGTCAATAACATTTTTTTTTTTTTTTTT